>NC_086317.1:260184325-260505575 GCF_036172605.1 Pelobates fuscus
TGCTCTACTAGTAGGGTAGGATATAGGTGAAAGCTTAAAATGGATGCTTATCTGATTCAACAAACCTCTACAGCCTACTGTAGCGCAAAGGAAATGTCATGTTAGTATTTCTGCATCTATATGAGTCCGACGTTGCAGCAATAGGACTTAGGGATTGATATTAACCTTTGGGCTGTATGTACGCAGAAGAGTTAAACAAAGTTTGTAAAGCCTGAGCAAATTGATCCAGACCATCAAGATCATCCACATATCATAAGAGACCGCCGAGGGGTTAATACCTGCAAGATCCATTGGCCCTGTTGTAATGTAACAGAGTGGGTAACCCAACAAGCATAATAATAACCCTCCTAGGGGGCAGGGCCAGGCCGCCGAGCGAGATGGTCGCATGTCAGACCAGCTCCTGAAATTTCTAACCGAAAAAACAAGCAATCGTTTTATTTTGGCATAAAAAGCTGACAAAAATCGGTGAAACACATCGGGTGGAGAGTACCGGACCCAGGGTGAGGCTGGCCCGACCGGTTTCAGTCCCCTGGGGGATGAATCCTCACTGGCACCAACGAGGCCTACTCCGGCGGTGAGTGGGGCAGACGGACGGTGCCCCGCTATCCTGCCCATCGGTGCTCAGACAGGAGCCAGACCCGTGGAGCCGTGGCCCCCTTCCCCCCCGCTATGGACCGGGGGGGGGTGATCCCGGTCCCCACCCCCGCATGCCCCAACCATCCCGGGAGCAGCAGCAGGGCCGCCTGGATCCAGCACCAAAGCGCAGCGTGCAAGATGGCGGAGACCAAGGATGCTGGCGCCAAAACCGGCAGTGAGGCTCAGAAGCGGCCCACACCGCTCCCCCTGCACAGAAAGAACTTGCGGGCAGCACCGGCACGGTGAACGTACACACTGCAATAACAATCACCGCCGTAAAACGAAAAAAAAAAGGGGACTACACATCATTTCTGGCCTAACATCATGGACTGTACCCAAGATAAGGCGGCAAGCCGGCTCAGTGATCAGAACTCTTTTCATGAAAAATGGACGCTTCAACATGATCGCTTGCCTCCCATCCACGAGTATTGGCTGTGCAGACACAAGCAAACTTGTCGGAGATGGACTGCTTCCTGGGCCGGTAGCTTGGTTTTCTTGTTCGGTCCCTCTTGAGTAGCTAGAGACATAGCACAACCACTTTAAAATGCTTGTATCTTTTCTGAAAAGGGGTTAGCGCTGTCCCTTAACAAGCCATACATGTTTGGGCTGATGAGTTTTTGGTTTTCTTTAACACCTACTTTATTACCCAGTGGTGCTGCCTCCTGTAATTAAATAACTGCAGCTATATGTTAACAACCTAGTACCGCTGATTCAGATAAGAAAAAATGGTACAGCGGCTGCTTCTTGGCAGTAACTATAAAAAGTGCAGTAATCCTGACAATTTATGTTCCAGCTACATTTTAACATTATCAGTAATGCTTTCCTAGAATGTCTCTGCAAACGTGTTTAGCTTAATTACAAAAGTGCCGTGATCCAAACATTTTATGTTCATCTTGATACGATATGTACCAAAAAAAAAAAGTGCATTGTCTATCTACCCCCCCACTGTAACTAATGTCTTGAAACCTGCATATGGAATGCCGTTGGGGTACCATATGTATGCCTGTAACCAATATACGCACTGCAAAAATAAAGAATTTAAAAAAAATTTTTATAATAACCCTCCTATAGGTCAAATAAATACCTAAACCAGTCCTTAGAATGGCCAGACTAAATAGTAATAAGAATAGAATAGTCAAAGGAGGCCCAAGTCAAAGGGAACCAGAGAATAACCAAAACTAATACCAGAGCCGTGTCAAGGGAACCAGAAAGCAGAGTAGTCAGGAAAAAGCAGAGTCAATAGCAAAATAGCACAAAACCAGTAAGAAACGCATTCTTAGGACACTAGTAAACAAGGAACCACAACAGGGCACTGAAACACTGGCTAAAAGTGCTTTTATATGTTTGGGGGTGTGATTGATGTAGTCACGCCCCCATAACGTTAGAGGGCTGTGGCGAAACCAGCTTCGCCACTGGGAACTGGAGAGGCCTGGCTGCTAGCCTCCTGCCCTGCGACTACGGCCCATGGACATATTGCTCTATAAACACTATATTTGGGCATGTAATAATTTATATTGCTGCTACTGGCCCTTTAAAATCAGCAATGGACATATTGGGACTTTTGGGACTAATGTCCCTTTAAGACTTTGTAACATATCTCAGTAATACTGTCTTAAATATTATGTAGGTATTTATGTGTTCAGTTAAACTGGGGATATGTAGAAATGTGTGTTTTATGTGTTAAATGTATCAGTATGTAAGTTTATGTCTTTTACTGTCTTTTTGCAACCATGTGGTTAATGGAGTCTGCCTCTAGGCCTGGATAATTAGATTTCTTCTCCAATTATCTCCAGGGCAGAAGGGAGGAAGCCAGGATGCATTGTGGGGATGTTTTACTTTTACTGTTTGAGCCAGGGGGAATAAAAGATACTTTTAGTAACTTTTAAACCCCTGGTCGGATTCATGCCATTTTTTAATATGTTGTTCCCCTGAATGGATTGATTGTGGATATGGATTTTTATGTGAATGTGATGTATGGTTTTAAAGTTATGAAAGTTGTGTAAAAGTATATTTTACTCTGTATGCATAATGGGATTATGTGTCACACTAAGGGGAGGGGATGTGTGGGAGGTAACATCTATGTCATTGGTTCTTTTATGCCTCCCCCTGGGTGTGGCCTGTATGTGTGAGTTGGAAATAAAAGCCAGACTGGGTGTCCCAGTCTAGAGTCTTGCTTAACCCTCAAAGCGATGTGTCGTCTCGGTCTTTGGGGGAATGGGATTGTATGCTGACTGCCAAGAGTGTAAGCCGATGTCTGCTTTTCTTGTTCAGCTGTTCCAGTGTTCGTGTGGTTCCAGTCGGGAGAATGGTGTTTGCAGTAGCTGCCTGTGCATCTGGAAAGGGGATTATCGCCTAAACTGGGTTTTATCCTCTTGTAAGTGAAACGGTCCGTTACAATTGGTGGCAGCGGTGGGATCGTTCCTACAACCAGAGGGACAGCTACAGACAACACCATTTCTGGATTACAAATTGAGGGCAACGTTAGTATCCGTACAGCGACCCTATCTACAAAGGAACTCAGAAAATGGAGGAGAAGCTTCAGGATAAAGTGTACAGTTACGTACGCCTGGGGTCTGGAGTAGTCCCAGAGGAACACCTGTTGATGTACAGACAGAGGGCCAGAGACGAATTGTGGGACATAGCCATAGGAGAAGTACAGTATTCACGAGGGGATCAGCGCCGCAGCAGAAGGCAGCGAATCCTGGCGAGAATGGCAGAGCGGATGTTCCTCCTGAGAAAACAGACCACAGAAAAGTGGGTGACTAGACTCGAGATTCTAGTATACGCAGAACTGACGCTCGACGACGCGTACCAGGCGCTACAGTGGTACGCGGCTCAGTGTGTTCCCAGGATGGCAGAGTATGAGTTCCCAGAAGGCGGAGATTACACTGGCCCCGGTCTATTTTGGGATAATAGTGGTGACGAGGACTTTGGGGAAGATACCGGCTCTCGTTTTTGGGACCTGTACGGCATCCGAGAGAACATGCTGGGTCTCTTTGGCGCTATGGACCTCGAGGCAGACCTACGATATTTGGTCACCGAGGAATGGAACCTGGAGGGGGATTACCTGCGACTCATCAATGAGGCCTGGGAAGAGACAACCGGTCCTCCCGCCCAACAGCAACCAGCAGTACCCGAGGTAACAGAGCTCCTAGACTGGTCCTGTGAGCAACCCCAGGGAGATGAAGGTGTCGTCCTTCCTCCCCAGCGGCAGATTGTACCTCAGGGAGCTGAAGGTGCCGTCCTTCCTCCCCAGCGGCAGTGTGGGTCCCAGGGAGATGAAGGTGTCGTCCTTCCTCCCCAGCAGCAGGCTGAGTTACAGGGGGCAGAGGTTGTTGTTCCTGCCCCCCAGCAGCAAAGTGAGAGGCCAAGACGGCAGTGTGAAGCGAAGGGAGAGGAGAGCAGCGTCCTCCCTCCCCAGCGGCAGTGTGTGCCCCAGGGAGCTGATGGTGTCGTCCATCCTCCCCAGCGGCAGTGTGTCCTGCAGGGAGCAGAGACAGTCGGTCTCGCACCCCAGCAGCCGGACAAGAGAATGAAAGGGGAGACAGCTGGTCCCCCTTTCCACCAGCAGAGAGAGTGGCAGGGAGAGGAGCCTGCTAAACCCCCTCCCCAGCGGCAGTTTACCGTCCAGAGAGAGGAACTTGTTACACCCTCTCTCCAGCGGCAGCCTAACCCACCAAGGGGAGATGTTAAGCCCCACAACTGTGCAGATGGGACCGTAGTCTCTGCACTTACAGCACAAGGGATAGGGACGGTCGGTCCTGTTCCCCAGCCTCCGTGTGATGGATCCAAAGGGGAGACAGTCGGTCTCCCCCTCCGGCAGTCGAGCTGCGCACCTAAAGGGGAGACAGCCAGTCTCCAGCAACCCGACGCCCACCAGACTACTCCCGTGGTAGTGCTGGCCACAGGACAGAGTACCGCTGGTCTCTGCCCCCTCAGCAACCCACCAAGGCAGCCTACCCGTCTCCCACCCAGCAGTGGTGAAACACCAGAACTTGGACAAAATCCTTCCTCCCCCAGATGTAGTAACCGGTTAGTGTGGGTGGGCTGCTCGGTTATTTCGGTTTTGTGGGTGGGTTGCTGGACTAACCAGGGCACTGACCGGCAGAAAGTCAGGTACCCTGTTAGTCTAATTGGCAAAGGGGAGAAATGTGGCGAAACCAGCTTCGCCACTGGGAACTGGAGAGGCCTGGCTGCTAGCCTCCTGCCCTGCGACTACGGCCCATGGACATATTGCTCTATAAACACTATATTTGGGCATGTAATAATTTATATTGCTGCTACTGGCCCTTTAAAATCAGCAATGGACATATTGGGACTTTTGGGACTAATGTCCCTTTAAGACTTTGTAACATATCTCAGTAATACTGTCTTAAATATTATGTAGGTATTTATGTGTTCAGTTAAACTGGGGATATGTAGAAATGTGTGTTTTATGTGTTAAATGTATCAGTATGTAAGTTTATGTCTTTTACTGTCTTTTTGCAACCATGTGGTTAATGGAGTCTGCCTCTAGGCCTGGATAATTAGATTTCTTCTCCAATTATCTCCAGGGCAGAAGGGAGGAAGCCAGGATGCATTGTGGGGATGTTTTACTTTTACTGTTTGAGCCAGGGGGAATAAAAGATACTTTTAGTAACTTTTAAACCCCTGGTCGGATTCATGCCATTTTTTAATATGTTGTTCCCCTGAATGGATTGATTGTGGATATGGATTTTTATGTGAATGTGATGTATGGTTTTAAAGTTATGAAAGTTGTGTAAAAGTATATTTTACTCTGTATGCATAATGGGATTATGTGTCACACTAAGGGGAGGGGATGTGTGGGAGGTAACATCTATGTCATTGGTTCTTTTATGCCTCCCCCTGGGTGTGGCCTGTATGTGTGAGTTGGAAATAAAAGCCAGACTGGGTGTCCCAGTCTAGAGTCTTGCTTAACCCTCAAAGCGATGTGTCGTCTCGGTCTTTGGGGGAATGGGATTGTATGCTGACTGCCAAGAGTGTAAGCCGATGTCTGCTTTTCTTGTTCAGCTGTTCCAGTGTTCGTGTGGTTCCAGTCGGGAGAATGGTGTTTGCAGTAGCTGCCTGTGCATCTGGAAAGGGGATTATCGCCTAAACTGGGTTTTATCCTCTTGTAAGTGAAACGGTCCGTTACAAGGGCTTCTATAGATCCCGCTCTCACTACTGGCCATAACCTAACATCGGCATCTGTGTGCCGCCTCAAAAAGAAGCATGCGCACAGCAGCTGGCATCAATGAGACTAGTAGATTGGGCAGGATGACTGGAGAAGGCGGTCCACTCAATCGGAGAAACAGCTTTTTGTCTGCATGTGTGTCTGTATGTGTATCTGTATGTCTGTGTATCTGCATGTGTGTCAGTGTGTGCCTGTATATATCTGTATGTGTGTCACTGTTTATATCTGTATGAGTTTAATTCTGTGTATCTAAATTTTGTCATTAAGTGTTGGTGTATCTGTCTGTATGTGTGTCTGTGTATCCGCATGTGTATCAGTTTTTGTATCTGTAGGAGTGTAATTCTGTGTATTCCTGTGCATCTGTGTATCTGTCACCCCCCTTAACCCTGAGACACTCACAATAACTCCCCTAATCCTGTCATTCACCCATGCCATACTCACCTCCCATCGCTCTGCCGTCACACTTACCTTCTCTTGCACTGTCATACTCACCCCCAACCCTGTCACCCCTTTCACCCTGCCACACTTGCCCTATCACATTAACCCCTCCAATTATGCCACACTCACCCTGTGAGGCATTAATGAGACACATGATTCAACTATTTTATTGTAAGTGCACCCACACTTATTATATATCATTTTGTTTAGGAGACACAGGGTTTTCATTTAATGTGAATACAATTTTAAAACCTTTAAGAGATTAAGACATTTTGTTGTTTTTCAAGTTCTGCATTGCATTCTAACTGTGAATGTCATAATACTGTTAGTTTTTGCATATATTGTAAGTACTGTTAGTTTTTACACATATTTGTGCTCAGCGATGTCTTACTAGTACAACAGTACCCCCCATGTACAGGTTTTATGGAGTATTAGAAAGTTACAGGGTCAAATATAGGGCTTTCCCCTTTTTCATTTTTACTCATTGAAACGTGCCAGATTGGTTTGCTGTTTTTGATACCATATGGCAGCCCAGAAATGTTAATTAACCCGATTATGGCATACCATTTGCAAAAGTAGACAACCCAGGGTATTCAAAATGGGGTATGTGCAGTATTTTTTTAGTAGCTACTTTGTCACAAACCCTGGCCAAAGTTAGCGTTCATTTTTGTATTTTTAACACAAAATTTAATTGATTATAACATCAGTATTCATTTTACTGCTCTAGGCCACCTATATTCATGTTCAACAATGTCTCATGAGTAAAACAGTAGCCTGCATGTACAGGCTTTTATTGGGATTTGGAAAGTTACAGGGTCAAATATAGGGCTTGCCCATTTTATTTTTTACACATTGAAATTTGCTACATTGGTTATAATGCATTTGAGACTGTATGGTAGCCCAGGAATGAGAAATACCCACATCATGGCATACCATTTGCAAAAGTAGACAACCCAATGTATTCAAAATGGGGTATGTCCAGTCTTTTTTAGTAGTCATTAGTCACAAACCCTGGCCAAAATTAGCGTTCATATTAGTTTTGCAATTTTTTTCAAATACCCTTTCACTGATGATTTCAACGTAATGATATGTTTTACTGCTCTAAAATATTTGTGTTCAACGATGTCTCATGAGTAAAACAGTACCCTCCTGTAAAGGTTTTATGGGGTTTTGGAAAATTACAAGGTCAAATATAGGGCTTTCCCATTCGAGTTTGCCAGATTGGTTAGGTGGCCTATGCTGCCTTTGAGACTATATGGCAAACCGGAAATGAGAATTACCCCCATCATGGCATACCATTCACAAATGTAGACAGCCCAGGGTATTCAGAATGGAATTCACGAGTGCAACAGTACCCCATATGTACAGGTTTTATGAAGTTAAAATATAGAGCTTTCCCATTTCTGTTTTCCTGATTGGTTTACTGGGTCCTCGCTGCCTTTGAGACCGCATGGCAGCCCAGGAATGGGAATTACTCTTGTGATGGCATATTATTCATAAATGTAGACAACCAAGGGTATTCAGAATTGGGTAAGTCTGGTCTTTTGTAGTAGCCACTTAGTCACAAACCCTAGCCAAAGTTAGTTTTCATATTTTTATTTTTGCATTTTTCACAAAAAAACTGCACTTTTACTGATGATATTATCATCATTACAAGTTTTAGTGTTCTAAAACACTCATATTTGTGTTCAACAAAGTCTATCAAGTACAACAGTGCTTCATATGTACAGGTTTTATGGGGTTTTGGAAAGCTACAGGTACAAATATAGGGCTTTCTCATTTCTGTTTGACTGGTTTACTTTGCCCAACCTGCCTTTGAGACCGCATGGCAGCTCAGGAATGAGAATTACCCTGATCATGGCATACCATTTATAAAAGTAGACAACGCAGGGTATTCAGAATTGGGAAAGTTCGGTCTTTTTGTAGTAGCCACTTAGTCATAAACCCTAGACAAAGTTAGTTTTCATATTTTATTTTTGCATTTTTTTTGCATTTTACTGATGATATCATCATTATTACAAGTTTTAGTGTTCTAAAACACTCATATTTGTGTTCAACAAAATCTTACGAGTACAACAGTACCACATATGTACAGGTTTTATAGAGTTTTGGAAAGTTACAGGGACAAATATAGGGCTTGTAAATTTAAAAAAATTAATTCTCTGGACTTTCTGCCCCTAAAAAGCTACTGGCAGAAGAGTAAACAATAACAAAAAAAAAGAAAACACAATAAAAATATTCAAACCTGTATACAAAACAATTCAAGTAATAATGGCGCTAAAAAGGAAAAAAATAAAAATAAGGTGTGCTGTGTCTTTAAGACTAATATCTACAATAGACAAATATTAAAAAGTGTATATACTTCTTATTCATACAAAATATTCCACTAAAGTCCATATATATTACTCTACGCAAAATCTAATGTGCAATACTGCAATAGTGCAAAAACAAAACAATAACACATAAATAATAAAGATATTTGCATATCGATATACATAAAATAAAAAACAAAACTGTCAGATGGCTCCAAATAAGGAAAACACAAGTGTAGTGCAGAGAAGCCTGCTCTAACTGCTATGGCTTCAGAATGTACCACTATGGACAAAACTGTGGTAAAAGTGTAAATCCAATCTTTATTTGACATGTAGTTTAAAAGCAGCAAGCTGTCAGTTCCCCCTGTTCCTTTTTACCCCTCCGATAGAGGCATTCCTGATGCTCTCCACCGCTGGCTGTGTACTCCAATTGTTCGGGTGGAGGGGAGGAGGTGGCTAAAGCTGCGTGTGTATGACGTCAGAGCCTCCATCATGCTCTGACATCATACGCATACAGCTTTAGCAACGCCATGTCCAATAAAGATTGGATTTACACTTTTATCACAGTTGTGTCCATAGTGGTACATCTTGAAGCCATATCAGTTAGAGTTTTACAATAAAAACATTAGTTGTTGCTTATTATTTATGATCCCTCTATCTGCAAGAGTTTTTTTTTTGTGTGTGTTTTAATGTACATGGATTATTTTACATGGAGAAAATCATTCAGTCTGTGCTAACATTGTAAACAGAACTAAGTGCATAAGAACATTAAATAATCTCCCCAAGCATGGAGCTTATGAGATATAAAGATCAGCAATTCGCACAACTAAAATTCAGGCTTAAATGAACCCAGTGCGTAAGCTAATAGCTCCTGTAAGGCAGCCTTGTTGAGAAGTAACTATAGGTCCAGTCATGCTTTTTTCATAAATGGAGCTAGATGTTACAGAGGTATATAGTATGAAATGAATGATGGAAGGTATGCAAACTTGAAAGTTATATATCTCCTTTCTCTCTTTATTCCATCTGTTTTCTACTCTACCCATTTTTGCAATTAAATTTTATCCCCAACTTTTAACATTTTTCAAGCTATTTTTATTCCACATTTCCCTCAACTTTCATCCCAAAGCTTGTCATTTTTAAAAAAAACTATTTTTTGGTTTATTTTTATAGATTTCACTATCATAAATATTTTAGTTCCAGTTCCCCCAATAAGCATTATACTAACCCATGCACTCAGAGGTAAATTCTAATCAATATGAATAGTTATTACTCAAGTCAATACAGTAGCAAATATTTATATGTAGTGTACCCCTTTATATTTCAAATCAATTCTGACATTGGTTTTTCATGTAGACTTTACTCAACTATCAAATATCTCACTCTCTTTGTGATCCTGCAGTGTCGGTAATCATCAAATACTAAACACATGTACGCATTGCAGGTCGTCTCTCTTTAGCTAAGAAGGTAATCGAACAGTTGAATTTCAGATACCATCTAATCTGTCTAACTATTTGGAACAATGGTCATTTCAGAGAATGCTTAAACAATGTACCAGTCCTTTAAACATATTTACCTGCAATAGAAGGAGTCAGTGCAACCAGGATCAGACAGAGTTTCACGCAGAGACTCATCATAAAATAAAATATAAACCTTCATCCAGTAACCGGTGTTAGAAGTTCACATCAATGCTTCTTGCAGATCAACAATCTCAGCGTTCAACGGAAAAACAAAAAGCCCCAAGAAACCAAGCAGGAAAAAAAACAAACAAGCTTGTATACTTCCTCACACCAGCATTTTTACCCTAAGGGTGATAACGCACTAATGCCTTATTTCATATAACTACATTCTTCACTCATTGAAAAGAGCCACGCAGATAGTAAATATGTCAGTCTTGTGAACAAGAAAAATCAAGATTTACATTAGTTCTGATGGCTATGATATGCAATATGATCTGGCAGCATACCAAAGTAAATATGGGTGGTAAACTGACAATCACATTTATTTTTCATTGACTGTAGAACTAGAAAGTCTATTACTTAATTTGCAGGGCAGTTATATAACGTAAATCGTAGTAGTGAGATTTTTCTTTCTTTTTTTAAGGAATCACCTTGTTGCTAAATGTAAAGTCCATATGTGATTGTCTGGGATTAATATTTGAATTAACCATTCTGAGAAAAATTTGAATGGAAAAGAACTAGAAAGTTTGGTTATTCTCCAAGCAAATCTGGTTTCACAAAGCTAATTCTGTCAAATTTGCAACTGCCCATTATTGTCATTCAGTTCCACAGTAAAATAAGTGAAATTAAAAGTGAAATGAGAGTTTGATTTGCCATCTCTGAGGCAGAGAATTACACTTTAAATAAATAAAAAAAAATAGAACAGTAAAGCAGCCAGTTAGCCAAGTGTGGACATGATTGTGGACTTGTGCAAAGCGAAATAAATTGGTTTGGCCAAATCGTTCAGTTAAAAAATTGTTTAGTTTGGGTGGTCCAAAATTCAATCAAATAGCATTTTGGTTCAGATTAATATTGTCTATGCCAATGATTCAGGAAAATGATTTAGACAAACCCAAAGGGTTCCTATTACCCTGTTTCCTTAAAAATATGACATCCCCCGAAAATAAGCCCTACCCTAAAAATAAGCCCTACCCTAAAAATAAGCCCTACCCTAAAAATAAGCCCTAGCCGCTAGTTCTCTAATATATGTTTGGGGAATTTTCTCCAAACATAGATTCTCGGGATTACATTTGCGAGTAAACTAATCTACATTAGGGAAAGTTCCCCTGAACATAGATTCGCAAAATTCCATGCCCTAATGAACTAGTCTATATTTGGGAGAATTCCCCCGAACATGGACCTGCTTTCTAGCACATGCTTGCTACCCTTTTTCCCAGAAATAAGGCATCCCCCGAAAATAAGCCCTAGTGCGTTTTTCAGGGGAAAAATATAATATAATACCCGGTTTTATTTTCTGGGAAAGACGGTAGTGTATTGCATTAGAAAAATGGCTCCAATATCGCCAAGCTTAATGGCTACACAGTATCAGCCATATTTGCAATGCCAATTCTGAGTTGTCAAAATTAGATGATTAGATCTCTATTTAAAGAAATTAGATCAGAGAACTTTTTTTTTTCTTTTGTAATCTTGTGAAATGAAAGGGGTGCATCAGCAAAAGTAATTTGAAGAAAGAAGATTTAAAAAAAAAAAAAAGGAAAAAGTGAGCTGACAATGGATGAACCATTTACCTTTTTCACCCTGAGAAGTTCAACGCCTTCCACACAAGGGTGGAACAGTTGAGTGGGTCAAAAATTGCCCACTTACTTTTTACATTCATTTCTGAAAAATCTATTTTTTCAAATTACAATTACTACACTGACAGTCATTTTCAAAAGTGCATCAGCAGCAGAATTTATTTTCAAGCCTGCTTTTTTGACAATGCGCCTGGAATGAAACCGAGCAGTGGGCTGATGGACATGTCCCTGGAAAAATGAGATGTCCGATTGCTCTTCTCCATTCTGCCTCTCTCGACTTCTAGCACTATCTCAACATACACCCTTCTCTGCCTAAGGTTGGTAGCTAGTGGTGAGAGCTCTGCAGAATTGGTTACAGTATTAATAGACTTGCTCCTGCCCTAGTACTTTCTTTTTCTGTTTCTTTTTCTTTAATGCATACTTGTGATTTCTTTTTAGATACAGGTTCATGCTGCCAGTAGTAAGATGGCTCACTTCCTTGCACTTTGCAAACTGCCCTTCTTGCCTTCTTGCCCTTGGAGGCATTCAAAGTGAACTGAAACTTTGCCTCAGCGCATTACATTAGTCTTAACCCTTCACCTTGTGGCTGCTGAAGATGCAGGAGGATTTGCATCTGTGGCAGTGGAAGTTGTCGCAGCACTAACTTCTACTCTAGCACTTGGCTGACTAGTGACTACCCATGGCCCTGGTAGCAGGTGATGCTACTAATGTCTTTATTGGAACAGGCAATTCAAAAACAGATAGGGGGGTACAAGAACATGTAGGGGTAACATTGGGAATGGAAACAACTCCAATGGTTTTACTGATCCCTTGCAATGGACATGAAACACAAAAGGTACAATGTTTGAACTAGCTGCAGTGCCAGTGGAGGTGACATCTGAAGTAATTGTGGAGCTGGTGTTCTCCTTGGAAGGTGAATCGAAAAACAGCCTCCTTGTACATGATGGGTGCTGTTTTCTACTTGGACTCCCACCATGCTGATCCCTTTTCCTGCTGTTTTTTAAAGGTGGACTAGTGGCTGGCAGCACATGCAAAATGTTGTCATGTTTTTTAAACTAACGTTTAACCCTTTCCCAGCATGAAAGTGTGCTATGCCGTCTTACAAAAAGAGGGCTTTAATGCCATTAGGGCAGCATAGCACGCTCTAACGATCGGGCCTTCCCTGCAGAGCGGACACTCACCTTCTTCACTGGGTCCAATCGGGAAAAACTGCTGGACAACCAAGGCAGTCCCCGTGCAGCAAATCCCGATGACAACGATCACATGACTCGGATTGCACGGATTACAACATTGCCTGCAGGGGGACTGTTATTGTTGTTGTAGATTGTCTTGAGAAAGGACTGGGATCAGGTCCGAAACATTGACAATGCGCTGGATGTAAACACAGGTTTCAATTTAACCCCTTAAGGACTGAGCCAAATGTACAAGTTGTGAACAAAACAAAACGTAAACAAAACCTGGCATTTGCGCTATATGTCTGTCCAACCGTAATTCACCTCTTTCATATTAAATGCACCCCCCCCCCTTATTATATATCATTTTATTCAGGGAAAACAGGTATTTCATTTAATATCAAATATTTAGCTATGAAACATAATTTAATATGAAAAAAATGGGAGAAAATAAGACATTTTCTTATTTATTTAGTTCTACATGACATTTTAACTGTCAACGTCATAATACTGTTTGCTTTTACTGCAATAAAATATACATATTTGTATTCAGCGATGTCTCACGTGTAAAACAGTACGCCCTATGTACAGGTTTTATGGTGTTTCGGAAGTTACAGGGTCAAATATAGCACGTTACATTTGAAATTGAAATTCACCAGATTGGTTACGTTGCCTTTGAGACTATATAGTAGCCCAGTAATGAAATTTACACCCATAATGGCATACCATTTGCAATAGTAGACAACCCAAGGTATTGCAAGTGGGGTATGTCCAGTCTTTTTTAGTAGCCATTTGGTCACAAACACTGGCCAAAGTTAGCGTTAGTATTTGTTTGTGTGTGAAAAATGCAAAAAACGCCAATTTTGGCCAGTGTTTGTGACTAAGTGGCTACTAAAAAAGACTGGACATACCCCATTTGCAATACCTTGGGTTGTCTACTATTGCAAATAGTATGCCATTATAGGGGTAATTTTCATTCTTGGGCTACCATAGGGTCACAAAGGCAACGTAAGCTATCTGGCGAATTTTAATGTGAAAAAAATGAAACACAAGCCTTATATTTGACGCTGTAACTTTTGAAAACACCATAAAACCTGTACATTAGGGGTACTGTTGTACTTGGGAGACTTCGCTGAACACAAATATTTGTGTCTCAAAACAGTAAAAAGTATTGCAGCAATAATATCGTCCGTGTAAGTGCTGTTTGTGCGTGAAAAATGCAAAAACTTCACTTTTACTGGCGATATCATGGTTGTAATACATTTTACTGTTTTGAAACACTAATATTTGTGTTCAGCGAAGTCTCCCGAGTTAAACAGTACCCCCCATGTACAGGTTTTATGGTGTCTTGGAAAGTTATAGGGTTAAATATAGTGCTAGCAAATTAAATTCCCTATACTTTCGGCATGGGTTGTCAGGCAGGTCCTGCTAATTGTAATTAATTAGGATACCTAATTATGTAAAAATATTACATAAAAATATGTGTAGAATTAATATATGTATATATATATATATATACACGTGTGTATATATATATATTTTTTAAAATATTTTTATTTATATATAGGAATATATATAGTGATATATACGTATATATTTATGTATATAGATATATATATATTATTTCGTTCTGTGTATTTTGATATAAATATATATATATATTAATATCACAATACAGTTAGAACGAAATAACACACATCTATATATTTTTAATTATTTATTTGTAATTATTTTTTTAATTTTATTTTTTTACGTATTTACATATTTTTTATATTATATATAAATATATATATATATATATAACAATAATTATATATATATTTAATCAGTATCAGTCTATGTGTAATTTGATATTAATATATATATATAATTATATATATATTAATAGTAAAATACACCTAGACAGTGTATGTGTGTGTATGTATATGTGTATATATACTTAGATCATATATATATATATCATATATATATATATATATTTCCAGGCTAATCATGGCAGCATATACACATGGGTTAGCTCCTCCCCTTACAGCCGATAGGACAGGAAAACCACCAAGGTTTTAAAAGGAGGCTCCATCCCTAAGGTCCTCAGTCTTTTTCCTGTCCTACAGCCCTTAGGACGTGAGCAATTTGCTCCCTTAACTTACGGACATGTATGTTTTTTATCTTCATTACTTTATTTGCCTGTTTTACTGTAGTACATTATGCAGTTGTGCTTTTATGCTGTGATGCATTTAAGCTTTGATATCTTTAAACTAGTGCATTATACAGCTGTACCTTATTTTTAAGATTGTGGTACATTATGCGGTTGTGCTTTTGCTAGGAAGCATTTAACCCCTTAAGGACCAAACTTCTGGAATAAAAGGGGAATCATGACATGTCCCACATGTCATATGTCCTTAAGGGGTTAAGCTGTGTTGCATTTCAGCTGTGTGGCATTTAAAACTGTTTCATTTAAATTTGCATTTAATACTTTTGCATGTATTGAAACTGCAGTACATTTGGAAAACTGCAGTGCATTTGAAGACTGATATTTAAAACTGTGATACATTTTGAAAACTGTGTTACCTTTTATATCTTGAGGCCTTTAGACTGTGGTGCCTTTAAACTTTGACTTTTTGCACGTGGTTGCCTTTTCAACTCCCTTGCAGGCACTTTTGTTATCTATTTTGCTTCCCCTCGGTCCCAGTGATTTATTCCCGGTACCCTGGGTGTTTAGGGGCCATGTAGGCTTCAGAAGGAGCCCTCTCCCTGGTCTCTAAACAGCAAACACACTCGGAATAGGCCCACATGTGTGCAGTTTGTGCCTTATTGGGCCTAATACAGATGACTTTCATTGTGGGAATAAAAGTTGTGGCAGCCATCTTGGATAAGGGCAATTGCCAGAAAGTGCCTAAAATAAAGGGAAAAGTACAGTAAACCTACCACACTTATTTGGTAAGTATTTGCAGTGTCTCCAGACATGGATAAGTGCTGTCTTCAGCCTGTTTTAAAGCTGTTTCGCTGGTTTCTTATAGAATTTAACAGTGCACATTGTTTCTTAATACTTACCACAGGTAATATTTAGTTATTATTATTTGTCAGGTGTCCGATTCTTCACCAGGATCTGGTTATGAGGTGAAAACAGTGGAAGGAATCGGTTATGCACTGACTTCCTCCAGAAGGTTGTCGCTTCAGCATGACCTATCACTGTGCAGCCACATGACATGCAGGCAGGGCTTACAAAGTAAGTTCCAGAGGCCTTAGGGGTAAGAAAAGAGGCCAGGCTTTACCCTGTGGAGGAAGTTATTTCCAACCCCAGAACTACACCACCTAAGTTGCACACTTATGGATCATAGGTGGACGCAGACCTATCCAAAATTTTACGCCTACCATTGCAGGAGGCCAGCCAGCTGTGACTTGCGCTGCTGTTTCTACAAACATGAAATATGTGATTAAAGATCTAAAGGCTACTATGGAAAGAGATATTAAAAGCCAAGATTAAAGAGGCAGTCTGAAGTCTTAAGGTTACAACTGACTTCTACACAGAAACTTCCCTAGATGTAACTAGGATATTCTCTGGATCAAATGGCTTTGTCTATAGCAGCTAATAAAGCATTATGGTTCTATTTCTGGGATGATGACTCATCCTCCAAGTCTGCCCTCTACACCATTTTATTTGAAGGGGTGGTGCTGTTTGGGGAAACTTTGGATAATTCCATTGAAAAGGCGAATGAGGGCTGCAAGATATTGGTACCTTAGGATGGAAGTTCCAAGGATCCCAGCTCCTCATAGTCAGTCAGACCGGAGAACCTCCAGTGACCAGTATTTCTGAGATACATGGAGCTACTGGCCCTGCAGGGAATACTCCAGAGGTGACTCATGGCAGTTGGTAAACCTGCCTTTCAAGGTTCTAATGGAGCTATAACGCAGTCGTTTTGCTCTTCAGCAATGAACATATCTCCTCCGGTACTAGGAGCCTCATTTTTCTGATCATACATACCTGGGCTCATCATACTCTGGAGGCTTGTGTGGTATCCATGGTCCAGATTGATATAGACTGGAGTTTTTTCTTAACGGGCACAGGAGTCCCCATACCAACAGGAATATTAAGACCAATGAATCAAAAGGTAAAGCACCGAAGGAAGAAGCCTTCTGGACGAAGAGGTGATATTTTTTTTTTTTAGGTCCCAGAACAAGAGCAGTTCCAGGGACAAGTTTCGCCTCTCTTCTGGTGCTTAGAGGAAAAGCACAGGAAAGCCTACATTGGACATAAGAGGGGCCAACAAGAGGCTGAATGTCAGAGTCTTCGGGATGGAGTCAAGCAGATCCATATCTCAAGCAATCTGGAAGGATAATTTCCTTACCTCTATATATCTCAAGGATGCTTATTTTCAGTCCAATCTGCAGAGATCTTCGGCATTAGCTCAGAAGAGAACCTACCATTTGGCCTCAATGTGGCCCCAAGAATCTTTATATGTGCTTATAGTGTTATTGAGAGTCCAGAACTCCACCTGGTTCCATTAGCTGCAGGATCTACTTCTGATAACCTTAGACCCTCAGAAGGCAGGCACACAGAGGTATATAGTTCTTTCATAACTCCTAAAGTTTGGCTGCTTGGTGAATATCAAGAAAAGCAGTTTCAGACCAGCTCAGTGGTTGACATTCCCGAGTGGAAAATTCTATGCTCTGCTTTTCCCTATCTCGGGAACAGTTCCACAGATTGTAAAGGTTTTCTCTCCCAGTTTCTTCATTTCTGCTTGGTAACAGCAAGAAAATAGATACAACTACTAGGAATCCTGGCTTCCACCAGCAGACTTGTCATATGGGCCCAATGGCATCTCTGGATTCCTTACAGATCCTTCCTATCTTGATCCAACAAGAGAAAGATTATTGGAGTCAGCCACTTACTATGTCCCCCTTCAGTGGAGTTACACCTTCCCTGGCAGCTGAAAGAGGGATTAGATCTCTGAGTTTCCTGTGAACAGAACCTCATTGGTCGATTATTAGCTCGAATTCCAGTTTTTATAAGATTGGTTGCACAGTGTTTGGAACATGTTGCACAATATTTCCATTCATTTGTATGGAACTAAGAGTCATTTTCAAGGTTCTTCTTCACTTCAGATGCTTGCTGAAGAATGAGTGGGTCCAAATTTGCTCAAAAATCAATGCAACTGTATCCTATATTTACCAAGATGGGTCTCACAGATACGTATTGATGGAATTCCAGCCCATAATCAGGGCACAGAAGAACAACCAGTGGCTCAGAATATAATGGCTGTTTGCTAGAGCTGAATAACTGTGGACAAGGTGGATTGGCAACCAGGTCCTGACGTATCCTCAGGGTTGACGCAGATTGTCTGATACCCTACATAGATCTGATGGCCATTTCTTGGACCTACCAGTATTTTTTACATGCTAGGACCAGAATGCTCAGGTTCAGGATACACTGACTCAAATTTAGAATTTTAGTCTGATGTACATATTTTCCTGTTTTCGACTTTCCTAAGAAGGCAATGCAAAAGGTGACAGTGGAAGACCGTGTCGACTCAAATTCCTATGATGAATAAGATGATTCTGGAACCTCCAAGGGAAATTCCTGTATGTCCAGACCTATTACAAGGCCCCATGACACACCAGGATCCTCAAGTTCTGGTGTTGATGCAGGGGTCCATATTAGTATAGGCATCCCTGAGACGGTCATTGAGATCCTATTACAATCCTATACAGGCTTTACTAAGCTTGACATGCTTTTGTCTGTTGGAATTACTCCTCGTTCAGGCCTTGAAAGGTTCTGTGTTATAACACTCTAGAGGAGCACTTAGCCGCACTTTGCTTCATATAGGCATTGATTGAAATCATGCCTCCACTGAGTGTGGTGAAGCCAATATGTGACGTACCACTGGTCTCACGGGCCCTGACTGAACCATTATTCGAACCTCTAGAATGAGCTTCCATGGTGGTAGCACAGAAAGTGCTGGTGGCTGGTACCCCAGCAAGGAAAATGGGTGAACTCCAGGCTTGATCCTGTGAACCCCCTTTCACTACTTTTCAACAGATATGGTCATCTTGCATTTGGCATCTGAAGATCCTGCCTATGGTGAATGCTTATCTAGGTCATTCTCTACCTGTACTGAAGGGTACCGATTGAGCGTTGATATCCCTTGTGCTTTGCTTCATGTAAGCAACAATTGAACTCAAGCCTCCGCTGAGGGTGTTGAAACCAATATGTGACGTACCACTGGTCTCACAGACTCTGACTGAACTTCTAGCAAGAGCTTCCATGATTTTAGCCCAGACGTTGCTGTTGCTGGTGACTTGTACCTCAGCAAGGTGAATGTGTGCACTTAGCTGCACTTTGCTTCATATAGGCATTGAATGAAATCATGCCTCCACGGAGTGTGGTGAAGCCAATGTGTGACGTACCACTGCTCTCATGGGCCCTGACTGAACCATTATTCAAACCTCTAGAAGGTGCTTTCATGGTGGTAGCACAGAAAGTGCTCGTGGCTAGTACCCCAGCAAGGAAAATGGGTGAACTCCAGGCTTGATCCTGTGTACCCCCATTCACTGAATTTCAACAGGATATGGTTGTCTTGCTGGTAGCACCAGAGATCCTGCCTAAAGTGAGAGCCTTTCAATGCCATTCTCTACCTGTACCAAAGGATTTGGGGCATTCTCCACTAGTACTGTTACAGCATCTCGTGGGCTTCCATGGCAATGGTCTCTGCTGAAACTTTGTAAAGTTGGCATTTGGACCTCTTTGAACTAGTTTGTCCTGCATTACATATTGGACATTGAAGTAATTCGTGAGGCACAATTTGGACGTCACGTCCGTTCTCTACCTGTGCTGGAGGGTATCAGGGCACTCTCCTCTCATGCTGTTGCAGCATCATGGGTTGCCATGGTAATGGTTTCCGCTGACACTTTTTGTTAGCTAGCATTTGAACCTCTTTAGACACGTTTGTCTGGCATTTCATACTGTTCGTTAAAACAGTCTATGATGCACAATTTGGTACTCAAGTACTTAACTCAGTTAATTCTTCTATCTATGTTGAATTATTCTGATTATTTGATTGGCTATTCTGTCCCTCCCTTTGTAAGCGTGGGTATTCCCCATGTGTATATGCTGCCATGATTAGCCTGGAAAGAGGAAAATTTATTCATACTTACCGTAATTTTCTTTTCCTGGCTATTATTCATGGCAGCATATACTTCCCACCCATTAATGTCTCTATTTATGTACTGTAGAGCTTGTAAACTGACTGAGGACCTTAGGGATGGAGCCTCCTTTTAAAACCTTGGTGGTTTTCCTGTCCTATCGGCTGTAAGGGGAGGAGCTAACCCATGTGTATATGCTGCCATGAATAATAGCCAGGAAAAGAAAATTACGGTAAGTATGAATACATTTTCCATTATATGATCTAAGTATATAATTATTTTTTTTACACTGATTTCACTTTTTTTTATTTGATTTCAGCCAGCAGGGGGACCTCACTCTGACATGGCCCGGGGGGGGCTGAAGAGGGCGGACGTGCCGCGGGGGGCTCCCTGGGAGTCCCCCCAACCGCGATCGCCGGCGTGGGATCGCCGGCGACCGGGTAAGTAAAAAAAAAAACGGAGGGCGTACAATTGCGCCCGGTGGCGTTTAGAGCCGCTTAAAAAAAAACTTAAGTGTATGCCCTCCGGTCTTAAAGGGTTAAAAGTCCTGTGAGTGCCTGCCTTCTCATTAGTTTCTTACATACATTGTCCCGTAGCGGAGCACCTGGGCAGCAAACATTTATTGTTTCTAAGTGTATTTTAATGTTAATGTTATATTAATATTAATATACACTTACAAAGAAATTTTATAAATATACACACAAATATTTACACACAAATTCAAAATTTAGGCTGCACTCAAAATAATCCAATACATTTTATTATCACAAGATTAAAAAGATCAATGTTTCAGTCCACCTCTAGGACTTTCTTAAGGATCAAAAAAAGAAAAAAAAGAAAGTCCTAGAGGTGGGACTGTGAATGCAGCCTAAATTTTGGAGCCCTGGCTTTGGCACCCGGCAATATAGGAATATTATTCATACTTAATTATGGGATTTTATTATTTATATATTGGGGGACCTGCATAACAACCCAGGCAGACATTTGCAAATCCTATATTTGACCCAGTAACTTTCCAAACCCCCATAAAACCTGTACATGGGGGCACTGTTGTACTTGCGAGACATCGCTGAACACAAATATGTGTTTTTTCGAGTAGTAAAACGTATAGTGCCAATGATATCATGTGGTTAAAAAGGCAGTTTTTGTGTGAGCAATGCAAAAAAACAGATATGAACACTAACTTTGGCCAAGATTAAGTGGCTACTTAAAAGACTGGAGATACCCCATTCTAAACACCCGTGGTTGTCAACATTTGTAAATGGTATGTCAATTTTTTTCCTTGCCTGCCATACAGTCTCAAAGGCAACATAGGCCTAGCAAACCAATCTAGTAAATTTCAATGTGTAGAAATTGAAAAGGGGAAAGCCACATGTATGACCCTGTAACTTTCCTAAATCCCATAAAACCTGAACATGGGGATACTGTTGTACTTATAAGACATTTTATTGCAGTGAAAGCTAACAGGTTATGACATTCACAGTTAAAATGTCATACAGAACTTTCAAATAACAATGTCTTAATTTCTCACACTTTTGTAGATTTTATTAATATAGAATTGTTTCATATATAAATATTTGATGTGAGATGAAAGCAGCACTATTTCTCCTGAACATAATGATATATAATAAGTGTATATGCACTTAATATGAAAGCGGTAAATTATGCTTTAACATACATATAGCTCAAATTCTTGGTTTGTTTTAATTCAGAACTTGAACAGCATGTGTCAGTGAGCTTGTTATTAGTGAGCGTGTGTGTGTCACTGAGCTTGTCTGTAGTGAGTTTGTGTCAGTGATCTTGTCTGTAGTGAGCATGTGTGTGTCAGTGAGCTTGTCTGTAGTGAACGTCGCAAATAGTCGACTGTGCTCCAGACTGACTGATACAAACCTGGAAATGCAATATCGAGTAGCAACAGCATCAATACTACAGCTAACATCACACGCCTCACAAAAAAGAAGCAGTTCCAGCCATCACATTAGGGTTGAGTTAATTAAGTGTTTCATCAAGTATAACAGGTTCATTTTTAAGTTGATAATTTTGGATAGAAATATCCAAATGGCTCTTGGCAGAAAAAAGGTTCCCCACGCTATCATAGAGAAACATTTAATCAAGTTCTTGTCTATGACACACAGTCACAGTTTCTGGTGAAGCTAAACATGAATACTTTCAATAATTGAAATTCCTTTAGTGCCTGTCTGATGAGAAGTTGATAGGCATCGTTAGTGACAAATGTAAATACTGCTTCTACTCAGAAAAGGAAATGCTTACATTTATCAGACTTTAGGAACAGAGTTTTGATGCTTAGACTGTCCCTTTAAGGCAGGGGTCTCAAAGTAAATTTATGTGGAGCCATTGGCAAAGTTGTTGTCTTTCATGGAGGCCTCTGATCTCTACTGCTGGATGCAAGTGGGTACACAAAAATCCATAATACCATACACATTCAAATCTATACACATGTACATATACAACCACACATTCCCACACACACACGCCTCCCAGTCATCCTGATTTGCAGCCAGGAGCACACTGTGCAAGCAAACACTACTTTACAGCGGCCAGTTTTCTCAATCACAGTATATTTAGGCATGATCAAAACCCTGAAGTGGACCAGGTCACCTGCAATTGTGACATTGAGAGGTATGCCTTGTACTTCGTTATACATTTCCATTCTGGAATTGACTTGTGCATTCAGATTCGAGCAATCGCGATTTGGATGAAACTTGGCCAGTTTGGTGGATTGTCAGAATCACAAATAGCCAGATAATTGAATTACATGGAATGACCGAATAGCCAGATAATTGAATTACATGGAAGAATTGCTTATGTCCCAAATCTCATGGCATATGCAATTCTTCCATGTAATTCGGACTTTCAGTCATTTGTTGCTTCGGAACACTGACACATTAAAACCAAGACAAGACAAGACCTGGACTAAGAAATTCAGTTCAACCATTTCACCCATGCACAAGTCTATTCTGGAATGAGCGGCCATAGGTCATACAGTATTGTTGATACTTTGAGATCACTGCTTTAAGGGATAGTCATAGTCTAAACTTGAGTGAGTGTTATTTTCCCTTGTCACAAGAAAGGAGAACAGAGAATTTATATAAAGCGCAAAAAACCTGAACAAAGGCTACCACAAAACAATTTGTAGACTTTTTATTAACATGCGTCTTTCAAATATTATATAAGAGAGTGACAAAAGCAGATCATTTTATAAATATTTATTTATATGCTGTTAGTAGCTATTTTAAGAAAACACCTCAAAACACAACCTGCAATTTCTAGTATAAAGGATAATAAAGAAAACTAGAAATATTTTTCCAGAGAAGACCAAATAACACATTTTTCAAGATACATGCCAGGGACAAAATGTGTTCAAACCTCTTTCATGATACTTAAAGGTTTAAGCTTCCCCAATTAACCAATCAATCTCTTTTCATCACCCCTTGATAATTATAATTTAGACAGGCAATGGTATCGGAAAGATAAATTCCCCTTTCCCCGACTTCATTAAATGGGTAGACTTCAGTTAATCAAAAGCATAATCACATGTTACAATTTTGGGGATGTCAAGATCCCCGCTAAAAAGGGGGAGAGGGGTTTCAAGCGGTTCATGCTAAAACGGGACCACCCACAGCCAAGTCTGCTTCGAGCTAATCTAGAGGAGTCCCTTCAGCACACCAACCACACCACCAGCCCATTACTGTCCCTCCCTTCTCTTTACTGCTTGTGGCCACCTGAGAGGTATGCCTTGTACTTCGTTATACCTTTCCATTCTGGAATTGACTTGTGCATTCAAGCCTTACCCACCTATTTCCAAGGTCCAGTATACACACATACCAACTTAAAACCCTTTGCCCCATATATTTGATTTGCCCTGTGACCGGTCTAATTTGTGCTAAAGCAGGTATAATAATTGGTAAACCTAACTCACTCCATCCCTTTTAGGTCCCACAGTTTTCTTTATTTCAGTTTGCCAATTTTATATTTGGAAGTAGCTAAATAGATACATTTCAGAAAGCAGTTGTCTAATTGTTTTAAACACTTAAAGTCTCAAAGAGATTTGCCCATTGTTTGCAGAACGAAAGAAAGAAACGCACTCTGTACTATTATTTATAATGTTCCTGGTAGGCGTACGGAGCATTTTCCATTAGCTTGTACTGAGTGTGTATAACATACACTGCATGCATGCTGTAGTAATTCCGGACCATCTCCAAGTAAACGAGTGGTAGGTTGTCAAGTTTTCTGTACCAGCATATGTCCTTACTGCAAAGAAAGTAAAAGACAGACGAGAAAGACGTAAATACGTTGAATGGAGATATGACCTAAAAATACTTAAAACATATACAATGGATTAATTAATTATCATTTATATATAATAATTTATTATTTATAATGCACCATCACTTTTCACAGCCTTGTAAATGGGTTCTCGAGACATACAGATATAAGTTAAAATCAACACAAGTCTGACTTACAAGAACAAGAGGTAATTAGGGCCTGCTCAAATAATAAAATAGATAGCTGGATAGACAGACATAATCTTTAATAAACAGTATACACAGAAAGCTAAAAGAATGACTTCATGTGTTAAATATGATGCATGTATTTTGTGTGTATATTCTGTGTCCATTTTTTGCCCAAAAGGCTGGTACACAGATGTTTTAGAACTTCAATCCCATGATGCTTTGCTAGCATTTAGAATGACAAAGTATCAAGCACGTTGCAGTTCTAAAACATCTTTGGATTTATCTTTACAGGCAAATCATATATAGACTGCTATACATAAAGATTATATCTTCATGCATAGAGTGGAGTGACACTTGCTAAATCATTTTCATCCATCGTGCCTGCAGATCAGTGTGGACCATTCCTAACATATCAATAATCATAAAGAGATTTGGACCGAGCACGTACAGTTGGTGTTAACTTTAAGGCAGATTTCTTAGAAACCATACTATGTTTCTTCTCCCACAGGAACTTGATAAAGGCTTCAGTTGTATGTTTTTCCAATAAATCTGCCTTAACCCCACCAATATGTGCAAGGTCCAACTTTCTTCATAATTAAAGATTTTGTGTTTTTAAAAAATGTGTGCACTGTTCCCACAGAGGGAATGACCAATATAAATATAAAAAGAAAAGGTTACACTTGTTCCACAGACAGTACCCAAAGTTCCCTTTCCTGCCTATAGAAACCACTTTTGTAAATGTCTGAAGGTTTAGAGAGAACTGGGCAATGAGAACTAGTTGGTACCATTACTAATTATAAAAAGCCAAATGTAAGAACAAATAAAGACTACTGCTATGCCCCTGTGATATGTGAAACAGGTTATCTATCAGGTTTACTACTTATTAAAACCAACACCGTAAATCTGATAAATGTATATTTATTATGGAGAGAACTCTGCAACCATCACCCAGTGAGCCTAAAAAATGCCAAAATTAAGCAATATTGGTATATAAGCCCTGCCCTTTTTGCTTTGAAATGGAAAACATTGCCATTTCAGAGAAAGAACAATGTATACATTTGCCAGAGAACATGCATGTGACTGCACTAGAGACACTTCCTCAAGATGCCTTTCAAAAATTGAAGGTCTGTGTGTCAGACGCTGATCCACAATCTGAACTTGGGAGGTGCACTGTTGAATTTTGAGTCAGAGTTGAAAAAGTGCACCAATGCAGAGATGGACAGAGGCGAAATTACTGCCGGTGCAACTTTACCAGGTCCTGCACACTGGGTAGTCTATCGGGCGACCCATGGGCCACCTAATAGGTATTGCTGAACAATGCTTCAGTCAGGCACCCTTTAAGAGTGCGAACAGTCGGCTGGGAGGAAGTGACAGCTTGTCACTTCCTCCCATCATATATAGAGAGCGCTGCGCGGGAGGAAATGAGGCACAGGCAGAAAGAGGGAAGAAAAAAGGAGTGAGGTGCTGCAGACCCCAAACAGCACCCCAATCAAGTCACCCTTCTGCAGACAAAAGTATGCTAAACAGGACAGTGGCTACAAATATAAAATTATGACATGTATGTGTGTCAGTATGCAACAGTGTGTTTATCTTGTGTGTCAAGGTGTGTGTCTGTGCCAGGGGTTGGATCTGTGTGTCAAAGTATGTGCATGTGTCAAAGTGTTTACGTGTGTATCTGTATTTTAATGTGTTTGTATAGCTGTATAAGTATGTATGGATCTGGCAGTGTACGTGCATACATTCCAGCAATCAAACACCAAAACAACATACATACACACCCATGCAATCAAACATTACATACAAACACAGCCTAGCATTCATACTCCAAAATTATATACAAACACCCCTTCATTCAAGCACCAATACTATACGCAATTGTACATCCGCATTTAAAAGCCAACACTACACACAAGTACACCACTGCATTCCAATGGCAATAGTACATACAAATACACCCCTAAATGCACACACATATGCTATACAAAACATGCTTATATTCAAACAAACAAATACTGCACACTATTACAACCCTGAAAGTATGGGCAAATGGTAGATCCCCAGCTGGCATTACATTGTGGGAGGTTTTTTAAAAGCTGGGAATCTATCTTTTCGCCATTCTTGCGCTAGAGCGCGGCCCAAGAAACTTATTATTACCAGGACCCTCTCTATATCAGTTTTGCCACTGGAGATAGATACACAAATACAGTGGCGTACACACAACCCATGGGGCCCCGGTGCGAAAACTGATCCGTGGGCCCCCCCGCGCGCTTACGCTGCGCGGGCAGGGGCCGCAACACATGGCGGCGGGCACCGGGTCGCAGGGCTGCGACCTGTGTGACCGCGGTATGTACGCCAGTGCATGCATAAACACATACACTTTAAGGACCACTACAGACACCCAGATCACATCAGCTCAATGAAGTGGTCTGGGTGCCAGGTCTCTAGTTTTAACCCTGCAGCTGAAAACATAGCCGTTTC
This sequence comes from Pelobates fuscus, assembly GCF_036172605.1. Taxonomy (NCBI): domain Eukaryota; kingdom Metazoa; phylum Chordata; class Amphibia; order Anura; family Pelobatidae; genus Pelobates; species Pelobates fuscus. The sequence goes on from NC_086317.1 coordinate 260,211,421, forward strand.
AGAGAAACGGCTATGTTTCACTGAGGGTTAATCCAGCCTCTAGTGGCTGTCTCATTGACAGCCGCTAGAGGATTTTCTGCGATTCTCACTGTGAAAATCACAGTGAGAAGACGCTGAACGTCCATAGGAAAGCATTGAATAATGCTTTCCTATGGGCGGTTTGAATGCGCGCGTGGCTCTTGCCACGCATGCGTATTCGGAGCTGAGAGGCGGAGAGATTCCCAGCACCAAGGGAGTCCGGCGCTGGAGAAAGGTAAGTGCTTAAGACACACACACACACACAGACTCTCATGAACAGACGCACACATTTACTGACAGACACACACTCAGTGACAGACATACATACACACTCACTAACAGATGCACACAAACATACTCGGTAACAGACACACACACTAACACACACTCTAACACACACACACACACACACTAACATACACTCACACACACACTCTAAGACTAACACACACACACTAACATACACTCACACACTAACATACACTCACACACACTAACACACTCACTAACACACACTCACACTCTAACACAAACTCACACACTAACATACACTCACACACTAACACTCACAAACACACACTAACATACACTCACACTCACAAACACACACTAACATACACTCACACACACTAACTCACACTCACACTCACAAACACACACTCGCTAAGACTAACATACACTCACTAACACTAACATACACTCACAAACACACACTCACTAACATACACTCACACTCACAAACACACACACACTCACACTCTAACACACACTCACTAACACTAACATACACTCACACTCACACCCTAACACACACTCACTAACACACTCTAACACACACTCACACTCTAACACATACTCACTAACACTAACATACACTCACACTCACAAACACACACTCACACTCTAACACACACTCACTAACACTAACATACACTCACACTCTCACACACACTCACTAACACATTTTTTTTTTTAAATCCCCCCAGCCTCCTTACCTGTGGGAGAGCTGAGGGGATTCCCTGGGGTCCAGTGGTGCTGCTGGGCTCCTGGGGGGCCGGTCACCCGGTGGGCAGGCAGGCTGGCGGGCGCGCGAGGGAGCACTGTCTCCTGAGTGCTTCCTCTTCAGCTCCCTCGCGCGCCGCGTACTGATGCCGGAGCCGGAAGATGACGTCATCTTCCGGCTCCGGTATCAGTGCGGTGCGCGAGGGAGCTGAAGAGGAAGCACCCAGGAGACAGTGCTCCCTCGCGCGCCCGCAGTACCGGCCAGCCGGATGACAGCAGGGCCAGCCTCGGGGGGCCCGGAGGTGGCCGGCTCCTGGGCCCCCCAGGAGAAGAGGCTGGCCCAGTGACATACATACCGGGTCGCAGGGCGGCCGGGCCCCCTGGTGGGCCGGGCCCGGTCGCAGCCGCGACCCCTGCGACCCCGGTATGTACGCCACTGCACAGATACAGAGATACAATATAATTTCAGAGAGTTGGGGACCAAGTAGATGTGATCACTCATTCAACCCTTCTTGCCAGCCAGATATAAATACCCATGGCTTCTTGGGTGGAGCAATTGCTCCGGTGCTATCCCCTAGACCAGGGATAGGCAACCTTCGGCTCTCCAGATGTTGTGGACTACATCCCCCATAATGCTCTTACACACATAATGCTGGCAAAGCATCATGGGAGGTGTAGTCCAAAACATCTGCAGAGCCGAAGGTTGCCTATCTCTGCCCTAGACCCACCACTGCTTTATGTTCAGCATCATTATACCCAGCATAATTATGTCAAATGCTGTTAAAGAGATACTCCAGAGCCCAAAAGCACTTAATCTTGCTGTTACTTCCTGGTTGTTTATTTCAGTGGAGCTAAACTCAAGAGGCAGACAATTGTTCAGAGCGCCTGCCTTGCAAAGACTTTTCATTGAGCTGCATTGGAATGTCTGTGATTGGCAGGGGCGGACTGAGCACTCGGGCAAATCGGTCATGGACCGAGGGCCCGAGGCTCTGGGGAGGCCCGCCCGCTCTGCAGTGAAGTAACAGCTGGGCTGGGGAGTTAAACATCTCCCCAGCCAGCCTGTACACAGCAAGGGGCCCGCACGGCACTCCGCGGGCCCCTGTTACAAAATACAATCTCCCCTTTGCCGGTCCCAGCAGGGCACACCGAGAGAAGTTAATGGGGTCTTTCCAAAGACCCCAATAGGCTGCCTTTCAGTGTGCCTGAAAGATAAACAGCACGAGAGCTGTCTGTAACAGATCAGGCAGCTCCGTGCTGCTCATTAAGCAGGAAATGACATCATGTGTCATAAGTTCACTGAGCTGTGCGGAGCTGCCTGATCACTGTTACAGACAGCAAGCAGTATGGGATACAGCATGCCACAGGTAAGGGAAAGATAAACAGATTAATATAATTACCCCCCTTCCCATTCTTCTCACCACTGCAGCCCCTATTATCCCTCTATCCCCTGTAGCCCACCTACCCCCTGGACCCATTCTAATCCCTGCAGCCCCTATAATCCCTCTATCCCCTGTAGCCCACCTAGCCCCTGGACCCATTCTAACCCCTGCAGCCCCTATTATCCCTCTATCCCCTGTAGCCCACCTACCCCCTGGACTCATTCTAACCCCTGCAGACCCTATAACCCCTGTATGGACTCATTCTAACCCCTGCAGCCCCTATAACCCCTGTATGGACTCATTCTAACCCCTGCAGCCCCTATAACCCCTGTATGGACTCATTCTAACCCCTGCAGCCCCTATAACCCCTGTATCCCCTGTAGCCCACCTACCCCCTGGACCCATTCTAACCCCTGCAGCCCCTATAACCCCTCTATCCTCTGTAGCCCACCTACTCCCTGGACCCATTCTAACACCTGCAGCCCCTATAACTCCTCTATCCCCTGTAGCCCACCTACCCCCTGGACCCATTCTAGCCCCTGCAGACCCTATAACCCCTCTATCCCCTGTAGCCCATTCTAGCCCCCATAACCCCTCTATCCCCTGTAGCCCACCTACCCCCTGGACCCATTCTAGCCCCTGCAGACCCTATAACCCCTCTATCCCCTGTAGCCCATTCTAGCCCCCATAACCCCTCTATCCCCTGTAGCCCACCTACCCCCTGGACCCATTCTAACCCCTGCAGCCCCTATAACCCCTCTATCCCCTGTAGCCCACCTACCCCTTGGACCCATTCTAACCCCTGCAGCCCCTATAACCCCTCTATTCCCTGTAGCGCCCCTGAACCCATTCTAAGCACTGCAGCCCCTATAACCCCTCTACCCACTACAGCCCTTCTACCGCCTGCAGCTCCTCTACACCCTGCAGCCCCTACAACTCCCGTGCAGCCCCTATAACTCCTCAACCCCCTGCACCCTCTTACCCCCTGCAGCCCTTCTATCCCCTGCAGTCATACTAAGCCATGCAGCCCTTCTAACCACTGCAGCCCCCCTACAGTCTATAAACCTCCTACAGCCTCTCTACTCTCTAGAGCCCTTAAAATACCTGCACCTCTTACAGCCCTTAAAATATCTGCATCCCCTACAGACCCTTACCTCATACAGACCGTCTACCCCCCGCAGCCCCTCTATCCCCTACAGCCCTTCTGCCCCTTCAGCATCCCTACACGCTGCAGCCCCTAAAATCCCCGCACACCCTACAACTGTTATATTCCCTACAGCCCCTATATTCCCTACAGCCCCTATATTCCCTGCATCTACTAAAGCTCAATGAACCCCATGCACAAACTACAGACAATTTCCCCTACACCCACTACTGCATCTATTGATCTCTGCACTTACCACAGCCCCTATCCCTCCCCTACACCCACAATAGCCCCTATCACCCCTACCCCCACTATAGGCTCTATCACTCCCTGTCCCCACTAAAGTCCATATAAACACTACAGCTTCTATGCCCCTGGCATCCACTGCAGCGTCTTTTTTATCCATTTAAATATATTTAAATGAACACTATAGACATCCAGACCATTTCAGCTCATTGAAGTGGTCTGAGTGCAGTTTCCCAGGTTCCTTAAACCTGCAATGGCAATTTTTGCAGTTTTTGAGAAACTACAATAATTACCTTTCAGGGTTAACTCCATCTCTAGTGGCTGTCTACCAGACAGCCACTAGAGACTTTTGCTTCGCTAGGCAACTTTTGGTCACCTAAGTGACACTGGACGTCCTTACGCTATGCATGAGGACATCTAGCTTCATACAAAACCCCATAGGAAAGCTTTATACAATGCTTTACTATGTGGGAAGTCCTAATGCGAGTGCAGCGCCTGAATCAGCACCGAGAGACATCAGCGCTGGATTCAGGTAAGTGACAGAAGGGTTTTTTTTATCTGTGGGTAACTATAGTGCCAGGAAAACAACTTGTTTTCCTAGCACTATAGTTTCCCTTTAAATAAACTCTAATTCCACATATCCTGACACGACACACAAAGACATACATATATAATTACACCAGGGTTCACAGTGCATGTACACACAGAAGCATACATTCACGTTACATGCACATACAATCAAATAAACGGTACAGCTACACCAGCACATACATTGATCTGCAGGGGGCCCGGATCCTAATTTTGCCCGGGGGCCCAAACCACTGTCAGTCCGTCCCTGGTGATTGGACAACAAAAATCACAAAAATCCTGGGCTGGGTTAGTTGGGGAGGGATTGCAAAGGCTTCAGAAAAAAATACCTGTGGCTTTTGCAAGCTGCTTTTAGATATACCAGCAAAAATGCATAGCTAAATGCATGCATGTCTTCATTGTGGGATATATACAAAATTGTGTTTTTTTTATAATTTTATTTAGGCAATGGAGTGTCCCTTTAATGCTTGTCATGAGATCACAGTGTGCTTATCTATCATTCACTGTTATGCACACCATTTCCATTTACCTCTGAACACCTGTACACACGCTCTTTTTGTGGTTTACATGTTATTAAATTTGAACTATTGGGGAGTACCAGTATTTTTTCGTGCCAATGCCAATATTAGGTGTATTAAGCCTTTACTTTTGCCTTTCCTTTGTCTGTTTACCAGTCTGTGAGAAGCAAATGACTGGTGCAGGAATTAAAATTACTGCCCATGTGTAGTAGATCTCCATGCTTCGCTATAAGAAGCAACTGATTGGACTCATATCAAAAGAGGAGGAGTGGCTGTCAATAGGAGAATGTCTTTGCAATACAGTTGTTTAATTGTGTTTTTTTTTTTTTTTTTTTTTTTTTTTTACATTTTCTAAATTTTAAAAGGAGGTCATAATCTAAATGCGTAAAGGAACAAAGAAATGTTCAAAATAAATTGATTTATTTTTTAACCTCCAAATTTTCCTTTAATCGCTTAGGGACATGAGAACACTTGTTGCTCCCCTCCACATTATGGGCTTTATTGACATTTAGATTTTACTATATTTAGATATTTAATAGCCTCAGACTCACCAATGGCATGCATAGAGCCCTTTTAACGCCATTTAAATCCATATGTCTGAGTGAACGTGATCAGCAGTTGAGTCTGAGGCTGCCCTAGGAAAGAGAGACTCCCAGGGTCTCAAAACACCCCAGAATCTCCTTGCATGCCACCTACACCTTGTGACCAGTATTGGGCCCTCTCAATGTGGTTGCTATAGGGTTAGCGCTAAATACCAAAAATTTATTACAATCCTAGACATAGATCCTATAACAATCTGGACTGATATATGAATCTATTTTGAGTTATTTTTATTTAGTTGCATTGTACGTGTAAAAATGATTTCAAGTAAAAATGTAAAAACATTTCTTTCCCCATTTTGTTTACATTTTCTCCATGCTTAATATTCTTTATATATAGGAAATTTAAATAAAATTCTTCCTGTTTAAAAAAAAAAAATAAAACAATATATAATACGTATGGGAGCACTTAAACACTTAAAGTACGATAGAACAAACATATCCTCTGTCCTTTAGTGGTTAATAATCTAAAATCAAGCATGGCTTATTTACAAGTATGCAATATAAACAATCACAAAAATACAAAAAAGTTTCTGTTTTTATTTTTTACCTTCCAATTACGAGTGCAGCGATAAGACAGGCTGTTAAAATTGCTAAAAGGATTGAAAGCATAATAGTAATGACCTTCATTCCGGCACTATGATTTTTAATTGATGTATTAATCGATGATCGATTTTGTCCTGAAATAGAGAAACAAATATTTAAACCATCAAGTTCAAGCAGCAAGTGTTGTGGTTTTTACCAGGCCTAAAGTATCACGCAAACAAACTAGCTGGTTTTGCACGCCTAATATTTAAACATTCTTGTAGTTGAGTAATAAATAAGGAAGCCCCTACATACATTCAAAAGTTGAATGTTATGACAAGATAATAATGAGAGTAATCTGACTTTAACAAGATGGTTTACTAGTGCCCAATGGAGTTAACTATTTAGTTACCGGTGTAACTCAGCCAGAAGGTACCAAAAAAAGGATTACAAATTAAGAAAACAAAATAGTGTGCCATTAGTTATTTTCTATCTTGGTGTGGTAGGCTCAATGACATCAAAAATACTGTTTTGGCATAAATGCTAGGTCTAGTGAAATCAATGTAAAGTTCCTACTAGGTCTAGCAGCACCACTATAATTAAACTTAACTGTTACACAGTGAACCGCAGCATGATACTTATGTAATCGTGTTTAAAGGTGGGAAGAGGGGTTTTGCCGCCAGAGAAGTTCTTTTCCCCCTAGTGGGAGGGTTGCTGTGATGCAGAGCAGGAACAGCTCTTACAAGAGCTAGTGTTATAGCACTCCAAGCAGTAGGGAGACAGCTGCTATAGCTGTCCCCCACGAACATGAGATGAGGCTCTATGCTGTGGGACAACTGGTTTAATGGTAGCCACAGCTGGCCTTATATGCAGGTCACCATGCAAGGGGTTTTCTATAACATATTTCAGGGGCATTCCCCACTGGACCTGAGAGTAGACTACAATAACACATACATATGAGGACATTGGCTCTCAGGTCCAGGACACTCCCATACAAAATAGGTTTACCCCTCCCCTGTGCCTGAGAGATAATTGAGCCAGGAACTGTACTAAACTCAATTATTTTCAGGCACAGAAAACACACATTTTAGCAGTATCCCAAAAGTAACCCCAAAACCCATGGAAACCCCACGAGAGTCATATCCCCTGATAGCCCTGATCTGGGTGACCAACATATCCAAAAATCACCCAGATTGGTTCAGGGGTTCGGGATTTCCATGGAGGTCATAATTTGACTGACTGCACACGAGGCTCCTACCCAAAAGAGTTCCATGAAATCAGGCTGTGGTCGGTCTCTTTCAGGAATACACAATATAGTCAAAAATACCAAACCTAGCGGTTCGTGGGTATGCTCAGTCTATGTCACTCATTTGGGAGCTTGCTCCCACCGAACGTCTTTCAATTCCCATCCGTTTTACCGAACTTCAAAGGAAGTGGAAGTTCTAGTGGTGCTCGCGCCGCCGAGTGTCTGATTTGAGTTCCATGCACTTGACGACCAAACACCGTTCTGTGTGTTCGCGGTTAAAGATGGCCACCGCCACATGTTCCTATACCAAACAGCGACAACCCAGCCGACCGCTTAGAACGTTTGTGGTTTAGGGGTGTTAATGAGGTGACAGAGGTTAATGAGTGGCACACTCCGCATACCGTGAGCTGTTCGGTAGTTTGTTCGGTTGGTGAACGAAATAATAGTAAAACGAAGGGGAATGCAATGTCCCAAACACATAGGAGAGTGAAACAAAGTAATTATAATCCAGAAACATGGTGTTCCGTCACAAAAGGGTATATAAGAAACATAGAAAATTATGTTAGACTAGGAATTGCTTGATCTATCTGAATCCCATTAATCATCATTTGCATTCCTCATTTTCTAGCTGCCTTGGGCAATAAACAAGAGGCTAAAGACCATTTCATCTCAATGCCCATACTACTTCATCTCATGTGGCCCCCCTTTTAACCCTGCAGATGAAATTTTTGTGTTTTAATGGAATGCCAATGGTTATAATGCAGGGTTAACTTGATTCTAGTGGATGTCAGTAATCTTGGCAGCCAGGTCAGGCCACCTAAACAGTGACTGAAGCACTATAGCGTTAGGAATACACATTATTAAAGAGACACTGCAGTCACCAGAAATCTACAGCTTAAAGGACCACTCTAGTGCCAGGAAAGCATACTCGTTTTCCTGGCACTAGAGTGCCCTGAGGGTGCCCCCACCCTCAGGGACCCCCTCCCGCCCGGCTCTGGAAAGGGGAAAGGGGTAAAAACTTACCTTTTTCCAGCGCTGGGCGGAGAGATCTCCTCCTGCTCTCCTCCTCCGATCCTCCTCTTTTCCTCCCCGTCGGCTGAATGCGCACGCGCGGCAAGAGCTGCGCGCGCATTCAGCCGGTCACATAGGAAAGCATTCACAATGCTTTCCTATGGACGCTGGCGTGCTCTCACTGTGAAAATCACAGTGAGAAGCACGCAAGCGCCTCTAGCGGCTGTCAATGAGACAGCCACTAGAGGACATAGGGGGAAGGCTTAACCCATTCATAAACATAGCAGTTTCTCTGAAACTGCTATGTTTCTGAAAAAATGGGTTAACCCTAGAAGGACCTGGCACCCAGACCACTTCATTAAGCTGAAGTGGTCTGGGTGCCTAGAGTGGTCCTTTAATGTAGTAGTTCAGTTGTCTATAGTCTGTCCCTGCAGGCTTTTCAATGTAAACACTGCTTTTTCAGAGAAATACTTTTTGTGTCTCTATTCTTTAATATGCTGTGCTTCAATCCATGGTAAAATATATTGCAAGCAAGTCCCACAACTCAAATTTATAAATGCATGCAATCAGGGCCGGACTGGCCCACCGGGATACCGGGAAATTTCCAGGTGGGCCGCGGCACCTGGGGGGGCTGCATGTAGAGAGGGAGCCCTGCTCCCTATATTTTAATAAAATCGCGGCCCGGCGGCACACTCTGAGGTGATTACTCACCTTGCGGCCGGCGGCCCCATCTCCTGTGCTGACAGCTATGCTGCTGTCAGTATCAGTGAGTGTGCCGGGTGGCCGCCTAACCGGTCCAGCAGCACACTCACTGATCCTGACAGCAGCATAGCTGTCAGCACAGGAGGACTGAGGGAGGGGGCGGAGCTAACTACCATGCTCCCTCGCAGTTCCCATAATTCCCAATTAATCACTACTCTATGATGTGTCCATGCTGGGAATTATGGGAACCGCGAGGGAGCATGGTAGTTAGCTCCTCCCCCTCCCTCAGTCCTCCTGTTACAAGGTCAGAAGGGACAAATAGAGGGGAAGAGGGGGGCAAATAGAGTGGAAGGGGGGGAACAAATAGAGGGGAAGGGGGGGCAAATAGAGTGGAAGTGTCAGGATCGGGACAGGGATCCAACACGCAGAGTACAAAGAGTGGAAAGGTACGTATACCGGGCCTTAGAATGGCCGGACTAACGTACCGAGAGTAATAAAGAATAGTCAGAGACAAGCCGAGGTCGAGGAAACGAGAAGACAGATAAGCGAGAGACAAGCCGGGTCAAGGGATAACAGAGAAGCAGGGTAGTACAACGAGCCGAGTCAAAACCAATAGAGCAAACTAGAATACCAGAGCACTGAGTGACTAGACAAGCTAGAACCACGACAGGGCAATGAGCTGAAGTGAGGAGTAAGCTTAAATACCCTGGCTCTGGATGGAAATCACGCCTCTCACAAGTACCGATTGGATATCGGACACTTGAGTGACAGGTCGCTCGTGATAGCGTCATGACGTCACGTATTGAGCGTCCTGCTAGAAAAGGACGTGGATTCCTCGCGGCCGGTGTTTAAGTGACTGGATGAACCGCTAGGAACGGAGGAAACAGCTCGCCTGGACGGATAAACCACCAAGTCTCTACCTCCCTTAGAGGTAGAGGCCTCAGGTACCCTGACAGTACCCCCCCTCTCAGATACGCCCACCGGGCGGAATGACCCGGGGCGAGATGGGAAGCGGAGGTGAAATGCTCTGCGAAGGCGAGAAGCATGAACGTCCTCCTGAGGTACCCAACTCCTCTCCTCAGGACCATATCCCCTCCAGTTGACCAGATATTGCAATTTTCCCCTTGAAATTCTGGAGTCAATGATGGAGCTGACCTCGTACTCCTCCCGACCCTCCACCTGAACAGGACGAGGCGAGGAGACCTTAGAGGAGAATTTGTTGCAAATAAGAGGTTTCAACAAGGAGACATGAAAAGAGTTAGGAATGCGTAAGGCAGGTGGCAGAGCAAGGCGATACGCAACCGGATTGATACGAGTGAGAACCCTGTAAGGGCCTATGTAGCGAGGAGCAAACTTCATAGATGGGACTTTTAGGCGAATATTCTTAGTACTCAACCATACCTTATCCCCAGGAACAAAAACAGGAGCCGCTCTTCTATGTTTGTCAGCGTGTTTCTTGAACATCGAGGAACTATGTAATAGAATTTGCCGAGTCTGATCCCATAATTTCTTCAGGTTGGCGACATGATCATCAACCGACGGTATCCCCTGAGAAGAGGAAACCGAAGGAAAAATCGAAGGATGAAAGCCATAGTTCATGAAGAAAGGGCTAGAGCGAGTTGAATCGCAAACAAGGTTATTGTGTGCGAACTCCGCCCAAGGAATCAGACCGACCCAATCGTCCTGGTGTTCGGAAACAAAGCAACGCAGATACTGTTCGATCTTTTGATTAGTACGTTCAGCAGCTCCGTTAGACTGAGGGTGATAGGCAGAGGAGAAGTTCAATTTGATGCCCATTTGAGAACAAAAGGATCTCCAGAAACGTGAGACAAATTGAGAACCTCTATCAGAAACAATCTCCGAAGGAATCCCATGTAGACGAAAAACCTCTCTCGCAAAAATCTCCGCCAATTCAGGAGAAGTCGGAAGCTTAGGTAATGGCACGAAATGGGCCATCTTAGTAAATCTATCCACCACCGTGAGAATAACAGTCTGTCTCTTGGAAGCAGGCAAATCTACGATAAAGTCTATGGACAAACAGGACCAAGGTTTCTCAGGAATGTCCAAGGGGTGTAACAGGCCACATGGAGATGCATGAGGTAGTTTAGTCTTGGCACAAGTCTCACAAGCTGCGACGAACTCCTCAATATCTTTTCGAAGTGAAGGCCACCAGAAATCCTTGGATATCAGAGAGTATGTCTTGCGAATACCAGGATGACCAGCTATTTTACTTTCATGAAAACATTGTAAGAGCTCCAGTTGAAGTTCAGGAGGAACAAAGTTTCTTCCCTCAGGAGTGTTTCCGGGAGCTAGATGTTGTGACTTCAAGATCTGGTCAAGTAGCGGGGAATGAATTTTGAGACTGGTATTAGCAATAATATTGCATTTGGGTACAATGGAGGACAAAAGTGGTTCAACTGAAGCAGAGGGCTCATATTGGCGAGATAGCGCATCGGCTTTAGAATTCTTTGACCCAGGTCTGTAAGTCAGAACGTAATTGAAATGGGTAAGAAACAACGACCAACGAGCCTGCCTGGAGGACAGACGCTTGGCCTCTCCGATATAAGACAAGTTTTTGTGGTCTGTCAGAATGGTAACAGGATGTAATGTACCTTCCAATAAATGTCTCCATTCTTTCAAAGCCTTGATAACCGCTAGTAATTCTCTGTCACCAATGTCATACCTGCTTTCAGTACCGGTCAATTTTTTAGAGAAAAATCCACATGGATGTAATGGTTTATCAACACCCAACCTTTGAGATAGGACAGCACCTAAACCAGTCTCTGATGCGTCTACCTCAAGTAAAAAAGGCAGAGAAGTGTCGGGGTGAACTAAAATTGGAGCGGAAGCGAAAAGCTCCTTGAGAGTCTTGAACGCAAGGAGAGCTTCAGTAGTCCAATTCTTAGTATCAGCCCCCTGTTTGGTCATGTTAGTGATAGGTGCAATAATGGAAGAATAGCCCTTAATAAAGCGCCTATAATAATTAGAAAAACCAATAAATCTCTGTACGGCTTTAAGACCTTTGGGTAAAGGCCACTCTAGAATGGATTGGAGCTTATCCGGATCCATCTTAAATCCCTCCCCAGAGATCACATAGCCGAGAAAGGTTACCTGGGTTTGATCAAAGCTACATTTCTCCAACTTGCAGTACAAGCCATGCTGGAGAAGCTTGTGCAAAACCCTCCTAACTTGTTTGTGATGAATCTCAATCTCACTAGAATGAATGAGTATATCATCTAGGTATACAATGACGCAATCTTGCTGAAATTCCCTAAGAACCTCATTTATCAGATCTTGGAATACAGCTGGTGCATTGCATAACCCAAAAGGCATAACAGTATATTCATAGTGACCATATCGAGTATTGAATGCCGTCATCCACTCATGTCCCTGCTGGATTCTCACCAAGTTATATGCCCCTCTGAGGTCTAACTTGGTGAAAATCGTAGAGCCCTTCAAACGATCGAAGAGTTCGGTAATCAAGGGAATCGGGTAGGCATTTTTAATGGTTATCTTATTTAGGCCTCGATAATCAATACAAGGTCTCAAAGAACCATCCTTCTTTTTAACAAAAAAAAATCCAGCCCCGGCAGGGGAGGAGGACCTTCTAATGAATCCCTTGTCTAAATTTTCGTTAATATACTCCTCTAGAACTGAGTTCTCTTTCGTAGATAACGGGTATACATGACCTCTGGGCGGCATGGTACCAGGGAGTAGATTAATTTTGCAATCAAAGGACCTGTGTGGAGGTAAGGTATCGGCTTTCTTTTTGTCAAATACAGCCTTTAAATCTAGATACTGAGACGGAATTTGTGTCTCTGTAGGGTTGTCAGAGTTAGCCGATGTGTTGGTTAAGCCGAGGGGTGAGACCTTCCGCAAGCATTTCTCTTGACAATTCTGTCCCCACGAAACTATCTCCCCTGACTCCCAATTAATAATAGGGTTATGTCTCCTCAACCAGGAGTACCCCAGAACTATGGGAATAGACGGAGAAGAAATGAGCAGTAAGGATATGTCTTCTCTATGTAGGATGCCAACAGTTAAGTTAATCGGTATGGTCTCATGGAAAATAACAGGCTCAAGTAACGGTCTACCATCGATGGCCTCAACAGCCAGTGGTGTCTCTTTTAACTGGGATGGAATAGCATGCTTGGCAGCAAAACCCTGATCTATAAAGCTCTCAGCAGCTCCAGAATCGATTAGTGCCATAGTCTTAACTACTCCCTTCTCCCACTTTAAAGAAACGGGTAACAGAAGCCTGAGCTCTTTGTAGTTGTGAATAGAGGACAAAGTAGAAACACCCAAGGCCTGTCCTCTAGAGGAACTTAGGTGCGAGCGTTTCCCGAACGATTGGGACAATTTAGGCGTAAATGACCCCTGACTCCACAATACATACATAAACCCTCCCTTCTCCTGTACTGTCTCTCCCTCTCAGTGAGATGAGTACTGCCTATCTGCATAGGTTCAGGAATACGTAAGTCTTCGAACTCAGAGATTTGAAAGGTAGGCGCTAGTTTAAAGGAGGGTCTACGGGTCCTATCTCGAGTGTTCTGCCTCTCTCTTAAGCGTTCATCAATACGAGATATAAAAGAAATTAAATCCTCCAAATTTTCAGGGAGTTCTCTAGTAGCGACCTCGTCAAGGATTACGTCTGATAGCCCGTTCAAAAATACATCTATATAAGCCTGCTCATTCCACTTAACTTCTGACGCCAGAGACCTGAACTCTAGTGCATAATCCACGAGAGTTCGGTTGTCCTGTCTAAGGCGCAACATTAATCTAGCTGCATTGACCTTTCTACCAGGGGGGTCAAAAGTTCTTCTAAACGCAGCTACAAAGGCATTATAATTATAGACTAGGGGGTTATCATTCTCCCATAAAGGATTGGCCCATCTCAAAGCTTTTTCAATGAGTAGAGTAATAATAAATCCAACCTTTGCTCTATCTGTGGGATAAGAGCGGGGTTGTAATTCGAAATGGATGCTAATCTGGTTTAGAAAGCCACGACACCTCTCCGGTGACCCGCCATAACGTACTGGTGGGGTAATACGGGAAGAAGCACCTACAGTGGCTACCTCTAGACCTGAGACTGCAGGAGAAATAGAAGGAGTACGTGTCTCCTCAGGTGGATTACTAGCACGAGACAAAAGTGCCTGTAGTGCCAAAGCCATCTGATCCATCCTATGCTCCATGGCGTCAAACCTGGGATCCGAAGAACCAAGCTGACTGTTTGTACCTGCAGGATCCATTGGCCCTGTCGTAATGTCAGGATCGGGACAGGGATCCAACACGCAGAGTACAAAGAGTGGAAAGGTACGTATACCGGGCCTTAGAATGGCCGGACTAACGTACCGAGAGTAATAAAGAATAGTCAGAGACAAGCCGAGGTCGAGGAAACGAGAAGACAGATAAGCGAGAGACAAGCCGGGTCAAGGGATAACAGAGAAGCAGGGTAGTACAACGAGCCGAGTCAAAACCAATAGAGCAAACTAGAATACCAGAGCACTGAGTGACTAGACAAGCTAGAACCACGACAGGGCAATGAGCTGAAGTGAGGAGTAAGCTTAAATACCCTGGCTCTGGATGGAAATCACGCCTCTCACAAGTACCGATTGGATATCGGACACTTGAGTGACAGGTCGCTCGTGATAGCGTCATGACGTCACGTATTGAGCGTCCTGCTAGAAAAGGACGTGGATTCCTCGCGGCCGGTGTTTAAGTGACTGGATGAACCGCTAGGAACGGAGGAAACAGCTCGCCTGGACGGATAAACCACCAAGTCTCTACCTCCCTTAGAGGTAGAGGCCTCAGGTACCCTGACAGGAAGGGGGGAACAAATATAGTGGAAGGCAGCAAATAGAGTGGAAGGGGGGAACAAATAGAGGGGAAGGGGGGACAAATAGAGCGTAAGGTGGGACAAATAGAGGGGAGAGGGGACAAATAGAGGGGAAGGGGGGACAAATAGAGCGTAAGGTGGGACAAATAGAGGGGAGAGGGGACAAATAGAGGGGAAGGGGGGCAAATAGAGGGGAAAGGGGAGACAAATAGAGGGGAAAGGGGGAGACAAATAGAGGGGAAGGGGGGGCAAATAGAGGGGAAGGGGGAGACAAATAGAGGGGAAGGGGGAGACAAATAGAGGGGAAGAGGGGGCAAATAGAGGGGAAGGAGGAGACAAATAGAGGGGAAGAGGGGGAAATAGAGGGGAAGGGGGGACACAAGACTGAGGAGTAATAGAAAGACACCAGGTTGGGGAGGGGGGGGGGACAAAGAGACAGAGGGGTAATAGAGAGACACCAGGGAAGGGGGGACAAAGAGACAGAGGGGTAATAAAGAGACATAGGGGTTGGGGGGCACAAAGAGAGGGGTAATAGAGAGACACAGGAGAAGGGGGGACACAGAGACAGATGGGGTAATAGAGAGACACAGGGGATGGGTGTACAAAGAGACAGAGGGGTAAGAGAAAGATACAGGGAGGAGATGGGGAAGAGAGAAACACAGGTTTGTTGGGGGGACAAAGAGACATACAGTAGGGAAGGGGAACAAAGTGACACAAGATTTGTGGGAGGCAACGCTGGGCTGGGGAAAAAGAGACAGAGAGTGGCTGGGAGAAGAGAAAGAGGCACACAGAGTCTGGAGTTAGAAAGAGACAAACAGATGAGATTTGGAAGAGGAGAAAGAGACAAAGTGGCTGGGGCTAAGAACAACACAAAAGGGGCTGGGGGAAAGAGAAATACAGAGGCTGGAGAAGGGTAAAAAGAAACACACAGGGACTGGGATGAAGTAAAAGATACACAAAGGTCGCTGTAAGAGAAAAAAAAGGAGACAATTGGAGACAAGATACACTAAACGAGGTAAAGGTAATAGACGTAAATTGATGTGATCTTGACAGTAATACACACACACATATATATATATATATATATATATATATATCTATATATGCATGTATATTGATGTGTGTATTAGCAACATATATTTATAACTATAATATTTACACATATAGTAATATACATTTATATATGCATAATACACACATAAATGTCATTAATATATATATATATGTAATGAGCACGTATTGGCCGTGGCTTGTTGTTAGTTGCATACTCATGCACAATAACATATTCAAAGTGAAGAGCGCACCCATAGGACTTCAAAATGAACAAGATCACTTCATTTTCTTTTAGTTGTGCAACTGCAGACATTCAGCATTTCAGTCCCATTACTAAAATGTCCTTAATAGGCCAAAGTAGTTGTACTGAAACATTGATTACATGCAAATGTACGTCTACTTAAAATAAAGGCGCTCTTTTGTTTATTTTGAAGCCCTATATGCGTTCTTTCGTTGGAGTAAGAGTTTTCAATTTCAAGTTATTTTTTCACCCTCTATATCAGCACACTATGCTGGCGCGATGCATTATTGAGCTGGTATAGAATTTTTTCCAGGGCTGATTTTAGTTCCCAGTCCGGCCTTGCATGCAATTTTCCCAAAATAAAGAAAAACTAAAATAATCACTACTGCAAGGTGCAGAGTGTCCTTTGTTGGTTCATCGTAGAACACGACTCGTCTTTGTCAATTCCTTTGCTGGGATTCACCCAGAGAAGACCTTTCTTTATTTTGGGACGCTGCTGCTGCTGGTTTGGCGAGACTGTAGATTCATCATAGCACCTCACTGTGCAGGAAATGCTTATCTGGTTTTATATACCGTTAAATTGCACATCATTAGACATACGTTATTACAACAAAACTGATACTCATATTAATTTCATTTTTAAACCATAACCATTGCAATCATTAGTATATTGATAAAATTATATGACAATTTTTACCAGTTTGCAGACTTATCAAATCGGACCAGCGTGATTCTACAACCAAGCCTGTAGTATTCAAGACAACAAATTTCACCCTAGAAAAGAAGAATCAGTTGTGTTTATATCTTATATTAAAAGGTTACATAATCTGTGTTGTACACTCATACTGACTGACCTGGAATTTCATTAAAATTTAAACCCAATTAAAATATATAATGAGACAAAGTAGGGATTGCTTTGTCTTGTGGATAGTTGATGCAAGTTGACAAAGGGTTTCAAAGGAGACTTTTGTCTTTTCTTGACTTTTTCTTGCATCCATAACCAACAACCACATTTGGTAAAAACACCTTCACATGTGATGTGTAAGATGCACAACAAGTTTTATTAAGTATCCCGTGTTCTTGCTGGATCTTTCATTGAACTCTATTTAGTACTCTATCATATGCAGGAGAAGACAACAATAACAGTGTAGATAGCCATGACTTCCTTCTAAATAAATTAACCTTTCATCAATGAGATTTAGGTCTCATTTA
This sequence comes from Pelobates fuscus, assembly GCF_036172605.1. Classification (NCBI taxonomy): domain Eukaryota; kingdom Metazoa; phylum Chordata; class Amphibia; order Anura; family Pelobatidae; genus Pelobates; species Pelobates fuscus. The sequence goes on from NC_086317.1 coordinate 260,228,741, forward strand.
TTTTATTCTCTTTTTAAATTACATACCAGCTTTGTAAATATTAGTGCTATTATATACAGACCAATATCACATGAATTTTCGTTCGGCTGTCATCACCTGTCGTTTTTCTTCCCACACTTTCTAAACCAGCCAGAGGGCTGGCAAGCATAATTGTGGTGGGGAAGAAGAATAAAGGAGGACCTAGGTTCTTATTCTACCCTCCAGTTGGAGCAGGGGGAATTCTGGGGATCACCTAAACCCATTATCATACTGAGCACCTGACCTGGAGATACCTTTAATCACTGTGGAACTATTCACTGGATCAGTACCTTATGATCTGGTAAATATTTGATTGGGTGTCACTCAGTACCCCGAACTCAAATCATAGCGGTCTTTGGGGAGAAGGCATCCGGAGATACCTATGATTTTTGAGTACTACCTTGCTAGGACTCTGGGAACCCCTCAAAACAAGACTGGAAATTCAAGGATAGCCATAACCCGGTGGAATTCTAAAGAATTGTCTCTTGGGCTGGGTACCTCCAATCCGGGTGCTTTTTAGACAGATGATAGCTCAGGGGGTGAGTTTAGTGTCCAGTCCAGTGGGAAATGAGTCCAGTGATATTTGTTTTGTGGGGATACTATATGTCACGACTAGTAATGTGGTCCAGCACGCAGAAACTATGTAAACATATACATAAGTAAGAAAAGGAAAATAATAGGAAAGAGCGTAAACCGGTCCTTAGAATGGCCGGACTAATACGCTAGAGACAGAGAATGGTCAAAGGGAAAGCCGAGGTCAAGGAAGCCAGAAAATACTCGATACCGATAAACAAGCCAAGTCAGGGAAACCAGAGATCAGAATAACCAGGGAAACGCCAAGGATCAGGATACCAGGAAATCAGAAACACGAGAATAGCACTTTCAGGAAACCAGGAAACTGAAACCACGACATGGCAAAGTAATGGGGAAAGCTAGGGGTTTAAATACCCCTCTCTAGGCTATGATTGGTCAGAGGGCGACCTCTGACCCCAAAACGTGCGTGTGCGTTGACGTCGTGACGTCACGCACACGTTGGTATAATTCTCGGGGGCGGGGCTGGTAATAGACGCGACCACGCGGTCGGCGCCATCTTGGATCCGGGCGCGATGCCCGGAAGAACTATGTGCGCGGTTCCCGGCTCGCCGACGAGCAGGTAAGCTCGTGTAGTCGGAGCGGTCGTGCCGGTCGGGCACGACCGTGAGGCTCGGCGGGCCGGCGACCGCAACACTATATTGGGAAAGGGAGTTTTGGGGTAGATTCGGTCTTGCACTCCAACCTACTGGTGTTTGTGCCTGGTGTTTATTAGCATGCACAGATTCAAAGTAGCACAGATAGCACTCCAGGGACTTCAAAATGATTAAAGTCAAACTCAGCTTTCATTGCTCAAAGTAAAAAGATCGACGTTTAAGTTTGTAATCCAAACTTTCATCAGGATGAGCTAATACAGTAAAAATACAGTAAAAAACTATCTTAATCAATTATCGTCATTATAGTTAGTGCATTCACTAAGCTTAGGCACACAGGGCATTTAGGGTTAAGTGAGGGTTCGAATTAGGGTTAGGTAAGTGCTTCTAACCTCTCTCACTCTCTATTCTTACCCTAACCATTGGGGTAAGGGTTAAAATAAAGTGTGAAAGATCACTATTTAATGATAATCGCCTAATGTGAAATATCACTAAATATGAACAAGTCCCTAATCTTAACCCTAATTGGAACACTAACATTAACCCTAAATGTCCCATGTCCTACCCCAAGGGTTAGGGTAAGAATAGAGAGTGAGAGAGGTTAGAAGCACTTACCTAACCCTAATTTGAACCCTCACTTAACCCTAAATGCCCCGTGTGCCTAAGCTTAGTGAATGCACTAACTATAATGAAAGTGTAAAACTAGCTTTACTTACCTTCCAGGACCTTGCTGTGGAGGAGTAGCAGGAGTGCTAGCACGCATGTGCAGCACAGGATCCAGCTGATTCCCCTCACCAGAAGGGACGAGGGTAAGGGATTTTCACGGGTAGGGAAATTTGATAGAACACCGGAGCCTGCACGGGTTGATAATTGTCCCGATTGCGTCATCACGCTGCATCCGGCGTCATGACGTCATCAGAGGTCATCTCCACGGAAACCGGACAACAAGTCCGTTATGTAATTCTAAACATACTACTCGAAACAGCAGGTAGCCAAAACCAATGTATATGGAGATAATAGGGTACACAGCTTTATACCCTTCATAACATGACTCTTGAAGTCACCTAATTAAAAACAAATCACAAAGCTAGGCGGACACATACAGGGCAGGGTAGAGAAACAGAATACAAAGTACATGCATAAAGTATGCATAATTGCCACACAGCTATAGTCAAAACATAGTGAAATAAAGTGCAAAAACACTATATCACCAATACAGACAGCATTATAATAGAAATAACAAACACACGGACACCCGTGGAAAAGTGTAAAAATGTGTAAAAACACAGAAAACTTAACTGCTAGGTACACGACTTCCCAAGGTTATCTCCCAGCTGATAACCATATAACAAGGTATATATGATAGATAGGATATTTTGGGATTCTGTAAGTGTACCTATAATAGAGGACAAAACATAGTGCAAATATTGCTTAAAAACTGAAATGAAGCTTCCAATGATTAGAATGCACTCACATATTCCAGGAAAATAAAGCGTGTTATAGGTGCCTCCCCTTGGTGGAAGAAAAAAGGGGGTATGTTCCTTTAAAAACTCCCTCCTCGAGTGATAGCCAATGGGGTATCCGGGTCAGCCAGGAAATTCACAGACAGCAAACCAAACGAAATACTTCAATGGCAATTTATTCACTTGTAGAAAGGTATATAGTAAAAATCATAAAAGCAAATTAAGATAGCGGTGCTGGTCCTACGCGTTTCGTCCTTGTGCAAAAGGACTTCCTCAGGGACCTCTTTCAATGATTAATAATCAACAGGTACATAAAATCAAAGCAGCATCCTAAACACACTAACATTGAAACATCTTATATAGGGCTAGTCCCTTAAAGTCATTGGTGGAATAGTGGGTGTCTTCCAATCCTGCAGTTCCGATTCGTCACGGTATTCTCCTTCAGGTGTTATCGCTTTACCGAGATGAAAAAGCCGGGTCCGTTTCCCTTGTCGGCCACTTCCGCATTCGTCATCTGTGACGCGTGCGTCACGTGTGTCATCACGTGATCCTCATGCGTTCCATGCTCGGACCGAAAAAAATGGCTGTGCGTTCCACAGCATAGAAAACAGCCTAAGGGAGAGTTTTTCTTATACCAGATATTTATATATACGTAACTGCAAAATAGAAGAATGTTAGAAACCATCTTTTCATCTAAAATATAATAGAAAAAGTAATGAAGTGTCCTCTATATAAATGAAAACGAATAATAAAAAAGTCAGTTTAAGACATGATAGAGAATAAATGAATGACACAACTTCCTATCTAAGTTGGTCATTCATGATGAATATTTATAACTTTGCAAAAATAATGATAAAAATAATTATGTTAATAATAAATAATGATTAAGAGATGTTTATACTCATAACCATATTTTAACATAACAAACCATTAAAGTGACGTAAAAAACATATATCCATTGCAAAATCGTTTTGTGTAAAGTGACATGAATATTTATTTATATATTCAATTACAAATCCATATTGTATTAAAGTGACATAGCTGATAAAATATTTAATGTTGGTCCAACCATATTTTATAAAGTGACATGACTAATTGAACATTTGATATTTGTTCAATCCTAAACAGTGAAATCAAAATAGTAATTATAACACTCCTTAACCTCTAAACCAGTGTTTCTATTATTGAATATTTATTTAATATTTAAAATGTGATATATTGTATGTTTTTCCCAAGACATAACATCTTCTCAATTCTTTAATTCAGAAAACAGACAATATCCATATCCACGTTTAAACCCCTTGGTGTAAGAGAACGTAATCTATGGATCCAATAAGATTCTCTCTGGGCCAACCTTTTCTCTTTATTGCCCCCTCTCCAATGTGGTTGTATCTGTTCAATCCCTATACAACGTAATCCCTTTAAACTAAATAATGGACAACCATTGCAATGGAGGGGAACTGAATGGGTGTCCAGTTTCTTCTTTATATTATTTATATGTTCCAGAAATCTTATTTTCAAACATCTTTTTGTGCGGCCAATATATTGGCTACCGCATGGGCACTGAAGGAGATACACCACACAGGTCGAGCGGCAGCCAATCTCTGATTTAATAGAAAACTGTTTCCCTGTCACAGAGCTACTAAATTTTGTAACTTTCTCCGTATTCACTTGTGAACAGGCTTTACAACTTTTGCAACCCCTAAAACCTTTAAACCCTTTTGTGTTATTTTTGAAACCATTTTTTAGAGCATAGCTAGGGGCTAATAGATTCTTAAGGTTCTGTTTTTTTCTATAAATGATTTTTGGCCTTTTGGATGTTCCCCCAAAATGGGATCTTCCAACAAAATTGGCCAATATTTATGTAGACTCCTTTTGATTTTTGGATGGTCTACATTATATTGAGTAAAAAAAGCCTGTTTGAAATCTTCCTCTTTTTTCTTTCTGCTAGGGCCATCCACTAAGAGTTCATTTCTATTCCTTTTCGACATCATATGAATTTCTCTATTTATCTGTTTTTGGTTATAACCCTTTTTAACCAACTTGTCAGCAATATGTTGAGCCTGTATCTGAAAGTCTCCAGTATGTGAGCAATTCCTTCTTACTCGGGTAAGTTGTCCCCAAGGCTGATGGTGACAGCTGCGTCTATGGACGTAGCTGTTACCATCGGTGGGTTTGAAGAAGCATTTAGATTTTATCTCATTTCCCTCACAGAACAAAGTCAGATCCAGGAAGTTGATCTCTTTACAATTCCACACTGGGGAAAGTTTCAAATTATATTCATTCTGGTTGAGGTGGTTGACAAAAGTCATGAATTCAGCATCCGACCCCCTCCAAATGATAATAACGTCATCGATATATCGCCGCCATAGGACCAGGTTCGCCACCCAGTCATGCCCCCAACGTACGCAGAGGTCCTCCCATCTGCGCATGTATATGTTGGCATAACTGGGGGCGAACCTGGTACCCATGGCGGTTCCCACTAGTTGTAAATAAAAAGACTGATCAAAAAGAAAATAATTATGTTCCAAAATGAATTGGACGCCCCACAAAATGAAAGATCTAAGGCCCAGGGAGATAGTGTCATCCTGGTCTAAGAAAAAGGCCACTGCTTCTAAACCAAGATTATGGCTGATGACTGTGTACAATGAGGTCACATCTAGTGTGGCCCAACTAAAATTTTCCTGCCATTCTATACTTTCAATTTCCTGTAAAAAGGATTTCGTATCCTTTGTGTATGACCATGCCATTTGGGCATATTTTTGTAAATAGGAATCAAGGAAGGCAGACAAATTGGCTGTGATTGATTCAATACCACTTATTATTGGGCGCCCTGGGGGACTTGTTAAGTTTTTGTGGATCTTTGGAATAAAATAAAAAATGGGAATAACTGGATAAGGGTTCCAAAGAAAATCAAAATTTATTTTTGTGATAATATTTTCATTTTTGGCCTCCTCTAAAAGGGTTTTTAGTTCCATATTAAATGTTAAATGGGAAGGGTCCTTTTTGAGTTTTTTGTAAGTTTTACCGTCAGCTAGAATGTTAAAAGCTTCTTGGCGGTAATAGTGATCTGACATGATGACTATTGCTCCCCCTTTATCTGCCTCCTTTATTACAATGTTCTCCCTTGAGGTAAGATCTTTTAATGCTGTTTGCTCCCCCTTGGTTAAATTTTGTACTTGGTTTCCTCCTTTTCTTTTCCTCTTGCCTACCCATTTTTCAAAATCTTTTTCTACCAGATTTTCAAAAGTTTCTAGGTGTGACCCTTTACTCTGTACAGGGAAAAATTTGGATTTAAGCTTAAACTTATTCTGTACATCCTTAAATCCACCATCATTCTTATTTACAATTGGATAAGGGTGTTTTAAAAAATGTCTTGTCACTGTCATAGATCTGATAAACTTTTTGAGATCAATATACAATTGAAAGTCATCCGCCTCTTGGTTGGGGGCAAATTTCATTCCCTTCTCTAAGAGCTGCATTTCCTGTTCTGTCAGATTAACTCCAGACAGATTAACAACCCCTCTCTTTAATTCATCCTCTGATAACTCTAATCTCTCCCTAAGTTCCTCTCCTGCTCCTCTGCTCTTTTCCTTTTTGGTGGAGATTCTCTGTATAGATGGGAGAAGCGATTGGGATGCTCCCACCGTTTCTCTCTGGGCTGAAAATAGTTGGTAATAGTTTTCTCTTTTGGGGCGAACCTGGTCCTATGGCGGCGATATATCGATGACGTTATTATCATTTGGAGGGGGTCGGATGCTGAATTCATGACTTTTGTCAACCACCTCAACCAGAATGAATATAATTTGAAACTTTCCCCAGTGTGGAATTGTAAAGAGATCAACTTCCTGGATCTGACTTTGTTCTGTGAGGGAAATGAGATAAAATCTAAATGCTTCTTCAAACCCACCGATGGTAACAGCTACGTCCATAGACGCAGCTGTCACCATCAGCCTTGGTTGAAGGGCATCACAAAGGGACAACTTACCCGAGTAAGAAGGAATTGCTCACATACTGGAGACTTTCAGATACAGGCTCAACATATTGCTGACAAGTTGGTTAAAAAGGGTTATAACCAAAAACAGATAAATAGAGAAATTCATATGATGTCGAAAAGGAATAGAAATGAACTCTTAGTGGATGGCCCTAGCAGAAAGAAAAAAGAGGAAGATTTCAAACAGGCTTTTTTTACTCAATATAATGTAGACCATCCAAAAATCAAAAGGAGTCTACATAAATATTGGCCAATTTTGTTGGAAGATCCCATTTTGGGGGAACATCCAAAAGGCCAAAAATCATTTATAGAAAAAAACAGAACCTTAAGAATCTATTAGCCCCTAGCTATGCTCTAAAAAAATGGTTTCAAAAATAACACAAAAGGGTTTAAAGGTTTTAGGGGTTGCAAAAGTTGTAAAGCCTGTTCACAAGTGAATACGGAGAAAGTTACAAAATTTAGTAGCTCTGTGACAGGGAAACAGTTTTCTATTAAATCAGAGATTGGCTGCCGCTCAACCTGTGTGGTGTATCTCCTTCAGTGCCCATGCGGTAGCCAATATATTGGCCGCACAAAAAGATGTTTGAAAATAAGATTTCTGGAACATATAAATAATATAAAGAAGAAACTGGACACCCATTCAGTTCCCCTCCATTGCAATGGTTGTCCATTATTTAGTTTAAAGGGATTACGTTGTATAGGGATTGAACAGATACAACCACATTGGAGAGGGGGCAATAAAGAGAAAAGGTTGGCCCAGAGAGAATCTTATTGGATCCATAGATTACGTTCTCTTACACCAAGGGGTTTAAACGTGGATATGGATATTGTCTGTTTTCTGAATTAAAGAATTGAGAAGATGTTATGTCTTGGGAAAAACATACAATATATCACATTTTAAATATTAAATAAATATTCAATAATAGAAACACTGGTTTAGAGGTTAAGGAGTGTTATAATTACTATTTTGATTTCACTGTTTAGGATTGAACAAATATCAAATGTTCAATTAGTCATGTCACTTTATAAAATATGGTTGGACCAACATTAAATATTTTATCAGCTATGTCACTTTAATACAATATGGATTTGTAATTGAATATATAAATAAATATTCATGTCACTTTACACAAAACGATTTTGCAATGGATATATGTTTTTTACGTCACTTTAATGGTTTGTTATGTTAAAATATGGTTATGAGTATAAACATCTCTTAATCATTATTTATTATTAACATAATTATTTTTATCATTATTTTTGCAAAGTTATAAATATTCATCATGAATGACCAACTTAGATAGGAAGTTGTGTCATTCATTTATTCTCTATCATGTCTTAAACTGACTTTTTTATTATTCGTTTTCATTTATATAGAGGACACATCATTACTTTTTCTATTATATTTTAGATGAAAAGATGGTTTCTAACAGTCTTCTATTTTGCAGTTACGTATATATAAATATCTGGTATAAGAAAAACTCTCCCTTAGGCTGTTTTCTATGCTGTGAAACGCACAGCCATTTTTTTCGGTCCGAGCATGGAACGCATGAGGATCACGTGATGACACACGTGACGCACGCGTCACAGATGACGAATGCGGAAGTGGCCGACAAGGGAAACGGACCCGGCTTTTTCATCTCGGTAAAGCGATAACACCTGAAGGAGAATACCGTGACGAATCGGAACTGCAGGATTGGAAGACACCCACTATTCCACCAATGACTTTAAGGGACTAGCCCTATATAAGATGTTTCAATGTTAGTGTGTTTAGGATGCTGCTTTGATTTTATGTACCTGTTGATTATTAATCATTGAAAGAGGTCCCTGAGGAAGTCCTTTTGCACAAGGACGAAACGCGTAGGACCAGCACCGCTATCTTAATTTGCTTTTATGATTTTTACTATATACACCTTTCTACAAGTGAATAAATTGCATTGAAGTATTTCGTTTGGTTTGCTGTCTGTGAATTTCCTGGCTGACCCGGATACCCCATTGGCTATCACTCGAGGAGGGAGTTTTTAAAGGAACATACCCCCTTTTTTCTTCCACCAAGGGGAGGCACCTATAACACGCTTTATTTTCCTGGAATATGTGAGTGCATTCTAATCATTGGAAGCTTCATTTCAGTTTTTAAGCAATATTTGCACTATGTTTTGTCCTCTATTATAGGTACACTTACAGAATCCCAAAATATCCTATCTATCATATATACCTTGTTATATGGTTATCAGCTGGGAGATAACCTTGGGAAGTCGTGTACCTAGCAGTTAAGTTTTCTGTGTTTTTACACATTTTTACACTTTTCCACGGGTGTCCGTGTGTTTGTTATTTCTATTATAATGCTGTCTGTGTTGGTGATATAGTGTTTTTGCACTTTATTTCACTATGTTTTGACTATAGCTGTGTGGCAATTATGCATACTTTATGCATGTACTTTGTATTCTGTTTCTCTACCCTGCCCTGTATGTGTCCGCCTAGCTTTGTGATTTGTTTTTAATTAGGTGACTTCAAGAGTCATGTTATGAAGGGTATAAAGCTGTGTACCCTATTATCTCCATATACATTGGTTTTGGCTACCTGCTGTTTCGAGTAGTATGTTTAGAATTACATAACGGACTTGTTGTCCGGTTTCCGTGGAGATGACCTCTGATGACGTCATGACGCCGGATGCAGCGTGATGACGCAATCGGGACAATTATCAACCCGTGCAGGCTCCGGTGTTCTATCAAATTTCCCTACCCGTGAAAATCCCTTACCCTCGTCCCTTCTGGTGAGGGGAATCAGCTGGATCCTGTGCTGCACATGCGTGCTAGCACTCCTGCTACTCCTCCACAGCAAGGTCCTGGAAGGTAAGTAAAGCTAGTTTTACACTTTCATTATAGTTAGTGCATTCACTAAGCTTAGGCACACGGGGCATTTAGGGTTAAGTGAGGGTTCAAATTAGGGTTAGGTAAGTGCTTCTAACCTCTCTCACTCTCTATTCTTACCCTAACCCTTGGGGTAGGACATGGGACATTTAGGATTAATGTTAGTGTTCCAATTAGGGTTAATTAGGGTTAATTTGCTTTTATGATTTTTACTATATACACCTTTCTACAAGTGAATAAATTGCCATTGAAGTATTTCGTTTGGTTTGCTGTCTGTGAATTTCCTGGCTGACCCGGATACCCCATTGGCTATCACTCGAGGAGGGAGTTTTTAAAGGAACATACCCCCCTTTTTTCTTCCACCAAGGGGAGGCACCTATAACACGCTTTATTTTCCTGGAATATGTGAGTGCATTCTAATCATTGGAAGCTTCATTTCAGTTTTTAAGCAATATTTGCACTATGTTTTGTCCTCTATTATAGGTACACTTACAGAATCCCAAAATATCCTATCTATCATATAAGCATTATAATAGAGATGGTCTCAGAGATACATGAAAGATAATGGTCTAAGGACCGGGAAACATAGGTACCACGTAAATGTATCCTATTGTAGGAAATTTACATTGATGGATACCGATAATCTTTAAATATTTGGGAAGAGAATAATATAATCCTTGTATGCTGCACACGTTAATATGGGGGTGCTCTACAAGTTGTAATTCTGACGTATCAGTGTGATGCATTGTGTTGAGTCCCAAACCAGTTCAAAACAGTGTGAGTGGAGAATGCTTTTCTGTTTTCTGTTCTATTTTCTTTTCTTTCCCTTTTTTATATCCTTGCTTACAGTCACTTTTTTTTAGTCGCCATAACTGGGAAGGGGAAACAGGGAGCTTCCAGGGAGTTTAGGCAAAAAAAAAGAAGAAAAAAAACAAACAAACCTACGACTTTCCCTTGTTTTCTTTTTCTTTTCTTTCTCTCCTTTGATTCACCGTTTAGCGAATATATTTATGAACTTCAAGCTTCCAAAAAATCTTTTTTTTTCTTATTTATCTTATTTTCTCTTTTCTTTCCCCCTACTTTTGTTTTCTCTTTTCTTTCCCCCTGGTGCAGGTTTAAGTTAAATATACTTGCTTTTCTTTCCTTGTATCAAGATATATAGGGAACAAATATATGTAGACTATACTTGCTATTCCTTGCATATACTGGTGTATACAAAATATACTTGTTATTTCTCCGTGCGTGCCTCTCACTCCACTAGTTGAGATATTTAATGTCTCTTTAAGTATACAAGCACGTTTGGGGTCAAAAATTCTCTCTATATATATTGTTAGTAGCTTTCCACCTTAGGAGGTATAGTAAGGAAATTGGGGTGTTATTTACATTATTTACTACTACTACTACTTTAGCTGTACTTAAATTTGTGTATCCGATTTTTTATTTTTCCCTTAGTTCTAATACAGATATGTATAAAAACACTAGATATGTGCAATTAATTTCGTTACAAATGTAAATAAGGATGAATTTCGGCAATTCGGACATTTGGATGCTTCCTAAGTGCCGAACTGAATTGCTGCAGTGCTGAATTTCCGAATTTGGATGCTTCCGAACTGCTGAATTTCTGAAGTGCCGAACCAAACTTAATTGCCGCAGTGCCGAATTACCGAAGTGCTGAATTTCTGAAGTGCCGAACCAAACCAAATTGCCAAAGTGCCAAATTTCGGAAGTGCTGAAATGCTTCAGATTTTTAAAAAGTGGCAAAACAAGAGAGGGAGGGGAAATTACGTGAATGATGAACAGGAATCTAACCCTAACCCTACCTGGTTAGGGTTAGGGGTATGGTTAGGGATGAGGTAGGGTTAGGGGTAGGGTCAGGGGTAGGGGTATGGTTATGGGTAGGGTTAGGGGTTAGGGAATTGCTGAAGTCCTGAATTTTGGAAGTGCCGAACCGAACCGCCGAAGTGTCGAATTGCTGGCGTTCCAAATTCCCAAATTGCCAAAGTCCCGAATTTCAGAAGTGCCGAACTGAAACAAATGTTTTGCCCATGCACATCCCTAATAAACACGATGTACTTGCTGTCCATTTTATATATTTATATAAGCAGAGTATACTTGCTGTTTCTTTTTCTTTTCTTTCTCCCTCTCACCCCTTTTTCTGTCTTTCCTTCCCTCCTTGCTCGTGACTCGGACTTCTCCACCAGTTACTGGGTCCGCTCTCCTTTTGCTGCCAACTTGACTTCGCTGTCTCTCGCTGTAGGGCTCTGTACTGCGCTGGGCAAGCCTTTTCAGACTGTTACAACATCAGTCTGTCTCCTCCCTCAAACGCCACCACTACTGTTGCTCGAACCGCTCCCGCCTTGCATAGCCCGCGAAACGTTACCAGCGTGCATTGTCCTCCTTTTTATTGACTCAGAACACCAACCACCCTTGGCTGTTAACGCAATTAAAGGATTAACTCAATGCTTTCCCTGGGTGGCTGCTGTTTGTATAACTGAACACACATGCTCCAGTGCATGGCCATTTTGTCTCCTGAACACAGGCAGCGGTACTTGGTCATCGAGCGCTTGGAACTCTTTTTGCTATACATGCTTGTGAACCCCGGCAAGGATGATACTGCTGCCCGTACACTTTCCTGACCATCTACACAAACCACATTCGGGAGGTAGGAACTACCAACTAGGGGGAGCATTCACTACTTAGGAACAAGGGGGAGCGTTTGTCAGTGTTTGTGCAGGAACAACCGCTACCCTGATTTCTCTTTTGGGCATCACCTCATGGCCGGCTGGTCAACACTTCTCCCAAATGGCGATTTTGTTTCACCAAACCGTTCTGAATATATGTTGGGTGCTCAGACCAGGGCTATTCAGGGATATCAGACTTGTGGGGTTCTTGTAATATTTTCTTATATTTTTGGGCTGATTTAAAATATTGTATGTATTTCCTGCAACTGAGAGATAATTGAGTTATCCAGATTAGAGCTCAATTATCTCTCAGTCCCAGAGACTCTTGGGGAAAAAAACCCTGTAATGTTGTTGTGGAGACCCCATGCTAGGGGCCATGCAAAAAAAGCTGTGTGTGGCTGAATAAAGTTCAGTTGACTCCCAGAACTGTGTGTCGTCCAATTACTGGGGGAATGGGCTATAATCACTGACCAGCGCTTTCTTCCAGCTTCAGATGATTCCAGTGGAGATATTGTATCTTAGGATTGCAGCTCCGCTACATACTTACATTGAAATACACAAACACTTCTCACAAATACAACCCTACAAGGATGGGCAAATGATAGATCCCTAGCTGGCATAGCTTCATTGGGATTGTATGGCACATGGCCACCGTTGTGCTAGAGGGGGTCCAAAAATAAATTCTTGCACCAGGGCCCTATCTACATTAGTTCTGCCAACCAATTATCTCCAGCCAGAGGGAACACATTTTCCCCAAAACTTGAAACACCCCTTAAAATACATGGTATCCCCACAAATGACACATCCCCTGATAGCCCCGATCTGGGTCACCAACATATTCAGATTTCACCCAGATCGGTTCAGGGGTTTTCGAGATTTATGGAAGTCTTAGTTCACCGATCGCACACGAGGCTACTGCCCAAAACAGTTCCATGAATTCAGTATGTGCGGTCGGTCAATTTCAATAAAGTTACAAAAACGAATAAAAGCATGAATGGACCTCCTGGCTCATAGGAGCGATTGTTCCTCTTGTACGTGGAACCAAACTACCGAACGGCGCTCTCCTAGCGGTTCGACAAAAGGAAGCAGCTGTTCGTATGGTTTCGTGGTGTTCGAGAAGTTGAGTGTCCGATTTTAGTTCCAGACACTCGACCACCAAGTCCCGCTGCCTCCTTTCATGCAAACAAGATGACCGCCATTTTCTTTTCCACGTGGCGTTCGACTATACGAATGGCGGCCACCCAGAGAGAGAGCGCTCAATTGACGGTTCACTTTGTAGATAATGAGCCAGGAAGGTGGTTGGTGTTCGGTAGTTTCAATCTACTGAACAAATAACACATCAAAATAATGAATGGCCTTACAAAATCCCGAATTAAAAGTCTATTTTCTTCACATGTGTAATATTTTTTTTTTTTTTTAAATTCTTTATTTTTATTGTGCAGGTAGGTACACGCATTGTCAATACGCCACAACAGCGTTCATTTGCATATGCAGTCAGTGTAGTCAGTGGCATGTGTTATTTGCACATTTTTAACATATATAACCAAGCTTAACGTTACAAGTAAGTACAAGAGTTATCTATTTGAGGCTTATATCGTAGCTTAACAATACGTTGCGAAAATATAAAACTGTTTAAGACAGTTGCATGGCGATTAGAGTAAGTTAGCACACATTTTTGGGTTATTAAAACAAGTATGTTTAACGTGTCTACGAAAATTACTTCATATAGATAGTCGGCAAGTAGTGTTTCTAAGACACATATATTCTCAAGGCTAAAGATATAGACCTGCATACATCAACATGAATATTAAACAGTGAGATTTCCCAGGGAGGCTCCTGGCTAGTTGCATGTGGTAAAAAACAAAGTGTGCCAGGGGTGATACCAGAGATTAGGAAAAAAGATGTGGCGTCACAGAAGTTCAAGGGTGTAGGATAGTAGTGTCGTAAAAGGACAACAGCTCGTCGTCATGCTATCCTAGCACCTGTATCAGCCTATGCCGGACAGTGGTATCATAAGCTTTGTGTAGGAAAGCAAAAAGGATATAAAACAGCATAGTACAAGTAAAACGCAGGTAGGTGGAGTGTCTGGCATTGTGTCCCAAAGGTATGACCTCTTAGGTGGCAGGCAGGAGTCCACGATAGTCACCTTCATCCGATGCCTCGCATAGGGAGGCAGCTGGAACCAGCCGGTGAGTAGCTTGAGGCAGGTGCAGGGTAGATGTGAGGCATGGCATCCCCCCTACTCCAGGTTGGGGCATAGGTCGGCAACTCTGGGCCACAATCTTGTAGGCTTCTGGAGGCCAAGATCCTCCTGGGGGGCCTGATGGTCAGCTGCCGTTTGTGGTGTGCGGTCTTCCGCGGGTGCGGGCCGTGCTTTGGGGCCAGACCCTTAGAGATCTTCAGCCCAGATGTAGTGCTCATTCCCTTCTTCCTCCGAGGTGCACTCATGCCCCTGATTTCTCTATTGGGAGATAGTTGCTGATCAGGTGGGAGATCCTGCTGTGTTCGAGCTTGGATGCGTTGCCAGAATCGTGCACAGATTTTGTCGAATGCTTTCCCTTCATCTCGACACCGGGTCTGTTGCAGAGGATAGCTCCGCCGCCATCTTGAGGCTGAACATGTGCTTCTCCGTTGCCCAGTTAAGAAGTGTTGATTCTTGGGTGAGTGACCTGTACTGCGATGGTGGGGACCGGGATAACCCCCACCGGTCCAAAGGGGGGGGAAACAGGGCCTGCCCACAGCTCAGCTTTCAGGATTGCCGGCAAGGAGTTCGGCCGCAACTCCCAGCCAGGACCATACAGGGCTGCAGTTCCACCGTGTAGATACTTTGTGGCTTTCAGGTACGAAATTGCACCGGCAGTTGTCCGGTAGCTTTAGGGTGTTGGTAGGTTGTAGTGTGAGTCACTATTATGGCTTTACACCCGTTTTGTGGGCAATTTGGGCGATTCAAGTGTGGAGCTCACAGTCAATGCGTCTGCCTGGCTCGGCGGTCAGGCCCCGCCCCCCTCTGTGTAATAATTTTTAAACTCACCAACATACTGGAGTGGATGAGTTAAGATAATGGTGATGAGGTCTAGAGAGAGAGGAGAGGTGGTACAGGGAGATTGAAACACTAGAGGGGATGGCGATACATAAACAAAAGAGAAGATGCAGAAAGTTTTTTAAACACAAGTCCATGAAGTTGAGACACAATTAACATTTTGAGACACTGGTGATGTCTTCGAGACAGTTTAGAACAGCTTGGAAGCTGGGTTGACATGGCTGAGCGGGTGTCAGTGAGGATACTGAAATTCTTGGAGGAAGGCAGTGAGAGTCTGGAGAGGTAAAAAACCTCAGCAGTGAACATTTGTGCTGATTTGGCAAAACATTAGAAGAATGGGGTAAATCATTAGTTGCACTTTGATCAGTATTTTACTAGATAATTGTTTATCTCTTTAATGGTTACAGTTCCAGCTGTTTAAAAAAACTGTTGAGATCAACTGGGCATGTCAAGACCTTGGGATGGTAATGGAAAATACATTTTCATTGAGATGTCTAAATCTGGAACTGTAGAAGAGAGGCATGTGCAATCACCATCTTTTCTAGGGGTCTTATTGGCTAATATTGGCTAATATAGCATCAGAGGGCCATGTTCGAGGACTGCTATTGATTTAAAATCCATGCACAAAGAACTGTGAGAATGATGGCGTCTACTGATATGTTTCCCAAATCATAATAATAATTATTATTTTTGTAGCATGCCAACATATTTAGCAAAAAAGTTAGGACCTTCAGCCCAAAAGTAAATTTTATGGCTCCTCCCACATATATTTACTTAAAACTTTATTCCAGCGCGACACTGGAATAATGTTCAGTTTGTACCCTACTTAAGGAGAACAAGGCGAGTTGGCCACCTAAATAGTGTTTTTAATGCTATATTTGTATTCCTGGCCTTATAGTGTTCCTTCAAACCCTAAATGTTTTCTATAAATCACATTAAAACACCAATTGTTTCAATTTTGAGCATTGCATGAAGCTATATTTATAAACTTCCCATCTGCTGTATTAATTGTTCACCCCACCGCATTAAACTCTGCACCTACAGCAATATCCCTATTCTACACTGCATATTAAACTCAAAACGTGGCACTGTAATACATGTTGTTACTGGAGGTATTATTTCTCTTTTAGTATTACAGGGGACTCAAGGCTAACAATTAAATGGTGCGAAAATTAAACATGCACTCACCACCCCTGGGTTAGCCCCCCCCATATTGAGAATTTTAACTAAAGATTATTCCATTTGTTAGATCTTTGTTAGATCAGGTTAGATCAACAATTTGTTTTGTTATATGTACTCTAAAATATTTATTTATTTATTATTGCCATTTATATAGCGCCAACAGATTCCGTAGCGCTTTACAATATTATGAGAGGGGGATTTAACTATAAATAGGACAATTACCAAGAACTTACGGGAACAATAGGTTGAAGAGGACCCTGCTCAATCGAGCTTACATTCTATAGGAGGTGGGGTGTAAAACACATTAGGACAGGAATTTGCAGTCAAATAAGGTGGATTGCCCTTTAGGAGAGAGCAAGAGACAGGTATGTGAGGTAGAGGTTACTCTGGGAGGCCATAAGCTTTCCTAAAGAGATGGGTTTTAAGGCACTTCTTAAAAGATGCAAGACTAGGGGAGAGTCTGATGGAGGTAGGCAGGCTATTCCATAGGAAGGGAGCCGCCCGCGAGAAGTCCTGCAAGCGTGAGTTGGCAGTATGGGGGCGGACAACGGACAGGAGGTGGTCACGGGCAGAGCGGAGAGACCGAGAAGGGACATACCTATGGATCTGTGAGGAGATATAAGAGGGGCTAGAGTTGTTCAGTGCTTTATAGGGGTGAATTAGTACCTTGAATTGACTCCTATAGCATACAGGAAGCCAATGTAAGGACTGACAGTGGGGTGAGGTGTGAGAGAAATGACTAGAGAGGAAAATCAGTCTGGCAGCAGCGTTCATTACGGACTGTAGCGGTGCAGTACGGCTTTTGGGAAGACCAATTAGGAGAGGGTTACAATAATCCATGCGGGAAATTACTAGAGCATGGACAAGCTCCTTGGTAGTATCTGGTGCAAGAAAGGGGCGGATGCAGGCTATGTTTTTAAGATGGAATCTACAGGATTTGGCAACATGCTTAAAGGTGAGGCCAGAATCAAGTATGACGCCAAGACAGCGCGCTTGCAAGGATGGACTGATGTTGGTACCACAAACTTGAAGGGAGAGCGAAAGAGGAGGATCAGTATTAGGAGGAGGAAAGACAAGGAGCTCAGTTTTAGAGAGACTGAGTTTCAGAAAGCGGGACAACATCCAGTCAGAGATTGAAGAAAATATGCAAATTAACAGTTATTTTCAGGGGGAACTAACCCGTAGCCAGCCCCCCCTCAACACAAATTTGTACAAAATGTTGTTGATTATGATAGCTCTGCGTTAGATCAGGCAACATTTTTGTTATATCTAGTCCAATTACTGAGATATCGCATATATAATTAGGTGGGGCTGGATCCCCTCAACTGAAATTTGGACAAAATGTTACTAATTTTGGTAGATATTCGTTAGATCGGGTTTGATCAACAGTTTTTTTCGTTAGATCTACCACGCAAGAGGCGATATTCACTGCCCGACTTTGTGGGCGTAACAAGTGGGCGTGACAAGTGGGCGTGACAAGTGGTAGCTCTCCCCTCCAACCGAAATGTAAACATTTTTTTTTATTGATTTTGGTAGATATTCATTAGATCAGGTTTGATCAACTGCTTTTTTCGTTAGATCACACAAGAGGCGGTATTCACTACTTAACTTTGTGGGCGTGACTACGGTTTAGCCTCCCTCAAGTTAAATTAGATTTTTTTTATTATTAATTTTGGTAGATATTCGTTAGGTTCAGGTTAAAAAATAAAAATGTAGGCACATGTATGAATGCAGATGTGTATTTTTTGTGCCACATGCACACAGTCCCATAGTCATATGCACAGTAATACAGATATACTGTCAAATAGAGCTACAGGCACACAGTGCCAGGCACATAGTCACTCACACACAGTCACAGACAAACAGTCAAACACACACACACACACAGTTACAGACATTCACACACAGTCACACACACTACAGTTACAGGCAGGCAGTCTCCTGTGTGATAGTTCTAACAAAAAAAGCTTACCTAATCTAAGGAATATCTACCAAAATCAATAAAAAAAAATAATTCAAATTTCAGTTTTCATTTTGTCCAGTTACTACGGGTTCGTCCCCTCTAAAAATGATTGTTAATATTGCATATTTTAGAGTAGATCTAACGGAATAAAAATTGATCTAACCTGATCTAACAAAGATCTAACAAATGGAATAATCTTTAGTTAAAATTCTCAATATGGGGGGGGGGAGGAGGGCGGGAGCGTAACCCACGGGTGGCCATGCACTCAGGTTTCCAGCCCGGCAAAGCACTTGGAATTTATATTAGTACCAAGGTTCTATGTAGAGCTCCGAAAGCAGATTCTAACATGGTCTTTCCCCGAAAATGTTATAGCCTCATAGACTGCAGCTAGCATTTTATTTATGGGGATACATTTTGGACAACCATTATTTAAACAAATGGATTGCTCCTGCTATTTGCATATTTTTTCGTATAATATACATTTTAGTATTTCTAGTACTTCTTGAAATTGGAAACGACCACAATTTCAAAATTCATTCCTGAGTAAAGTTTGGTATATTTTTTAATAAACAATTAATTTACACTTACCTGTAGGATCCAAGCAGTGGTAATGGTGGATTGCAAAAGGAAATACCAGTGCAGTTTGTTTCGGAACCAATCATAAACAAATCAACTGCATTTCCATATGTGTCTGTACATGGATAATCAGACCCGAGTGTTTTTAAAATGTGATAGTAGTTTTGGCTGTCAAGAAATGAAGCATTGACTGGTGTACTGAGACTTGTTCTATTTAATGTTGGGACAACTGTAACAATAAAAAATAATAATAATAATTTCAAGCATAAATGTCTACACAATCTATTATGGTGCTTAAACAAGCACTACAAAATCTACCTCATCTAATAAATCATTATTGTCGATTGGTTTTGCCCAATGTTTTTAAACAAATTTTGAATGAATTTAAAGCCAGCCAAAATTCTAGCAGCTGAGCCCAATATATGTTTTGGCTGCTTCAGAAAAAAACAGATAAAATCCAGAAAAGTACTAGGGCACTTTTTTCAGATGAAAGTGTTATAAATGAAAGTGCATATAATGTTTTGTGTAGCTGCAACCACTTGCAATTCTCAAATAAAGTGCATAAAATAATCACCGTACAACAGCGTTCCGCTGCATTTAAAAAATAAATATAAAACTCATAAACATACAAGTGCAAATTTCAATACTTATATATCCAGGTTTGGTTAAAATCTGTGAAAAACAAAATAACATGGTATTTTATGGTAATTATTTTTATGCCCAAGAAACATTGTCTGATAAATGAGCTTCGGTGGCACAATTACTGGTCTTTTTTAATGACTACCCAAACAGTTATTAAAAAATAAATTAAATAAAAGCCTGCGTGTGTCAATATAAATAACATATTAGTACAGGGCAGTTGTTAAACCTCCCCCATGCCACGAGTGGGAACATGTACGTTAAACAGTGAGCAGCTGGTGCCTGGGCAGATATTGGTGATCAGATGCTATTAACATAAAGGGGGGACTCGACACAGTTCACCCCATTGCCCCCACCTATGGACATTGGGTGTGGGCTGTAAAATAAAGAATGGGTTGGACAGATCACTGACCAACCCCCGTGGTGAGGATATTACTAAAAACATAAAGCAGTGAGGGACAGCCAAGTAGGGGCTTTACTTAGATAATGCTGTGACCAGAGGGTAGGGACACTAATTAAAAAAGAAATAGGGGGACCTATGTCTCTACAGTCCTCACCCATGACCGGTGGGTGTGGACTACAATTTTAATAATTCAGAGGTGGGTCTAGTTTACCCCTAGCCCTTACCCATTGGCAGCAGGTGAGAGCTATAATATGAATAACTCAGGGGGATTACCTACTTTAGGGACCTATTATAGGGAGTGGGTGAGGGATATTAAAAAATAATAATAGATGGGGGACCTATAGTGCCTCTCAGCCTAGTTCAGGCTGAAATTAAATATAAAAGTGGGTTGCCCACAGAGGAGTTACTAGAAACCACTGGGCCCCTGTGCGAAAATTGCCATGTTCCCCCCAAATGTCTCATTCCCCCTCCCCTATCCCCTTGATGTGTCACACTAACCCCCTTAATGTGTCTCATTCATACAAACACACTGACATACATGCAGAGACACACCATATAAAACATACAGATACATACGCGGACACATGCTGATTCACAGACACACATACACACTCAAATGCAGACACAAACTAACACACAAACACAGAGACATATATATATACACAGAAACACATGCAGATACACAGACACAGAGAATAATGTAAGTAAAAAAAGAGAATGGTGTACCAGGGGGGACTGGGATATAGTCTAAGCACAGAAAGGTGCCAGCTAACTTCCAGACTAAAAGGTGCAAATGAAGAAATATGAAAAAATATATGGAAAATAAATAAGTTTTATTAATTAAAATAACAAAATGTGAAAAAACTTATTATACAGTGGTGTTCATGTACAATGCAATAAAACAGGTATTCAATAAGCAGGTCGATTGTATAGTCTAATGTTCACCAAAGCGTATGGTAATACAATGTGTAGCCAGTGGTGTATCCTGGTTTTGTGCTGCCCTAGGCAGGACAAAACTCAGGCACCCCCCCTCCCCCCGCGCCACCCCCACCCAACCTTTCCCCCCGCCCCGCATTCTAAATACACACACACACACACACACATTCACTGACAGATACGCATACACTAGCTAACAGAAACACACAATCGCTAACAGAAACACACACACACTAACAGACTCACTCACACTCAGTAACAGACAAACACACTCACTAACAGACACACACTAACAGACACACACTCACTCACTAGCAGACACAAACTAGCAGACACACACACTCACAGGCAAACAAACACTCACAGGCAAACACACACTAACAGACACACACAGTCAGACACACACACTAACAGACACACACAGTCAGACACACACACTAACAGACACAGACACACACTAACAGACACAGACACACACTAACAGACACACACACACTAACAGACACAGACAGAAACACTAACAGACACACACACTGACACACACACACACACTAACAGACACACACACTAACAGACACAGACACACACTAACAGACACACACACTAACACATTTTTTAAAATTTATTTTTAACACATTTTTTTAAATTTATTTTTAACACTTTTTTTTAATTTATTTTTACCACATTTTTTTAAATTTATTTTTAACACATTTTTTTTTTAAATTTATTTTTAACACTTTTTTTAAATTTATTTTTAACACATTTTTTTTTAATTTTTTTTTAGCACATTTTTTTTTAATTTAACACCCCCCCACCCAGCCTCCTTACCTTTGGGAATGCTGGGAGGGGGGGGTGTCTCTTCCTCCCTGGTGGTCCAGTGGATGCTGGGCGATCGGGCGGCACTGCCTGGCGGCCGGCCGGCCGGCGAGGGAGCACTTCCCCTGAGCTGTCCGCAAGTGAGGCTGGGAGCCGGAATATGACGTCATATTCCGGCTCCGCCTCCCAGCCTCACTCTGCGGCTGGCGAGGGAGCTGAGCAGACAGCTCAGGGGAAGTGCTCCCTCGCCGGCCGACCGCCCGCCCGCCAGGCAGTGCCGCCCGATCGCCCAGCAGCCCGCCGGCATGTCTGTTAGCCGCAAGGCTAACAAGACATTTGCCTTGGGCATTTGGGGGCGGCTTTTTTTGCCGCCCCCTGGAAAATGCCGCCCAAGGCAAATGCCTTGTTTGCCTCGCGGCTAATACGCCCCTGTGTGTAGCTATATTCGTCATGACAAACTTACTGCGTATTAAACTACCTGAGTAGGGACTAAAGTGTAGAGAGACTCCAAGGAATAAAAGATCTGCATATATCAGTGCATACGTCTGTGCTGTAGTATATGAAGACTAGAATCTGAAAACTTACCACAGTAAGTTTATTAGAAGGGGAGTCCTCGGTAATAATGTCTAATTAGTTAGGGGATAGTTAGTGCAGAGGAATAGGGGAAAGCTGCCAAACAGTTGTACCTGACAGGAATAGGGTACTTGTTTGCTTAGTGCAAAACACAGGATTGAGGGAGTAGGACCATTGGTGTGCTGCTCGTACTGGATAAGGAATGGGATTCACCAAAACCTATCTTGAGAAAACAAGACGTTATCCTATCCTAGTGTAAGACGTTATCCTAGTTGAACCTGACAGGACTGGTATTCAGAGTCAATGTGTAATCTATATTAGATGCATATTAACTATCTGATCCAGTGTGGAGTATTTCCTGTGCTTATATCGCTATATGGTTACTGTCCTACTATCGTATAGCGTGGTTAACTAGTAACGCTACATACTTAGGAGCATTATCACTCAAAATTAGTGAAAACGAGGGTACCGAAGTATTAAGTATGCCTGCTGTCTGTGAATACCGAAAGACGGCAGAAAGGGTACCCTTAGTAACCCGTTATCAAGTGTTCTAGGGAATAGAATAATATAGAAAAGGAGGTTAAGGCACACAGGAGTTAAACCGGGTAAAGCAGTCTGTTAAGAGTTCATTCAATTGTCAATATATAAACAGCATGGCTGTCTAATCCGATGTTAATATCACCCGTGCCTTCATGGGCACCTAATCAGATGCTCCCTTATATAGCATGGCATAGTCTAATCACCGAAAAACGACCTTAAATACTCTACTGTACTGACTGCAATCTTGCTTCCGTGCCTTCGAGGGCACCTAACACTATACCCATGACAAACGTATACCACTAAGTCCCTAAAGCGGAGAGCGACATTGCTCAAATCATGAATAAAAAAGATCAGCAGGGTTGCAAGTCCGTTCGCTGTCAGTGAATACAAAGAGACAGCATTAACTGGACCCCTGACGCGTGCATTTCGCCCGACCTGGCTCATCAGAGGGGAACCGGCCAGTACAAAACACAAAGTTTAAAAAGGAGAAGATACCGTCTGATTGGTTCTGAGTGTGAGTGTCTAATTGGTAAGTTGAAAATTCTTCATAATGCTCCTCCTATGGGGAGGGAAAGGCTAATTATGTGAAATTGACCCCTTCAGAATCGGTTATGCTGAGTTGTCTTATTTTATGTTAAACAGTTTTTCAAGCAATTTGAGTCCCTAATAATTATTACTGATGGAAAACTTGTATTGGTATCATCAGATAATAGGAAGTTGAAAGTGATCTATAAGTTGGTACTAACATACAAGACCGCCATCAGGGGGTGACAACCATGACGGTTGTCACAGGCCCGGCGGTCCTGGAGGGCCCGGACTGCACAGGTAATCCTCTGCATGCCCGGGCCCCCAGCCCTTCAATCTGCATATATACATAGCGAGTACCGCTATGTATATATGCCTCTGCGGGCCCTGCTGGCTTCCAAGCAGAGCCCAGGATATACTTACCTCCCCTCCAGCACTCTCGCGAGCCACAGCAGTAAAGTGTTGCCGCGGGTTGTCATGACAACGCTCTGCGGCACGCAATGCATGCTGGGCTCGCATAGAGCAGTGGCTGGCAGGAGGGAGAACGTGGAGGGAGTCTGCTGGTCTCCTCCTTGCTGCCCCAACAAGCGGAGCCACCGGACCACCAGGGAATCCAGTGCCCCCCTCCCTGGCTACAGGTAAGAGGCAGGGAGGGGGGAATACATCTTTTTTTAATTATACAAATTCTACATAAAAAAATTAAATAAATCCCAGCAGCATTTGTCACACATCCACCACACACACACACACACACACACACACACACCAAACAGACAAACTGCATCCACTACACAACCATACACATCATCCACCACATAAACACACACACTGCATCCACTACACAACCATACACATCATCCACTACACAACCATACACATCATCCACTGCACAAATACACACACTGCATCCACTACACAACCATACACATCATCCACCACATAAACACACACACTGCATCCACTACACAACCATACACATGATCCACTACACAACCATACACATCACCCACCACATAAACACACAAACTGCATCCACTACACAACCATACACATCATCCACCACATAAACACACACACTGCATCCACTACACAACCACACACATCATCCACTACACAACCACACTAACTGCATCCACTACACATCCATACACATCATCCACTACACAACCACACACATCATCCACTACATAAACACACAAACTGCATCCACTACACACATCATCCACTACACACACACACACACACAGCATCCACTACACAAACACACACTGCATTCACTACACACATAATCCACTACACACACACAGCATCTACTACACAAACACACACTGCATTCACTATACACACACTACTTCCACTACACAAACACACACTCTGCATTAACTATACACACACACTACATCCACTATACACACACTACTTCCACTACACAAACACACACTCTGCATTCACTATACACACACACTCTGTCCACTACACAAACATACAATCTGAATCCACTATAAACAGCGTATCCACTTTACTCACGCACTTTGTATCCACTACACACATTCTATAGCCACTATACACACACAAACAAATTCAGTACACACACACTTCATCCTTGTGAGTGGACTTAAGATGGGCCCTGTGTGTGGATTTGGCGGCGGGTCATGTGGGCGGACTTGGGGCCGGCCCCGGGGGGCCCAGACCGTAGGCTGTGTCAGGGGCCCCATTTCTGGTGGCAGCCCTGCTAACATATATTTCAATATGCATTAAACAATAAACTTATGCCTTTTTTCTTCTAGACACTAAGTGATGCATTTAAAGTTGAAACTTATCCAGTTTAAATTCAAATAGTTTTAGGTGTATTAAAGTTTGTTTTTATTTTGTTTTTTATTTTGTTTTTTTTAAGGGATCTTATCTAGTCCTTACATGCGTATTTGCGTATTTAGTCCTTACATGCTGTTTATTTCTGATATTTGAATAAAGATACTGGATACATGCTATACAATAGTAGGACAGTAACCATATAGCGATATAAGCACGAGAAAGACCCCACACTGGATCAGATAATTAATATGCATCTAATATAGATTACACATTGACTCTGAATTCCAGTCCTGTCAGGTTCAACTGTTTGCCCGCTTTCCCCTCTTCCTCTGCACTAACTATCCCCTAACCAATTAGACATTATTACCGAGGACTCCCCTTCTAATAAACTTACTGTGGTTCAGATTCTAGTCTTCATATACTACAGCACAGACGTATGCACTGATATATGCAGATCTTTTATTCCTTGGAGTCTCTCTACACTTTAGTCCCTACTCAGGTAGTTTAATACGCAGTAAGTTTGTCATGACGAATATAGCTACACATTGTATTACCATACGCTTTGGTGAACATTAGACTATACAATTGACCTGCTTATTGAATACCTGTTTTATTGCATTGTACATGAACACCACTGTATAATAGTTTTTTTCACGTTGTGTTATTTTATTTAATACAACTTTTTTATTTTCCATATATTTTTTCATATTTCTTCATTTGTACCTTCTAGTCTGGAAGTTAGCTGGCACCCTTCTGTGTTTAGACTATATCCCAGTCCCCCCTGGTACACCATTCTCTTTTTTCACTTACACAGTTTCCTTTTGGGGTTATCCCCCGTTATTGGTGTACCAATTTGATCATTTGGCTCAACTTTATTTTGTTTTCTAGACACACAGAATAACACTCTTATAGATACAAACAATGACACATGCAGACACATAGACACACAGACACACAGAGACACATGCGGACACACAGAGACACATGCGGATACACACACACACACACACACAAGTCAGAATAAAAGATAAGAATAACCAAAGGTAAAGAACAATAGGAATGAGAATAGTCAACAACAAGTCAAGGTCAAAGTGCCAGAAATACAAGAAATATATAAAGCACTCTTGGATAAACCAAACTAATGGAAACCATGACAGGGCATCAAACAAATGGACCAGGGAGTTTAAATAGCCCAGATACGGCTCTAATTGGTTACTGCAACCTGGTGACACCAAAACGTGCGTCAGAAACGGAGGCTGTGTCTTTAAATTGCGGCCCTTGGAAGCATCCGGCATTCCTGAATATGCTGGCGCGATTCTTGGCTGCGTAGCATGGAGAGCGGAGGGAGACCCGGCAGGAGATAAGTCTATTTGTGGTATTATTGTGTCCGCGCTGATCGAGCACGGACATGCTGTCATGCCGACCGTGCGCGGGCTCATTACCGTGCCAATTGGGCGCAGGCACACGCTCTCCCCAGATCGACATCTTGACACACAAACACATACAGAGATACACACACACACATACAGAGACACACAGAGACACACACATACATTAAGACACACAAACACAATCACACATGCACAATGGTTTAGTCATGTTTCCTACCTTTTAGGTGCAAGAGGGTGACTTCCCTGGGTTCCAGTGGCTGTCTCAGGCTAATGGGAGTCAGAGTTCCCACTCTGACTCCCTCCTTTCATCCTCTTCTTCCCGCGCGGACTCTGTATAAGCTGAGAGCGGGGCCGGCGCGTCCTATAGGCGACTTAGGCAGCCGCCTAGGGCCCACCAGCACGGGGGGACACACACACACCAGATTTGAGTGACCCAGTAGGAGGGAAGCGGACAGTGCTCCCCCCTACCTGTTACTCAGTGTAGCATACCCTGAAAGGAAGTGCTCTCTCCCTGAACACGTGGGACCGATGGCTCTACAGTGCAGTCCGGGGCCGCAACACATGGCAAGCTGGGCACCCTGGTCACAGGGGTCCACAGGGTGGCCGGGCCCCCTGGAGTGACGAGCACAGTGACAGCTGCGACCCCTGTAACCGTGGTAGTTCCGCCACTGGTTGTCAATTGTCCCCCCACCCACCTAAATTGTTAACAATGCCTCTTGAGTGTGGCTACGTGTGTTATTTTAGCACTGCCCTTGTACTAATGTGGGGCTCATATTGACCCCCATAGGCTCTTTTAAAAAACAAACAACAATATTTGTATGCTGGCAGCAAGTAGTAATAAACTGACAAATGAGCATGTGAAGTAGGGTCGAATTTTCAGATTGAATCCACCCTTTCCAAAATATAGCAAGCCTGTACCATGTCCCCAGGTTCTTTTTTTTTCCAAGGCCTGGTAAAGGGGTAAATAATTATTTTCATATGGGATTATTCACTAAACACTGTATTTTGTACGACTGGACAACCCCTGGTAAAAACTAATTCCGACTGCATTGACAATTCTCATATTTACTAAGCCAAATGTGGTCAGGATTCTGTCGTTCTGACTGATTCTGTAACATTCATTTGGATGAGTTTGGAAAATCAGAATTTCCGCATCCAATCCAAACCAATTTACAGTACTGAGATTTATCAATGACAGTACTGTATGGCGGATAATCCGAATGCATCCAGCAGGATGCACGTCCGCAATCATCATTCACTTGCTTTTTGCAAGTGAATTAATAATTTGAAGAACTACTTGCCTGCTGGCATTGCTAAACATGTAAAACTAGCGACTAGCGAGGAATTGCTATCTAGGCAATAGTAATGGCCCGTTTCCAGTGGGATGGAGCCTGTGAAATAAAAGGGGAAACATAGCCCCCCACCCATGGGAGCATGTGACTCCACCCACACCGGCAACATGGGGTCCTAATAATCATAAAATGGGCAGGGGAATCCAGTGTTCCCTTCCCCCGTCCCCCATCCATGTCGGTGGGTGGGGTCCCCAATTAAATATAAATTATGAGGGTGGACATACCATTGTCCAACCCCCCCAAATAGTAATAAGATGCCGCTCCCCCCGAGGTGGCTAGGGGTTCCCACCTCCTAAAATAAAGTCCCTATCTACCATCACTGATAACTTAGTATTGATTGTGTTTTCATAGCATATCGTTCAGCTTCTGTAGCAGATACCACTGATGGGAAGTCATACCTAGACATTTTTGTTCTCCCCGGTTTCTTATTTTATTTATCAGAAAGTGCAGTATTTGACATTTCATGGTATTTTTTCACATTTATGTTTGTGACTATTCTCTTGAAAAATGTCTACATCTTCTTAATTGTCATGCTATGCACTACAAAAATAATGTGGAATAAAAAAGATATTGCAACAAAATCAAGTGATTTTAATTTTAATTCTGAATGTATTTTCCTAAGAAATCAAATAAAATATCTACATACTAGCATTTTGTGCAATTACCACCCAGACATCACTTGAAGGATACTGGTTGAAGATGCATTGTGGTTTTTCTATTACAAAACCCGAGTATGTGACTTTCCCCAAAAGTGGCTTAGTAGTGATCTTTGGAACGTAATAAGGTACATCTGAAAATAAAGGGAGGAAAAAAGTGTTAGTTAGTAAAAGTTATTGAGCACAAGTATATGTCTTAATGTAATTGAATATTGATTACAAATTGAATATTTGTACTTCATCCGCTGTAAAATATGTATGTTTATTTATATTTTTGTGTTTCATTATTGTTTTGGATACTTTACTTTCATATGTTATACAGTAAAACTATGTATGTGCAATTCATTTTGGTCTTTTCCAGGTAAATATGTCCCAACTATAATGAAGTTTTAGTAAACCTAATCTTTATTTATTTTATTAATTTATTGTGTAAATAAACAAGAAAAATATTAGAATACAATTTAAAGGGACATGCATCGCTGCGAGACAGCTGTCTCATTCAAAAGCTTTAGCAGTTGCCTCAGTCTGCAGTTTGGTAAAAGAAAGTAAATATTAGAAATATAAATATATATATACATATACATATACAAATATATATTTTTTATAGTTATCTCCAGGGGGACATTGCTCTAACCAATCAGTGTCCTATCCCTAGGAATGCTGGAAAGGTGCATTGGGCATGACTGACATATTTACATATGTGTAGTTGGAAGATCTATTCACCTTGCAACATCCTGACAGGGTGAGAAGATAGCGAGATTGACCTGTGTAATTCATGCAGAGCTCACGCCAGTGCAGTGTTTCTCTCTCCTGCTAAAGCACAATGATGCCCTATTTCTGTCATTAGTGGACAAGTCTTAAGTGGAGATGGGTGGGTAAATGGGTGGGGAGAGGGGATAAAAAAAAACTTCCCTAGCTGAGAGGAGTGCCCAACAATGTAATCTTGCCAAGTTTATTGTAAGTTTATAAATGTTTATTACATACTTTTCAAACTTTTTCTTGCTTTATTTTGGTTTGTTTGTATTTGTTTAACCCCTTCCTGACCTCGGACGTACCAGGTACGTCCGACAAAAAACGTCTGTTAACGACCGCGGACGTACCTGGTACGTCCAATGGTAAATCCCCACTTACCTGATCACTGTGAATCCCCCGCTGGCGATCGCGACCCCCTCTGCCCGATCTGGCCCTCCCGTGCCATGTGATCGTGGGGTCCTTGCGATCACATGGCCGGAATAGCCAGCTTGTGCAGTGCCTGCAGGGTCAGTGCCTGAGCTATCAGGCTGTCCCCTTTATGCCTGCACAAAAGTTTAAGAAGTAAATAAAAGTTATTATAAAGTTTAATAAAGTTAATAAAAGTACTTAGATCATTTATATATCTATATATATATATGATCTAAGTACTTTTATATGCACATACACATACATAAATCATTATAAAAGTGTATTTTAATATTAATCTAAATAATTATATATAAATATATATTAATATTAACCCCTTAAGGACACATGACGTGTGTGATATGTCATGATTCCCTTTTATTCCAGAGGTTTGGTCCTTAAGGGGTTAAAATACACTTAGAATAACTTTAATAAATATAATTATATAAACTAAAAATAATTATATAAATAAATGTAAACAATAAAATAAAAATAATAAAAAAAATTTTTTTTTATTATATATCGGTTTAACTTAGTTTTTTACTGTATTTTGATATTAATATACAAATGTATTTAAATGAAAATACATTTAGAATGACATTATAAATACATATCCCCTTAACGCCTGCTGATGTACTAGGTACGTCCGACAAAAAATTGTCATTAATGCAAATAGGAGCCCTGGACTTACCTGGACCGGCGATCCACGTTGATCACAGTTGAAGGGGGGGGGGGGAGAGGGGACTGCTGGAGACCCCAGCAGTCCCCCTGCAGCAGCTCAGGCCACCCTGGCCCTCCAGGGCCATGTGATCACCATGATCACCGCCACAATAGGAGTCTATGGAGCTCCCAGCAGGGGGACTGTCTGAGCTGTCAGGCAGCAGGCAGTCTTTAATTATAATATATCATACATTTATTGGAAATAAAATTGTGTGTGTATGTATGTGTGTGTGTGTATATATATATATATATATATATATATTCAATAAGCAGAGAGGTGCACTCGTAGGTCTTAATCCAAGTCATATTTATTCAATAGTATTCATTCAAGTATAAAGTCCCGATCAACGTTTTGACCCTTCAGTGTCTTTTTCAAGATCTACCTAAAAATATCTACCTTCTCTTCGCACCGAATGTCCTGCAATCTTAAACTTAGAATATGGGACGCTACAGCTTCAAAATATGGCTTGTCCTCTTCCACTTCCCCGTTAACACCATTTCTGAGGAATGGGGCATTCCCCCGGGTCTGAGAGCACACGATTTTAAGGGTATAGAACATGCCGGAATCCAGCGATTTTGCCATTTATACGAGGGTGGCTCTTTAATAACTTTTGATGAGCTGAAAACTAGAATCCCCAAAAAACCTTCTGATTTATTTAGTTATATTCAACTTACGGACTATGCTCAACAAACACAGAAGGCTGCATTAACACTGCTAACATTTATTGAAAAAATGTGCTACAGGGAGCAATTCCCAAGGGGCATACTTACTGTTCTGTAAGCTCACCTGAGCACCAATACTTTAGAATGGGGAGATTCAACATATAGCGATCAGTGGGAGCTGACCTAGGTGAAACGATAGAGGGGGTGGAGTGGCAGGAAATCTGGGAATCCATATGTGTCACCATGCAGGAACAGTCCTATAAGACTATGTTTCGATGGTACACCACCCTTGTCAAATTGCATAGAATGAATAAAATTCCCACTGACTTATGTTGGAGAGGGTGCGGACAGAAGTGGACTTATATTCATATGTGGTGGGAATGCCCAGACGTGCAACTGTATTGGAAAAAGATCTGCTGAGGGATGTTCTCGGTAGAGACATCAGGTTAGATCCTTAGGTGTTTTTGTTGGCTAGACAATTGGACGAAATTGGATAAAAAAAAAGTTAAATTAAAAAATTAAATTTGGCAGCTAGGAGGGCTCTGACCCAGGCTTGGCTTCAGAGGGAGACCCCTCCATTAGATGCAGTATTTAAAAATTCAAATATACATGCCTCATGGATAAGCTAACAGCCCAGTTGCGGGGCACTATGAAGACGTTTGAAAAAGTTTGGGGCCCTTGGATGGCCAGCGATGTGGGTGGCTAGGATATGAGTGGAGTGGATTCAGTCCCCCACTTTATCCATTCCTCCACACTTCCGGCCTCGAAAGGTAGCTGGTTTTGCCCTTTATTCCCTAGTGGGGGGACTTTAAGGATCCCTTCGGAATGATCACCTTTGGGTGCCTCTCTGGCCCCCCTCCTCCCTCCCCTTCACATACCCCAGTGGTATCCCTACCCTTCCTCTTAATTCTTTCTTCTTTCTCTTTCCCTGTGCTTTCTTCTTGTTTCCTTGTTTGTTTACCAGCTCGACGAAATGCATCAAGGTTGGTGGAAATGGGATCATATACGCCTTAACCTTTTTTTTACTACTCATTGGTGTTCTTAAGCTAGGCACCAAGTTATACTCTTTCTTTCCTGTCGTTAATATTTTTGTATATTATATTAAAAAACCCTGACGGATCGTCTTCAGGTCCAGGGCTCATGCACTATGTATAACTATAAATGTCTGTAATATTTGTATTTGAAGAGATGTCAGCATGCTTTTCTGTATTACAACATATATGAATTGTATATGTTAATTGTGTTTTGGGTCGCCTGAGTGTAATTAACATGAATATTGATGACCGTCATGGCAAAAAGAAAGAATTAAAAAAAAGAATAATTTTACAGAACAGGAGGTAAAAACTTCTAAAGTAAATTAACATCAGATTGAAAATGACACCCTTAAGTGTCCCCTTAAATACATTTAAGTGTCCCCTTAAATACATTTCTCAAGCCTCATAAATTGCCGAGAGATGGAGCTCCTCTATAACCCACGCTTATATGCCCGAAAGAGGAGGCAGAAGAGGCGCCTGCCAAGCATGGTGCAGTGGTGCCATTTGTCAGGAATAGCTGATGCCCAACACGCAGAACTTAAGTAGATATAAAGGAGAGAAGGAGGAGCCATCACCTGGGGTGAGTGATGGGTGACATTCCCATAACCACGTGGGAATGCCGCCGGACCGAGAGGTGCCCGCCGTTCAAGACTGGTCCCGGGCATGAGCAGACCCGGCGGACATCGGCCGGAGAGGTAAGAGACCGGCGGCATTCCCCCTACTATTTGGGAATGCCGCCAGACCCTGTCAACAACAACAACATAACCAGGTGCCATAAAGCGACGTTTGTCAGCATAGGTCTTATGACGAGAGGAAGCCAAAGACAAAGCATGCTGAACAAGCTTCCTCCTATCCTGAAGATCATAAAGGTAGATCATGAAGGTGGCAGTCAAGAGCGGGTAATCCTGTCTCATGAAACTGAGAAGGAATAACAAGGGGATGTCTACCACATGTAATGAAGAAAGGGCTATGCTGGGAGGAGTGGTGTGTAGCGTTGATATGTGCGAATGCTGCCGCAACTATGCGTGACACCGTTCCCCTCACCGGTCTTCGACCTTACTCCGACCTTACAGGGGACTGCTCCAGGGCAAACCTGTCTTTCTGCAAGATCTGACTAGGGCACACCTCGCCTATCCTGTCCTGTTTTGATGCTGCTCTTCCTTGCACCTCTTGCTACACTCACAAAGCTGGCCTTAAGGAGAGGCATTGGCTAAGGGACTAGCCAAATTTAGAGTTCCCCACTTGAGGAATAGTATGTGACCTTTCCATCTCAACCAAGGTTTCCCGTATGTGTTATATGCCATACATCTATCTTTTTCCTTATGACCCACATGCTATAGTGCCAGTGTACAAAACCAGTGTATCTGCTTTACTGTATATATTTTACTCCTGTTATATTAGCAATCAGTGCATAGGCTTTGTTTTATATCAGTGCACTCCTTCTGCTTTTACTCCGCTAGCACTGGGTTTTATCAGTCATTTTCATAAAAAAATATGCAGTCTATTCTGTGATTGACCTTTGAGGGATATATCTATGTATCTTGATTATTTTTCTGATATTTTGCAAATGTTCTTGTCATGTATCTATGCACGACAAAAATAAAGAATAAAAAAAAAAATTATTGCCCCATTTGAACACCAAAATTATGCCTAACTCTCTTAACCCCTTAAGGACCAAACTTCTGGAATAAAAGGGAATCATGACATGTCAGACATGTCATGTGTCCTTAAGGGGTTAAACTGCTATACCTTATTTAAACTATCCATCTCAAATTGGATTATGCCACCTGCAAATACCAGGCAAAATATAGATTTTAGCTAATATGCATCTTTAACCCCATAATGGACACATGACATGTGTGACATGTCATGCTTCCCTTTTATTCCAGATGTTTCGTCCTTAAGGGGTTAAAGTGGTTGCCTTTCATTGGATGTGGAGAGGCTTTTAAGAGTTTGGAATGACCACTGAAACTCTATTGCAAGCAAATGGCATACACTTGTTATCATCACTCCAAAGGAAGGCCTGGAGATGGGGACAGCCTCCTAGGAAGTCTGCAATAGCAGTTACAACTCTTCCAGAGTAGTCTATAGAGCCCACGAATATAGCACACCTCCTCCTGAAGGAAAAGCCTTGATATAAGCTACTCTAACACTTCAGCAACAACCATATTCTACACTTACACCCTACTGATCCAGGAGTGTTACCTCACTAATTTACTCTCCAGAAGACAGCCAGTATACACTTATGCATCGACATAAAACAATAGTACCCACTCTGGATCACATCACTACTACCCTTTCTAACCCTAGGTGACGGATTTCATGCCCCACCATAGGCACCTAAACTCACAACTCCCTCTCGAAACCGTCTAGGGACACACAAATATAACATTTTTAATATAAAAAGTGCTAAGCTTTGCAACACAATATGATTATTAGGAAAAATCAGGGTTTATAGGCGCTCACTATACCGTAAGATAACAATGGGGGCTGCTGTATACAATACAAGGATTCCCAAACCTTGTATATTGGTGAAACAGAAGATATAGAATGTGGCGTATACTGCGCCCAAATATTATACGTACATACACCTCTGCGAGGAAAAGTTGGTAAAATACCTCGGAATAATAAAACAGAAAAAAATAATAGTGCAATACAGTATATAACAGTGCAAATATTTGTGCTAGGTAACTGTAGGAAAAACACTCACATACGGTAGAGCTATATAAGAGCTCTACTTTTTTCAGCGTGGACGGTATAATCCCCGTCTAAGGATGTAAGGTGGTGAAGATGGTACTGGTCCTCCAAATGCACAATGGGGATAAAAAAGAAAGAGACGCTCTGATAGTGTAGTAAGTACTATAAAATCAGGGTAGTAAGATAAAGTAATGTACTTACAATTTGTAGAGCAAGACTTGCTCTAGTTATCACAGCATGGGTGGTACTATCCCCACCTAAGGATATGATGGCACCAGGTAGTTGAACAGGACATAAAGGAATAATAAATATAAAATAATAAAAAATAGATGTCTAAAAGTATAAAATAGACTATTTATTATAAAATATCACATATAAAAGTATAGGTACAAATGTCCAAAATATAAGGGGGTCCCACTTGACGCGTTTCGCCTCTCCAGAGGCTTTATCAAAAGTCATAAATAAAGCCTCTGGAGAGGCGAAACGCGTCAAGTGGGACCCCCTTATATTTTGGACATTTGTACCTATACTTTTATATGTGATATTTTATAATAAATAGTCTATTTTATACTTTTAGACATCTATTTTTTATTATTTTATATTTATTATTCCTTTATGTCCTGTTCAACTACCTGGTGCCATCATATCCTTAGGTGGGGATAGTACCACCCATGCTGTGATAACTAGAGAAAGTCTTGCTCTACAAATTGTAAGTACATTACTTTATCTTACTACCCTGATTTTATAGTACTTACTACACTATCAGAGCGTCTCTTTCTTTTTTATCCCCATTGTGCATTTGGAGGACCAGTACCATCTTCACCACCTTACATCCTTAGACGGGGATTATACCGTCCACGCTGAAAAAAGTAGAGCTCTTATATAGCTCTACCGTATGTGAGTGTTTTTCCTACAGTTACCTAGCACAAATATTTGCACTGTTATATACTGTATTGCACTATTATTTTTTTCTGTTTTATTATTCCGAGGTATTTTACCAACTTTTCCTCGCAGAGGTGTATGTACGTATAATATTTGGGCGCAGTATACGCCACATTCTATACAATATGATTATTGACTACTGTAAGACACTGTAATTTACACTAATGTGTATGATAAACATGTTTTCTGCTCATAGCACATCAAAATAAATAATTAAAAAAAAATGTTTTATCTACCTAAGCATAATTTAATTTAAGCAAATAAGTGTGGCAGTCTATCACTAACAGGCACATACAGTATCTCAACATTTAGTCTCTTCAGAATAAGGAGCTAGGTAAATCCTATGAGATTCTGACATCTATTTAACAAGCGAGAATGTAAAAACATATCAAAACAATTTACAAGGTAGACTATTAAACAAAATGTGTGTATATATACTATATTTCACGTATATCCCTGAGTATTACTAAACAAGACATTTTATAGATTTTAAAAGAATGGAAGCCATCACTACTAAAACCAAATTTATATTAGTGAATGTTGAACATATCCTATATCTAGTGCACTTCTATCTTCAATATTAGCCATTTATTTATATTTAACAATGTTAACCATAACTTATTTCTATCACTGTTAATAACAGGAATGCTTTTAATTTTATTATTTGATTTTTATGACTTTGCAGGATCTGATTTTGTAATTATGCAGTTTATTACAATTTAAATTTTACTATATAAAACATGTCTATAAACATGGAAATAAGCTAATGGTATCACAAAATAGTTCTTTTTTTATTAACAAATGAACTCTCCAGCTTTTACGAATCTAGCCCTTCTATACTGAATCAGAAAACTATTTTATTTTTGTAATATACGTAATTTAAACCAGCAGGAAATAAAACTGAATAGGTAAAATATTTACCTGCAAAAATAAGAGCAGATAGTGCGAGTACCAGCCAGAGATTAACATAGAGACCCATCGTGCCAGTAGCCCACTCAAATGTTCATCAAGAGCTGATTTTACAACTAATTTTTCACGAACATGTCTCCCAGCCCAATGTTCTCTGTCTTCAAAAACTTAAGTATAGAGTATTTTCACTGCCCGAGGCAGAGAATGCACCAATTCGCTGTGTTATATTCATGCGTTCTTTGCATTTTGGAAAGAACTATTGAGATCATAAACACGTCAGACTTGTTTGCATGAAAAAAATAGTTAGTGTGTGACTAGGAATAGATTCGTATTTCACAAGAAGAAAACCAATATTTTCCTTTAAATTAAAAACAGGTGTGAAGAAAACCACAAACTGTAAAGCTTTATAAAACATTTTTAGCATTTAGGAACTAGGCTTCATGATAAAACACAAATATAAAGAAATTAAAAACACTGAAAAAATGAACAATCAATTAAAATTAGTCCATGTGTTGCTATCACTTTAAGGTATCATCTATGGTAATACTAAAATAAAAGCTACAGACTCACTTGGATCAAACAGATTATAAAGTTTATATCCTGAAATGTATACAGTGTGGCTAGTCTTCTTTAGCAAATAGTTCTATAATTTTAACAGTGTTTCCTGAAAGTATTCAGATCCCTATATATTTTTTCACATTTTTTATGATGCAATTGTTTAAATTATTTTACTTTCATATTAATCTGTACTCGATACTCCCTAATAACAAAAGAAAAAAAGATTTTTGAAAACGTTGCAAATTTATTAAAAAAAACATATTACATTGACATAAGTATTCAGACCATTTGCTATGACACTTGAAATTTTGCTCAGATGCATCCTATGGCTCTGGATCATCTTTGAGATATTTCTAAACTTTGATTGGAGTCTATCTGTAGCAAATTCAATTGATTGGATGTGATTTGGAAAGGCAGACATCTGTCTATATAATAAAAAGAAGAGACTGAAAAGGGATTGCAGAAAGGTCCTCCCAACTATCAGTCCTTATACCCAAAAAGAGAGCTGTTCATTAATCTAAGGAAACTATTGAAATATATTATCTATACTACAAATTGTTCCCTGTCTTAGGATTACTTAGTATCCAGTTTTATAATTGGCAAAGGAAGGGTTAACCCCAGTTACTCTATTATGCCGACTGGACCCGCATGCCACTCCCTACACCCCCCCCCCCACTGACTGACGCCGTCTGAGAGTGACGATGATGTCATGGGTGTCATGGGCGGAGATTATAGGGTTCAAAATGTGACGCGCTCTCATTCTCCGGTAAGCTCTTGACAAAGGCACAATGCTGGCGCCGAAACGCGCGTTGAGTGTTACCGTGACCATTAGGTTTTAACTTAGGACGTCTATCTGCTCTTTTGTGCATAGAATTAGGAGGGGGTACCGGCATTGATATATTAGGCTTTATTACGACGAATCTTATCCTTATATGGCAACATTCGATCATAGGCTACTAGTAGACAGAGTTTCACACATTAAGACTCAGTGATCGTTAGGGATATAGATATGCTTAATATATGTTTACTCTACTGTTACATTGGGGTACTTGGTTAAGTATTTTTTTTTTTTTTTTTAAATTCTTTATTTTATTGGTGCAGTGGAAAGCTGCGCATTATATTGACTTTTACAGGAGGTAAAGCATAACGTTTTACAATGGTGTGTACATCGCAGTAATGTCAGGTGAAACAGCACACGTTTTTCTTTTTTCCCATGTTACATAACAATTGTCAACAATAGTGCTTTTGATCGCTCCTTGATTCACGGCCCTCCACATTATAGTGTCATCCTATACGTGGTGTGCTTGTGGTACTCTGGGTTATTAAGAGCAATCAATTGCAGATTGTGGTGTCAGTGTTTTTGTACAAGGTAGTGTATTTCCAGTTTTGCACTAGCCTTCCGTTTTGTGCCCTCTGGAGGGGGAGTTGGGGTCATGTGTTAGGTCCCGGCTACTGCTAGGGTTGTGATTGCCCCTAACCTAGGGGGCAGCGGGGGGGGGGGGGGAGAGAGAGTGTGTGAATCTAATGTGAATCTGTGCGGTTATCCCTGGAACAGGTCGTGGTGTTAGTCCTAGCCTCGTGAGGTGTGTCTGCGTACGGACTACGGCATTGAGCGATGAACGTTAACAAAAACAAAAACAATAGATTATAACAAAACAGCATGCAATAACAGTGGGTCCGGTTTGTCCGGAGTGGTTGGTTTCACTAGTCATGTCGCTAAGTCCTTGCGTGGGGTGCGGGGGGCAAACGGTATTGCGGTAGCTGGGTCCCCCATTTTGGATAGCCCCGTCTGTGCAGGTGTCTGGGTGGTGTCTGGAAGTCCTAGGCGAGTGGAGAGTGCAAGGACGTCAACCTCTGATGTGGCTCTGTGGGTAGTCCCGTTGTGGGTGATCAAGAGTACCCTCGGCAGTCCCCATCTATATTGTATGCCCGCCGTCCGTAGACGGCTTGTTAGGTGTTGGAGCGATCTCCGCCAGTGCAGAGTTGATCTGCTCAAGTCCTGAAAGAATTGCAGGTTGGATCCTTCAAATGGTAAAGGGGTTTTGCCTCTCACTGCTGCCATTATTGCTGCCTTGTCTTGGGAGGTGTTGCATCGCAGTATGATATCTCTGGCCTCCGCTGGGGCTGTGTTGTTCCCGGCCGGTAGGCGAAATGCGCCCTCCAGGGTGATTTTCCGGGCCATGTTTGGAGGCAAGATTGTGGCCAGAAGTCTTCTTGTGTAGTGAGGGAGCTCCTCTGGGGAGATGATTACCGGCACTCCTCTGAGTTTAATGTGATTGCGGCGCAGGCGGTCTTCTTGGGTGGCCACCTGTATCGCCAGCGCCTGATGGGCTGACTGTAAAGACTGCAGGGTATCAGTAAGGTTCGACACGCCACCGTGCAATGTTTGAATTTCTCCCTCCACAGCACTCATGCGCTCTGTAGTTTGACGTACCTCCGTTTTCAGGGTTCCGAGGTCCGCGGCCAGCAGGGATTGTATCTCCTGCATCCAGTGTTGCAGGTCTTGTTTTGTGGCAAAGGTGCCGTCCCCAGAGCCTCCATGGGCCGGGGATGTGTTTGTTTGCGCGTCCTCTGCTCTTGTCTCTGGTGAGTGAGCTTTCTGCTGCTGAGCGGGGGAGGCCTCCGTGGCGGCCATTTTGGACGGAGCCTGTCTCTGTAACATCTCCCCGATGTTCGGCTGGTCTGCCGCCGCTGCCTGTTGCGGTTTCTGCGTGCGGCGTCCCATGGTTGCAGAGATGCCTGTGTCTGGTGGGACGGCTGTCTCTTCCCTGGCTGGGTGGTAGTACGCCCCTATGCCGTCGAGGAGAGTCTCCAGGCCTTGGGTCGCGGGCTTGAGGTAGGCCCGGTTGTACCGTTTCGCCTTTCCAGTCCTAGTTTGCTGGAAAAAAGGCATTGGTCGGTTCTGCACGGTGCCCCCGGTCTCGTGGTGTGCTAGTATCGATTGTGCGGGTATTGAGATTCGGGATATTTAGGAGTTATGTGCCGCAAGGTTGGGAGCCGATGGAGATGGCGTCCGTTCAGTTTCGCTCCCAAACCCCGCCCCCTTGGTTAAGTATTTAAATTGGGATTACAGAAGTATTCTATCGGCTAATATTCTGACTACATTGTTAGATCAGATAGCATTGCCGCCAAACTTCCATACTTCCCTAATACTCCTAACCCCCAGTAAGACTTTGGCAAGTTTTATCCCATACAGATTAATCTGGATAAAAAGTGTTATACCCCATAAGGACATTAATATTCTTTTTAATTCATTGAGGTAACTTTATTCCAAAGATTAAAGGACCACTCTAGTGCCAGGAAAACATACTCGTTTTCCTGGCACTAGAGTGCCCTGAGGGTACCCTCAGGGACCCCCTCCCGCCCGGCTCTGGAAAGGGGAAAGGGGTTAAATCTTACCTTTTTCCAGCGCTGGGCGGAGAGATCTCCTCCTGCTCTCCTCCTCCGATCCTCCTCTTCTCCTCCCCGTCGGCTGAATGCGCACGCGCGGCAAGAGCTGCGCGCGCATTCAGCCGGTCACATAGGAAAGCATTCATAATGCTTTCCTATGGACGCTGGCGTGCTCTCACTGTGAAAATCACAGTGAGAAGCACGCAAGCGCCTCTAGCGGCTGTCAATGAGACAGCCACTAGAGGACATAGGGGGAAGGCTTAACCCATTCATAAACATAGCAGTTTCTCTGAAACTGCTATGTTTATGAAAACATGGGTTAACCCTAGAAGGACCTGGCACCCAGACCACCTCATTAAGCTGAAGTGGTCTGGGTGCCTAGAGTGGTCCTTTAACTTTGTCCTCCGTTTATTCACACCACAGTTACATTGACTAATGAGACATTGTTGCAACATGCAATACTAGCAACAATTTATATTTATATCTCAGTTGCCAATGAAAGAGTTTACTGCTGTGCTGTACACATTATATATCTAGCAGAATAGTAGATGGCTCCTATATAATACATACTTCTTTTCTATTATTATTTTCTCACTGTATATACACTTTTATCACTATTTTTCGTTTGTTTATTTTTCTCCTCAAGAGGGGCTAATAAAATTTATTATTTTTCATATATTTCATCTATGTTCTATACTGGCAATTGGTTGCCTTAGATTAATGAACAGCTCTCTTTTTGGGTATAGGGACTGATAGTTGGGAGGACCTTTCTGCAATCCCTTTTCAGTCTCTTCCTTTTTTTTATAATATATCCCGTGGGTTATGCCCTAATACTCTGCAACCTTACCAACTCCAGTGAAGTATTTTCTTTTCTAACACTGGGTGTTGTGTCTCTTATCTGTCTATATAAGATCTCACAGCTGTAGATGCACATAAAAGCAAAAACAAAGCCATGAGGTCAAAGGAATTGCTTGCAGAGCTCAGAGACAGGATTTTTTTTTAAAAGCACAGATCTGGGAAAGGCTACAAAAATTTGGCTGCATTAAGTGTTCACAAGAGAATAGTGACCTCCATAATTCTTCAATGGAAGAAGTTTGGAACAACGTGGACTATTCCTAGAGCTGTCCGCCTGGCCAAACTAAGCAGTATGGGATATTGTCCTTCATAAGAGAGGTGATCAAGAGTCTGATGGTTACCCTGAATGAGCTCCAGAGATCATGTGTTGAGATGGGCAAAACTTACAGAAGGACATACCTCACTGCAACACTCCATCGTTCTGACCTTCCATGTAGACTAGCCACATGGAAACTTCTCCTTACATATAAGGCTACTTAAAATTAGCAAAAAAGGAAAAAAAAATATCTGCATGCTCAATGGCTTAAGCTACCATTCCACCCCACCTTGTTGGAAAATACATTTGGTTGATACTTTATTATATATATCTGTATATTGTGTTCAATATTTTTGTGCGTCTTAACATATCTACGATGAAAACTGTAATATCCACCCCACCCCTTTTTTCCTTTCTGTACCGCTATCCCCTTTTTGTTTATTTGAAAAAACGTCAAAAAATAAAAAAACAAAATGCGAAAAAGCATCTAAAGAACTATCAGACTGTGAGCAACAAGATTCACTGGTCTGGTGAAAGAAAACTGGACTCCTTGGCTTCCTTTGATTTTTTTTTATCCTTCGTTATTCCGGTGCCGCCTCACTCTCTCTTCAATGTCACCACTCCAGGCATTTTGCATATGCTCTATACTCTATTTGTCTCTCTGGCAATTTGCTTTACGTGCTTTACTATTAGTTTCGGTTAACGCTGTGGTTTTCAGCTAATTGTGGATTCTGTTGCTACATTGTTACCTGTTTGCTACCAAATTGTTTCTATCCCTCAATTTAGTTATTTATTAGTCAAATTAGTCAAAAGTAGTTGTTTTAGTGTTAGAGAACAGTTTTCTCCTCACTATATTGTCCTGTTAATATTTCCTATTTAACCCCTTAAGAACCAAGGCAATTTTACAAATTCTAATCAAAATAAAAATAAGAAAAGAGTCAGCGCTAATAAAATTGAAGTAAGGTAGAAACATAGAAACATAGAATGTGACGGCAGATAAGAACCATTCGGCCCATCTAGTCTGCCCAATTTTCTAAATACTTTCATTAGTCCCTGGCCTTATCTTATAGTTAGGATAGCCTTATGCCTATCCCACGCATGCTTAAACTCCTTTACGGTGTTAACCTCTACCACTTCAGCTGGAAGGCTATTCCATGCATCCACTACCCTCTCAGTAAAGTAATACTTCCGAATATTATATTTAAACCTTTGTCCCTCTAATTTAAGACTATGTCCTCTTGTTGTGGTAGTTTTTCTTCTTTTAAATATAGTCTCCTCCTTTACTGTGTTGATTCCCTTTATATATTTAAATGTTTCTATCATATCCCCCCTGTCTCGTCTTTCCTCCAAGCTATACATGTTAAGATTCTTTAACCTTTCCTG
Source organism: Pelobates fuscus (assembly GCF_036172605.1). NCBI lineage: Eukaryota > Metazoa > Chordata > Amphibia > Anura > Pelobatidae > Pelobates > Pelobates fuscus. The sequence goes on from NC_086317.1 coordinate 260,271,920, forward strand.
GTAAGTTTTATCCTGCAATCCATGAACCAGTTTAGTAGCCCTTCTTTGAACTCTCTCTAAGGTATCAATATCCTTCTGAAGATAGGGTCTCCAGTACTGTGTACAGTACTCCAAGTGAGGTCTCACCAGTGTTCTGTACAATGGCATGAGCACTTCCCTCTTTCTACTGCTAATACCTCTCCCTATACAACCAAGCATTCTGCTAGCATTTCCTGCTGCTCTATTACATTGCCTGCCTACCTTTAAGTCATCAGAAATAATCACCCCTAAATCCCTTTCCTCTGATGTTGAGGTTAGGACTCTATCAAATATTCTGTACTCTGCCCTTGGGTTTTTACGTCCAAGATGCATTATCTTGCACTTATCCACATTAAATGTCAGTTGCCACAACTCTGACCATTTTTCTAGTTTACCTAAATCATTTTCCATTTGTCTTGTCCCTCCTGGAACATCAACCCTGTTACATATCTTAGTATCATCCGCAAAAAGACACACCTTACCATCAAGACCTTCTGCAATATCACTAATAAAAATATTAAAGAGAATGGGTCCAAGTACAGATCCCTGAGGTACCCCACTGGTGACAAGCCCAAGCTTCGAATATACTCCATTGACTACAACCCTCTGTTGCCTGTCACTCAGCCACTGCCTTACCCATTCAACAATATTGGAATCCAAACTCAAAGATTGTAGTTTATTGATAAGCCTTCTATGTGCAACAGTGTCAAAAGCCTTACTGAAATCTAGGTAAGCAATGTCTACTGCACCACCCTGATATATAATTTTAGTTACCCAATCAAAAAAATCAATAAGATTAGTTTGGCATGATCTCCCTGAAGTAAACCCATGTTGTCTCTGATCTTGAAATCCATGTGTTTTTAGATGTTCAACAATCCTATCCTTTAACATGGTTTCCATCACTTTCCCCACTACTGAAGTAAGGCTTACTGGCCTATAGTTGCCCGACTCCTCCCTATTACCTTTCTTGTGAATGGGCACAACATTCGCTAACTTCCAATCTTCTGGGACTACTCCTGTTATCAATGATTGGTTAAATACATCTGTTAATGGTTTTGCTAGTACACCACTAAGCTCTTTTATTTTTTATTTTTTTTCAATTCTTTATTTAAACGCCGACCGGCACATTGCATAATAGTATTTTTGGCCTACGCAGAGGCCTAATCACCAGAAGTATCTTAGTAGGTGTATTACAGAAAGGAAGGGTATGTTAGTGCATATAATGATACTTGTCATAAGGCTTGCGCAGAAGCCTTTGAAGCATATTGTTGTGTTGTGCCAAGTCCACGTGTATTTAGATTTTGTCTCAATACGCTGGTTCCATGCATACATCAGAGATAATTGAGCATCGAGACATAGATAAGGAAAAATAACAAACAAGATATAATATATACATTATAAAACGTAAAACATAAAACCTGTAACTGTGGGTATGTCCTGCTGTTTTTCTTACTTATGAACAAGCGGAGTTGGGTCTATGACTCAGTATGTTATATGTCGTATTGTTCCCAGAGTGCCCAAGTTTTTTGGAAGGTGGCGCTAGTGTCGCGAACCTGTGCGGTTAACTTGTCCATCAGGTAATTATCCCTGATTTTGGAGATAACTAGGGAGATCGGGGGTACTTCGTGTTTAATCCAATATTGTGCTAATGCTCTACGAGCTGCCAAGTTAAGCATGTTTAGTAGTTTTTGGTCGTGCTTGTTTAGTCCCTCTGTTGGCCGTGATAGTAAGCACGCCCAAGGGTCTGGCGTTATCCTTCGTTGTAGGATTTTTGAGGTTAGGTCTGCAATATTCCCCCAGTACGCTTTAACCTTGGCACAGTGCCACCACATATGAATGTATGTGCCCTTTTCTCCACAGAGCCTCCAGCAGGTGTCTGTATGCTTGTTCCTGGAGGGCCGTGCATATGGAAACTTTTGCGTTAGCCTCCCAGATATCTTGCCAATCTGTCCCCTCTAATGTCTCCCCCAGGTCCGTCTCCCATTTGTCTGTGTACGTCTGTGTGCCCCAGGTCCCCGATTCTAGGCATATGTGGTTGTATAGTAGTGAGATTAGTTTGGTTGGCATACGCTCTTGCAAGCATATTTTCTCAAAGAACGTGGTCGGTTTGGCGATTGCCGTTCTGACTTCTCTAGTCTGTGCGAAGTCCCGTAACTGGACATATCTAAAGAAGTCACTTGTTTTTAGTGGGGCCAAATTTTGCAGGTGTTGGTAGGATACTAGTTGGTTGTTTGTGTACAGATGTGTGTAACGTTGTAGGCCTGTGGCTTCTATGCCATGAAAATCTTGCGCCCTTAATCCAGGTGGAAATACTCCGTTGCGCAGGACCGGAGTCATTGCGGATGGTAAATCTGTTAATTTAAGTTTCTTTGCGACTCGGTCCCATAAGCTAAGGGAGTTAAGGATTGCCGGGCATTCGGTCCGCAAGAGTACCCTGTGTTCTCTGGGCACCCAGATGAGGAACTGTGGTAGGTCTGCCCCAGTCATGAGGGATTCTATGTCCACCCATCTGCGTTGGTTATTCGGGCAGTGCCAGTGGGCTATTTGAGCCATTTGGGCAGCGGTCTAATAATGGTGCAGATGGGGCATACCCAATCCTCCTCTCCATTTGGGGTTATATAATATTGCCTTGGCTATTCTGGGTCTCCTTCTTTGCCATATAAAGGCATCTATTGCTTTTTGTGTATCTGCTAGGTCATTCTTGGTGACCCGGACTGGGAGCGCTTGGAAGAGGAATAGCAGTCTTGGCAGTACATTCATTTTTACTGAGTGTAGTCGGCCAAGCCATGTAATTGGCTTGTCTGTCCAGTTGTCTAGGTCTGTCTTAAGTCTATTGAGCAGTGGGGTGTAGTTGTGTTGGAATAGCAGCTTGTGGTCTGCTGTTAGTCTAACGCCTAAATATGTGAGCATGGTTGTATTTGTTTTAATGTGGTACGTTTGTCTGATGTGTTGTATCTCGTGATCCGGTATGTGGAATGGCAATGCTGTTGATTTGGTGAGATTGACTTTGTACCTGGTTAACTCCCCGTATATTTGAAGTAGTTTTTCCAGATTCGCCATTGAGGGAATCAGATCCGTGAGTGTGAGGAGAATATCATCCGCATATGCTGCGGTTTTAAATTGCTCCCCCCAATTTGCACCCCTTTAATATTTGGATCAGTTCTGATTAGATGTAAGAGTGGCTCTAGAACTATCGCGAACAACAGCGGCGACAAGGGGCATCCCTGTCTCGTTCCATTGCTCACCCGGAACGGTGTCCTCGGGGCGCCTGTTATTATGGTCTGTGCCTGAAGGTCCGTGTATAGGGCTTTTATAGCTGTGATGTATGTGTCAGGGAAGCCTTGTTTTTGTAGTAGGTGGAACAGAAAGGACCATTGAACCCTGTCGAAGGCCTTTTCGGCGTCAAGGGAAAGAGCCAGGGCTGGTGACTTGGAATTAGACATGAGCCACATCAGATCAGCGCCTCTGCGCGTATTCTCGTATAATTGGCGTCCCGGCATGAAACCTACCTGGTCCGGGTGTATTAATGTGGGAAGTAATGGGGTTAGCCTCCTCGCCAATATCTTCGCGAATATTTTTAAGTCCGTGTTTATAAGGGAGATTGGTCTGTAATTAGTGGCTAGTGTACCGTCTTTGTCTGGTTTGGGGATTAGGATTATGTTGGCAGTGGCCATGTCGCGGTCTGGAGTACCGCCTTGTAGGAAGTGGTTGTATAATTTGGTGAGGTAGGGGGCTAATTCCACCTTGTATCTTTTATAGTAGCCCATGTCATAACCGTCTGGGCCCGGTGCTTTGCGACCTTTAAGGGCAGATATCACCGATTCTACCTCCTCCTGTGTGATGGGGCTCTCCAGTGTGTTGGCCTCTGCTGAGGACACCTGGGGCAGGTTTAATTGGGATAGGAATTCCGTTATGCGCGTGATATATTGGGCCTGTGCGTCCCCTTCTCTTGGGGTGTGGTTGTATAGTTTCTGAAAGTATTCTGTGAATGTGTTGTTGATGTCTTTAGGTGTGTGGACTAGGTCATTGGCTGCGTTTCGTAGTGTGGTTATGGGCTTACGTCCTGGTCTGGGTTGGAGGGTCCGTGCTAGTAGTGTGTCCATCTTGTTGGCTTTTTCGTAGAAAAAGCGCTTTGACCAGACTAAGGAGTGTGCTATGTCTGCTATGGTGAGTTCTTTCATAGCGTGGCGTACGGTTTGCAGTCTTGTATATATGGTGGCTGTGGGGTTTTGCTTATGTTGTTGTTCAAGTTTCCGCATTGTAGTTTGTAATTCTAGGAGGTGTTTCGTTTTGGTTCGTTTTTTATGTGTGGCTGCCTGTATGAGGTGTCCCCTTAGCACTGATTTGTGTGCTGCCCATAACGTGGTTGGGTTGATATCTTCCGTGTCATTAGTGGTGAAATAGTCTAAGATTTTCAGACGGGTCGTGGCGGAGATGTCATTGTCAGTGAGTAGGTCCGTGTTAAGTCTCCATGTCCAGGCGTTGTGGTGTTGGCCTATTCCTAAGGTTATAGTTACATCTGCATGGTCCGACCATGTGATATTGTTTATTTCTGAGTGGATTAGTTTAGCCATGCCAGCTCCATTGAGGAGCAGGTTGTCTATTCTGGAGTATGTAGTGTGGGGTGCCGAGTAGTACGTATAGTCTAAGGTGTCTGGATGTTGGAGTCTCCACGCATCCATAAGTCCGGTGCGTTGGAGAAAAGTGTGAAGGAGTTTGTCCTGTCCCCCTCTTCCCTGCGAGCGCTGAGTCCCTGCTTTAGAGCTACGGTCGGTCGCTGGGCTGGGTACGGCATTCAGGTCCCCTCCCACCACCAATATGCCTCCTTGTAGGGTGGAGAGTAGGGATGCTATGGTGTTCCAGTAATCGCTATCTGGTTTGTTAGGTGCGTACAAATTTACAACATGCATTTTGGTGTTGTAGTAATTGCCTGTGATGGCCAAAAATCTGCCTTCAGGGTCCTTCTGTGTGTGTGTGACCACAAAAGGGCAGCGCTTGTGTATGAGTACAGCCACTCCTGCGTGTTTTCGCAATGCCCTGGCCTCGTGAATAATATTGTAAATGCTATCTCCTAATTTGGTTGGCGAGGGTTTCGGTATGTGAGTCTCCTGTACTATTGCTATGTCTGCCTTTTTTGCCTTTAGATCTCTTAGAAGTCTGCGTTTGGTCGGTATGTTTAGTCCTTTGGCGTTAATAGATAGAATTTTCAGCGTCATGTTTCTATTACTCTCGTGTGGCGTGTGATTGCTGGATGTGTTGCTCCCCTACCTGTCCGTCGTCTGTTGGTCCCCCACTCTTCGACAAACTGTATATCTTGGCCCTCTAATAAGAGCTGGTTCCGTCCTCCATTTGTGCTGGTCATACCCAAAATCATATATGAAAACATGAACATAAACATAAAATAACTGTTAACATTTTGTACATAGTAACATAGTAATCTGTGTGCACTGGTCTTATAGTTCGCCAGTGTTGGTTGGGGGTGCCCCCCACCTCCGCATGTCCAAATTTTGTCCTGCGCAGGGGGCGGGGGGTGTCTCCAATCCACTGTGCCTCGGCATGAGGCCTCTCATGCTGCCTTAAGGTTGTGGAGCCAGGCTCCTTATCTTGAAGCCCTCCGGGCGTAATGGGGTGGGGGGTACTCAGATTATCAGCCCTACCCAATAAAGGTGAACTCCTTGCCCATTGCTATGTGCGAGACTTTGAGTCCCTGGTTGATCCTGTGTCCTATTCGTTCCATTTTACTGATAGCAGTCAAACTGCTGGGGTGCTACTGTACATGAAAATCTAATGAACCCTATTGTCTCCCTTACGCTAATTTTAGGAGCAGGTTTGCAGGTAACGGGTTACAAAACGATTCTTTCTATTTTTTTTTTTTTTAAGTGTTTTCATGTACCCATTATGTGATTTCTATTTTTGCATATTGCTGGTATGGATTGTGTACCACTGCCTAACCAGCCCTGGGGGGGGGGGGGGGGGGACGACCCCAATGTCCCTTGTGCCCCAATTAACTGGTAGTGTATCGCATGCTGGGGTACTCTAACGGAGGCGAGTGTATTAGGCCTTATTTTCCCCAGTATTCATTTTGCCTCCGTGTGGGGGTCATCATACCTACAACATACAGTACACAATCACAACCCACCACCGGCAATCGCCCCCTCAGTGCTGGGTGCGAGACATTGAGCCCCCTGTAAACTAATGTATCTAGGTATGGGCTACATATGATACCGATTAACTGTCAGCGACAACGTATTAGGCAGTTCAAGTGAGTCCTTCTCCCCTGTGGAACCGGGTCCCGGCTTGTTGGGAGAGTGAACCGAAAGTGGTCGTGAAGGTGTCCGCTGGGGGTCTCAGGTGTGGCGGTCCGTGGAGGCTTTAGCTGCTTTGGTAACTGTCCAGTCCTCGGGCAGATCTTTAAGTTCAGGTAGTGATTCTCCGGATAGGGCAAAACCTCTTGGTGGTTCTATCTGGATGTTCCTTAAGAATCTTAGTGGATCTCCTCCCGGTTGCAGGGTGTAGGTAGCCCCGGCTTTAAACGCCACTAACTTGAAGGGGTGCCCCCATGTATACTTGATTTCTTGCTCTTGAAGCAGTAGTGTGAGGGGTCTCCAGTTTCGCCTGCGTTGCAGCGTGGATGGGGAAAAGTCCTGAAACAAGGTAATGATGGCGTTTTGGTAATTTAGCTCGTTGGTCCTGGCATATTTCATCACCGCTTCTTTTGTGGAATAGTAATGAAAGCGGATGATGATGTCTCTCGGGGCCTGACCCTCCGCTCTGCGGGCCTGGAGCGCTCTGTGTGCTCGATCGATCGCCCAGTATGCATCCGGGATGTCTGGGATTAAGTGCTTGAAATAGTGCTCCATTTTGCTCACCAAATTTCCTTCTGTAGTTGTTTCGGGGAGACCCCTAAGCCTCACATTATTGCGTCTGGAGCGGTTGGCGAGGTCTTCCACCGTGAGTTCCAGGTCACAAATCCGTTGTTCCATTGCCCTGGAATGTGATACTGTGCTGTTATGGGCCTGTGTGACCTGGTCCATTTTCTCCTCCAGGGCCACCGTCCGGGCGCCCAATGCCTGGATCTCTGCCTTGACCTCTCTCGCGCTGTTGGAGATTTCTTTGGCTAGAAAGCTTTTCACCTCCTGTAGCTTAGCCAGGATTTGTGTGGGGTCTCCTGGTTGTGTTTCTGGTAGATCGCTGCCCGTTGTGGAGGCCGGGGAGAGGGATCCATGCGGGCTGTGCTGGCGGCCATCTTGTGAGGCCTGTCTGCCTTGTGGAGTTGTCAGCATGTCCGCCACAGATTTGCCGATTTCTCTCCTGTCGCCTTTTTTTTTGTGCTCTGCTTCATGCCGGAGTGCATACCTGGCATAGTAGAGGGTGTTGAGCCAATTCTTTGGCCTCGATGCTGATGGCTGGTGCCGGATTGAGAGTGGATTTAGCCGAGCTCTGGAGTTATGCGGCCATCTCGGTCTGTGTCCAGGCCATGCCCCCCCCCACTAAGCTCTTTTAATAGCTTTGGGTGTATTCCATCAGGTCCCATTGACTTATTTGTCTTTACTTTTGACAGTTGAAATAGAACCTCTTCCTCTGTAAACTCACGTGTAATAAATGACTCATTTATCCTTTTTCTTAACTGAGGTCCCTTTCCTTCATTTTCATCTGTAAATACCGAACAAAAATATTAATTGAGGCAGTCAGCTAGACCTTTATCCTCATCTACATACCTTCCTTCTTTTGTTTTTAATCTAACTAATCCTTGTTTTACTTTTCTTTTCTCATTTATGTATCTAAAAAAAGTTTTGTCCCCCTTTTTTACTGACTGTGCTATTTTCTCTTCTGTGTGTGATTTGGAAGCTCTTATAACTTGCTTAGCCTCTTTCTGCCTAATCTTATAGGTCATTCTGTCTTCCTCACTCTGGGTTTTTTTATAATTACTAAATGCTAACTTTTTGTTTTTTACTATTTTGGCCACATCTGCGGAGTACCACAGTGGCTTCTTGAATTTTCTGCTTTTACTGACAAGCCTAATGCAACCTTCTGTTGCCTTCAGCAGTGCAACTTTTAAACAATCCCATTTCCTTTGGACTCCATTTAAATTGCTCCAGTCTGATAATGACTGATAAAGGTAGGCAGCGGCCCAACAGAAGGAAACCCTCAAACCCTCTGAGGAGAGAACATGTAACACAAGAAATATAGGAAAAGGTCTGCACCAATAGTTAAAAGGTACAATAGTTCGTCTGAATAGGTAGGGCAATATAACATAGTTGGTCTTACTGATATGGTGGGAGTCCACTCAAAGAATTGTTGAGAAATATGCTTCATCGATTTGTACAATTCATGGCAGCACTAAAGGGTCTGAGTAGCCACTAAAATTCTGCAAGCAGCTGTAATAAATGGAGGCCTGGTTTTCCCAAAGCTAGTAGCCTACTATCAGGCAGCTCTTTTAAACACAGTGGCACATCTTCACCCATCACCTGTTTCCCTGCAATGGCAAAAATGCCTGGTCATGTCCGCTCTCAATTCACCTTTAACTATAAGCTGTAGTTATCTATGAGCTATATCAAGGGGACTCTGACATCTGATATCTCAATAAACCTTTCACAGATATATAAGCCAAATTTAGCCTGTTTGCTAGCCTAATTTTATCCTATTTTCAATTGAAATAATACCTGTCTCAAAACACCTCTCTCAGTAAGAAATCGGCCTACAGTTCAAGCCCCCTAAAAAGATGCTTTCCCTCTGTTATAACATGCTCACTGGCACATTGGAACAAACAAGAGGAACCTACAGAGAGTTCTGGCATAGTGAATTGGGACACAGTATTATGGATGAGGACTGGGGGACGGCTTACAAGGCTCATAAGAAGTTAACTTCCTGAGCAGCCCATTTGGAGCTGCAGCAAAGATATTGTATAGATGGTATATGGTACCAGACAAAACACATCGCATTTGACCAAGGTCCTTCAACAAATGCTTGAGATGAGGCATGGAAACAGGGTCTATGTTGCATATTTGGTGGACATGTAGTACTAAATAAACCATATTTTCGACGCCCATTTACCTTTCTGAGTCCTGTTTGGTTGAATTATGGTGATACCTGATCCTGAGAAGGATTATTAGCCCCCCATGTACTTCGGAGGAGGCACTTTTGGAGTGTTTCTTATTTAAACATCTTGTGAGTGCAATCTAAAACAGCGTGTGTTCTATATTGTTTAATGGGTTTACACTATGTTCTGTTTATTAATTTTTTTCTTTAGATATATCGGCTGAATCCTATGTGTGTTTGTATATTTTTTTTTATCACTTACTCAACCAGGTCAACCTAAACTGGACCTACAAGTCCACGATCTCAATTCAATTTGGTCATAAATGCACTTCACTTAACGCAATAAACATGTGCAATGAGTTTTGGGAATCAGCTGCACATGCCTAACATGTAATATTCCCTCAAAACTACAACTATTTACCGTAAAGTTTTTGTTCTTCTCATTTGACGCCTACTGACAGGGCTTGGAGCAGATTTGCCATCATCCTTTATAATACTATTGTCTACTGATTAACTGTCGGTGTATCTAGACAATGTTAGCGACTGTTATAATAGAGCCACCACGGCCCGAAGAAGGTGACCAGCTGGCCGGCCTACACACAATAGACAGGCACACATACACCACAGAGCATAGAGCAAAACTCCAGGAGATAGAGCGCCTTCCCGACCCAATTCCCTGCTACCCTTACCATACAAATGTGTCTGCTTTGTCTGTTACTGGTTCAGCACTACTCGTACTTTGATACCTGATATTGTGTAATACTTTGTGGAATTTACAAGTGTATTTACATTTCTTTTTCTGTATCTTCTTCCTTTTCGTTTTTAACGTCTATTATGAAAAATTATTATTATGTGATTGGTCGGGCGGAGATGCCTTAAATATTATTGTACCTTTTGCTGACTGTCATTTTGACTTGTTGCTATTTATTATTTACTGCCTATACCTTGGTGAACTAATAAAATTAATACAATTTGAAAGTTTATATTATGTTCTGTTTAACTTACAACACCCTGGTTTTAGTGTCCTCTTTTTAAATGCCTGATAGTGAAAGTTATGAAGGGTTTATTTACTCAACAACGAAGCTGAAAATGTACTGCACATTAGGAATTATAAGTGAGGTTTCAGCAGGTAATGTTTTAGCCACAATTCACTACTTTTAGCATAATCTCCTGAGTAATTGAACTATCCTGTTGGCCATGTGTGTTAAAGCTGTCATACTCGTACTGTGAGTTTAAAATAGGTGTGGTGAATTATGTTTGCTTATGACATTTTTAACATGCTATAAAAGATTCTATTCTTCCTCATAACATAACATTTTCTGTGGACTTATTCATGTATTGTATTCAGGGTAAGGAGTTGGCCACTATCAAATGGTATGCAAATTCTCAAATTCAAATTCTCTAGTGGTATTAAAGGAATATTACAAGTACCAGCTTTCTATAGTGATTATGGTGCCAGAGCTATGGTGCCCCTGATTGTAAGAAGTCACCCACTGAAGTTCCGTCCTTAGCTAATTGACTGGGTGCAATCAGATTGTTGCTCACCTTGCAGCTGAGAGCAGACAGGGAGCGGAGTCTAACATTACACAGGCAGCTTGACTACTTACAGTGAGGGGGAGGGGGAGGGCAGCCGTCCACTCTTGGCAAAATTACCACTACAGTAAGCTATAGTGGTTATGGTCAGTGGTGTATCCTGGTTTTGTGCTGCCCTAGGCAGGACAAAACTCAGGCGCCCCCGAACCCCCCCCCCTCCCCCCGTGCGACCCCCACCCAACCCTTCCCCCCGCCCCGCCTTCTAAATACACACACACACATTCACTGACAGATACGCATACACTAGCTAACAGAAACACACACTCGCTAACAGAAACACACACACACTAACAGACACACACACTCACAGGCAAACACACTCACCGGCAAACACACACAGACACACACTAACAGACACACACTAACAGACACACACTCACTAGCAGACACACACTAGCAGGCAGACACACACTAGCAGACACACACACACTAACAGACACACTCACATTAACAGGCAAACACACTCACAGTAACAGACACACACACTCACTCACTAGCAGACACACACACACTCACTAGCAGACACACACTAGCAGACACACACACACTCACTAACAGACACACTCACACTCACTAACAGACATACACTAACAGACACACACTCACTCACTAACAGACACACATACACTCACTAACAGACACACACACACACTCACTCACATTAACACATTTTATTTTATTTTATTTAACCCCCCCCAGCCTCCTTACCTTTGGGAATGCTGGGGGGGGGAGGGTTCTCTTTCTCCCTGGTGGTCCAGTGGCTGCTGGGCGGTCAGGCGGCACTGGCGGGCGGCTGGCAAGGGAGCACTTCCTCTGAGCTGTCTGCTCAGCTCCCTCGCGCGCCGCAGAGTGAGGCTGGGAGCCGGAAGATGACGAGTTTGTGTGTATGAAACAAAGAGGGCTGCACTCACCTCGACATGCATACAATATAGGGTGCTGCAAGGGTCAATTCATACAACAAACAAGCAGTGGCGGCTCTAGACTTTGTGAGGCCTTAAGCGAAACTCAAACATGAGGCCCCCACTAACACCTAAAGTAAAAAAAAATATATATTTTTTAAATAGGGGTTGCATTGTGTGTATAAGGTGCTGTAGTTGTATTTAAGGACAAGCTTGCGGCGCTGGATACAGAGAGCTAGTCACTGTATTCATTGTTCAGAGGCTTGCAGTGTCGCAGCTCCCTGTGCTGCGGCATTGTGATCTCTCTGACTGTAGTTATGGCATAATATGCAAACTAACTTAATTTGCAATAAACAAATGTAATTAGCAATTATGCCAATTGTTTATACATGACTGAGGGGTATGGTTACTTGCAGTCGTGTATACATAAGTGCCGGTGTGTGTATTTCTCAGTGTACCTATGCAGGGCCGCCACCAGACAAAGCACAAGGTCACCGCTCCCCCCCCACCTGGCCCGCCCACGAGTCCGCCCACAGGACTCCTACCTAGTCCACTGACAATGATGCAGGACTAAATGTGGTGTGTATAGTGGAAGTGAATTAGAATGTGTGTAATGAATGTTGTGTTTGTGTGTATTAGATACTGTTTGTGCAGTGAATGCAGGGTGTGTGTTTGTGTAGCGGATGCAGTGTGTATAGTGAACGCAGTGTGTTTGAGTAGTGGATGTAGTGTGTGTTTGTGTAGTGGATGTAGTGTTTGTGTGTACTAGATGCAATGTGTTTAGTGGATGCAGTGTCTGTAGTGTGTGTATTAGATGCAGTGTCTCTGTATAGTGAATGCAGAGTGTTTGAATGTGTGGTGGATGTAGTGTGTACTGTAAATACAGGATGTTTGTGTAGTGGATGCTGTGTGTATAGTTAATGCAGAGTGTGTGTCAGTGTAGTGAATGCAGAGTGTGTGTCAGTGGAGTGGATGCAGAGTGTGTGTCAGTGGAGTGGATGCAGAGGTAGGTGTGGCAAAGCAAGGGCAGGTGAGTTTGGTATGGTTGAAGTGGGTGAGAGTGACAGGATTAGGAGGGGTTATGTGAGTTTGGCTGGGTGTAGGGGGCAACAGTGTGTGGGGACTGAAAGTGTTTGGTAATGGTGATGTGTAGGGGGTGACAGTGTGTGTGAAAGCGGTGTCAGTGTGTGTGGTAATGATAGGGTATGGGTGTGCGGAGGAAGGCTGTGACAGCGTTTGTGTGTGTGTGTGGGCGTGCTGGGGGCTATGTCAGGGTGTGTGTGTGGGCTGACAGGGTGTGGTGGGGCTGTGACAGGGTGAGGGGACTGTGACAGGGTAGGGGGAGCTGTGACAGGGTAGGGGGCTTTGATAGGGTGGGGAAGCTGTGCCATAGGTGGAGCTGTGACAAGCTGGGGGGCTGTGAGAGTTTGACAGGTGACAGGGGAGGGGGTGGATGCAGAGTGTGTGTCAGTGGAGTGAATGCAGAGTGGAGTGGATGCAGAGTGTGTGTCAGTGGAGTGAATGCAGAGTGAAGTGGATGCAGAGTGTGTGTCAGTGTAGTTAATGCAGAGTGTGTGTCAGTGTAGTGAATGCAGAGTGTGTGTTAGTGTAATGAATGCAGAGTGTGTGTCAGTGTAATGAACGCATAGTGTGTGTCAGTGTAGTGAATGCAGAGTGTGTGTCAGTGTAGTGAATGCAGAGTGTGTGTCAGCGTAATGAATGCACAGTGTGTGTCGGTGTAATGAATGCAGAGTGTGTGTCAGTGGAGTAGATGCAGAGTGTGTGTCAGTGTAGTGAATGCAGAGTGTGTTTCAGTGTAATGAATGCAGAGTGTATGTCAGTGGAGTGGATGCAGAGTGTGTGTTAGTGGAGTGAATGCAGAGTGTGTGTTAGTGGAGTGAATGCAGAGTGTGTGTCAGTGTACAGAATGCAGAGTGTGTGTCAGTGTAGTTAATGCAGAGTGTGTGTTAGTGTAATGAATGCAGAGTGGGTGTCAGTGTAATGAATGCAGAGTGTGTGTCAGTGTAGTGAATGCAGAGTGTGTGTTAGTGTAATGAATGCAGAGTGTGTGTCAGTGTAGTGAATGCAGACAGTGGTGTATCTTGGTTTTGTGCTGCCCTAGGCAGGACAAAACCCAGACACCAGCCCCCCGCGCACCACCCTCTGCCAACCCTTCCCCCCTGCCCAGCCTTCTAAATACACACACACACACACTCACACACACACTGTCAGACACACACACTCACACACACACACTCACACACACACACTCACAGACACACACACACTAACAGACACACACACATTCACTAACACACCCTAACAGACACACAGTCAGACACACACAGTCAGACACACACACACACTTACACACACAGTCAGACACACACTCACTAACAGACACACACACACACACACACTAACAGACACACACAGTCAGACACACACACACAGTCAGACACACACACACACACAGTCAGACACACACTAACAGACACACACACTAACAGACACACACACTAATAGACACACAGTCAGACACACACACACTAACAGACACAAACACACACACTAATAGAGACACACAGTCAGACACACACACACTAACAGACACACGCAGTCAGACACACACTAACAGACACACACACACACTGACAGACACACACTCAGACGCACACTAACAGTCAGACACACACACACACACTAACAGACACACAGTCAGACACACACTAACAGTCACACACACACACACACTAACAGACACACACACACTCACACTCACAGACACACACACTAACAGACAAACACACATTCACTAACACACCCTAACAGACACACAGTCAGACACACACACACTAACAGACACACACAGGCAGACACACACACACACACACACACACACACACTAACAGACACACACAGTCAGACACACACAGTAACAGACACATACACTAACAGATACACACAGTCAGACACACACTAACAGACACACACACACTAACAGACACACACTAACAGACACACACACTAACAGACACACAATCAGACACACACAGTAACAGACACACACACACACACACTAACAGAGACACACAGTCACACACACATACACACTAACAGACACACACAGTCAGACACACACTAACAGACACACACACACTAACAGACACACAGTCAGACACACACTAACAGTCACACACACACACACACTAACAGACACACACACACACACACACACACTAACAGAGACACACAGTCACACACACACACTAACAGACACACAGTCACACACACACACTAACAGACACACACTAACATACACAAACACACACACACACTAAGTGCAGAGTGTGTTTCAGTGTAATGAATGCAGAGTGTATGTCAGTGGAGTGGATGCAGAGTGTGTGTTAGTGGAGTGAATGCAGAGTGTGTGTTAGTGGAGTGAATGCAGAGTGTGTGTCAGTGTACAGAATGCAGAGTGTGTGTCAGTGTAGTTAATGCAGAGTGTGTGTTAGTGTAATGAATGCAGAGTGGGTGTCAGTGTAATGAATGCAGAGTGTGTGTCAGTGTAGTGAATGCAGAGTGTGTGTTAGTGTAATGAATGCAGAGTGTGTGTCAGTGTAGTGAATGCAGACAGTGGTGTATCTTGGTTTTGTGCTGCCCTAGGCAGGACAAAACCCAGACACCAGCCCCCCGCGCACCACCCTCTGCCAACCCTTCCCCCCTGCCCAGCCTTCTAAATACACACACACACACTCACACACACACTGTCAGACACACACACTCACACACACACACTCACACACACACACTCACAGACACACACACACACTAACAGACACACACACATTCACTAACACACCCTAACAGACACACAGTCAGACACACACAGTCAGACACACACACACTAACACACACAGTCAGACACACACTCACTAACAGACACACACACACACACACACAGTCAGACACACACTAACAGACACACACACTAACAGACACACACACTAATAGACACACAGTCAGACACACACACACTAACAGACACAAACACACACACTAATAGAGACACACAGTCAGACACACACACACTAACAGACACACGCAGTCAGACACACACTAACAGACACACACACACACTGACAGACACACACTCAGACGCACACTAACAGTCAGACACACACACACACACACTAACAGACACACAGTCAGACACACACTAACAGTCACACACACACACACACACTAACAGACACACACACACTCACACTCACAGACACACACACTAACAGACAAACACACATTCACTAACACACCCTAACAGACACACAGTCAGACACACACACACTAACACACACACAGTCAGACACACACACACTAACAGACACACACAGGCAGACACACACACACACACTAACAGACACACACAGTCAGACACACACACTAACAGACACATACACTAACAGATACACACAGTCAGACACACACACACTAACAGACACACACTAACAGACACACACTAACAGACACACACTAACAGATACACACACTAACAGACACACAATCAGACACACACAGTAACAGACACACACACACACACTAACAGAGACACACAGTCACACACACATACACACTAACAGACACACACAGTCAGACACACACTAACAGACACACACACACTAACAGACACACAGTCAGACACACACTAACAGTCACACACACACACACTAACAGACACACACACACACACTAACAGAGACACACAGTCACACACACACACTAACAGACACACAGTCAGACACACACACTAACAGACACACACTAACATACACAAACACACACACACACACTAACAGACACACACTAACAGTCAGACACACACACACACACACTAACAGAGACACACAGTCAGACACACACACACTAACAGAGACACACAGTCAGACACACACACACCAACAGACACACACTCACTTTTTAATTTATTTTTTTAACCCCCCCCCCCAGCCTCCTTACCTTTGGGAATGCTGGGGAGGGGTTCTCTTTCTCCCTGGGGGTCCAGTGGCTGCTGGACGGGCGGCCGGCGAGGGAGCACTTTCCCCTGAGCTGTCTGCTCAGCTCCCTCGCGCTGCGCCTGCAGAGTGAGGCTGGGAGCCGGAATATGACGTAATCTTCCGGCTCCCAGCCTCACTCTGCGGTTGGCGTGCGAGGGAGCTGAGCAGACAGCTCAGGGGAAGTGCTCCCTCGCCAGCGCCGCCCGCCTTCCTGGACTGTTAGCAAGGCTAACAAGGCATTTACCCTGGGCATTTGGGGGCGGCTTTTTTTGCCGCCCCCTGGAAAATGCCGCCCAAGGCAAATGCCTTGTTTGCCTCGTGGCTAAAACGTCCCTGAATGCAGTGTTGGTGTCAGTGGAGTGGATGCAGAATGTGTGTTAGTGGAGTGGATGCAGAGTGTGGGTCAGTGTAATGAATGCTGAGTGTGTGTCAGTGTAGTGAATGCAGAGTGTGTGTCAGTGTAGTGAATGCAGAGTGTGTGTCAGTGTAGTGAATGCAGAGTGTGTGTTACTGTAATTAATGCAGAGTGTGTGTCAGTGTAGTGAATGCAGAGTGTGTGTCAGTGTAGTGAATGCAGAGTGTGTGTTACTGTAATTAATGCAGAGTGTGTGCCATTATAGTGAATGCAGAGTGTGTGTCAGTGTAATGAATGCAGAGTGTGTGTCAGTGTAGTGAATGCAGAGTGTGTGTTACTGTAATTAATGCAGAGTGTGTGCCATTATAGTGAATGCAGAGTGTGTGTCAGTGTAATGAATGCAGAGTGTGTGTCAGTGTAGTGAATGCAGAGTGTGTGTCAGTGTAGTGAATGCAGAGTGTTCATTCCTTTAATACCATTTATCTCCTATTTCTGGTTTACGCAGTGAAACAACTTCTTGCTATTTAACTTATACACTTTACTTTATTTACATCCCTGGTGTCTCTTGGTTTGGTTCAGGGATCGCTCTGTGTACTGAATGCACAGCTCCCTGCAGTTCGGTAATGATGCTGGAGCTGCGTGATGTTATATTACAGCTTCCAGAATTAGCACGGAGTGGTGAAGGAACTGTACAGTCAGAACACAAACTGATTCCAGAAGCTCCCCTGCCACTGAAGTCCAGGCACTTGCCACATGGGTCCAACCCCAGTAGTCAGATGCCTGCTCTGATCACAGGGGATTCTCTGCAATCCGCTACTGACTCCTTGGCGTGAAAATGGTATGGTCACTGAGGAAGTTCTTTGATCTTCCCACCAGCCATGCTGCACTGACACAATGACCTTTGTGGTTTTATGAGAAATACAGCCCAGGTTGTGAGTATTGATTTGGTATGCTTCTAACATTTTAAAGATTAAAGAAGTTTTATTGTTGTTATTGTTTTACCCAATTAAAATCCAAATGGCATTACTGAAATTTGCTAAAATAGAAAAGTTATGAGTATTGCTGAGTTGGAGACTATTTCAAAATCAGCAATTCTGGCCTTAATTTTACCACTTGCATTTCAATTCACTGCAATTCAAAATGTAGGGAATTTATGTAGAGAGAGCCCTAGTGCAAGAATTTTTTAGGACACTATCACAAGCATGGCCAAAAGATAAATCCCTTTCTGTCATACAATTCCCGCAATGCTTTTTCCAGCTGAGGTTCTACCGTGTGCCCTTCCTTACACCAGAACCAGATCTCGAGAGCGACACTTGTAGTGGGCTGTAGCATGGGTATAGGGGTCTGTAGTGTATAGGACAGAGGATTGTAGTGTTGGAGGTTAGGGGCTGTAGTTGGGTTTGGGGCTGTAATTAGTGGCTGTAGTGGGGGGAAAAGGGCTGTAGTAGAGTTATAGGAGGGCGTAGTGGAGGGTTAGGGGGCTTTAGTATACCACGCAGAGCGGGCAGTGGCCGAACTGATGCAGAGAGGTCCCAGGTGCAAGAAATGATTTTAGGCCACCCCTTAAGGTGGCCAGAAATAGATTCCCCTACGTTTCTATATTTTTATTTTTTTTTGAGGCTAAAGCCTGCCATCATGTGTCAGTGAGAGGTAATATTGTTAGAATTGACTAGTGCCCTGAAAACATTTCAAATGCATTCTGTGGTATAATTTGCACTATATTAGCAATACAGATTTTGATTCACTAAAAGTTGGATGACGTGAGTAACCCAAGCAGGCTTAAATGAGAAAATGCTTTAGCATTATTCATAAAAGTTTTCTAACTCTGTTATTGTCATAACTTGGCTACTTCAGGCTACTTGTCATTCAACTTTCCTTTTGCCTGCAGTGTGACATCATACTAAAATCTCCCAGTAATAATAGCTTATGATCAAGCAGGCCTACATCATGTACTGTGACATCAGTTATATCTCCATGGCAACTCTCTGTAAACAGTTGCTTAGTAAACTATTACTGAGAGTTAGATGGCCTGCTATACAAGTCATGGCCATTTCTGTACATATTCCCCTACAGCAGAACCAGGTAGAATCAATTCAGTGGTCTCATGTACAGTTGAATATGTAGAAATTAGATGATGCATTGCCATGAAAAATATGTGAGGCCTTGCACCTACCTTCACCATTGTTCACAGAAACACATATATGAAATTAACCACACACATATGCATAAATACCCAACTATCAACTTGCAGACATATATAACTTACCACATACAATATCCTTATTATTAACATGCATGCACACCTAGCCCCTCACAAACATTCACAATTAAACACTAATTAACATGCAATTAGACACAATAACATATTGACATTATAAACATTTACTGCACACTTTTCAATGTTTTTCTTCTATTATTTGTTTGTATGTTTGTTTAAACGTATTTGCTTGCTGGTTTAATAAATAATTCCTACCAGTACAAGGTAGGGACTTTTAATTGTTTGAGTGTGAATATATTATTATCACAAGTATTCCTTGTAATCAAACTATGCCATATGCATCTCCTATCAGTTACATACCCATACTTAAGAAGGTTTCCTAAGACTTGGATCAATGGCATGCTCCTGGCTGGAGCAGGTGATCTTAATGCAAATGAACATACATGCACATCTACATGTCTCTTTCAAGCACTCCATCCCCCCATCCCCCCCCCCCCCCTCCTACCCTCTCTGCATATCTGACTTAACTTCTATCCAAACTGAAACATTCATTTCATCTGGAAAGGCAAACGGACTAGGGTTAGGCGATCCTTTTTATATATTCCTACAAAATCAGGTAGACTGGGACTTTCTAATTTATCCTACTACTTTCAGGCAGCTCAAATCACCCAAATCCAACAACAGAATAATATTTTACCAAACTGCAAACATTAGGTAGATCTAGGACACTTGATGTTTTTTTAAGAAACCACATATCTTTCTATATGTGGATGCCCACCAAATTTGTCAAACATGACTATAATCCTCTCTAGATTGTTGCATAAACACTTCCCTGATGAATCTTTGGCTTTTTTTGCTCTGATCTATCGACCAGGGCAATAATTGTACAAGTACCATGCAAGGCGGTTTGCCAATTAGTTATATTATCCTTTTGGACATGACAATTCACAAAGCCAGGAAATATATTGAAAAGGATAAGATGACATACCAATTGTATGATACACTTAAATCCTTGCATAAAATATGGGACCCATGGTTGATGGATCCTACCCTGCCTAACTAAATTTTTACACTAAGAGACCACTTACGTTATTTTAGCCATTTGGCTGCAGGCACACGTAGTCTTCTTCTTTCATCTTCCCCTTTGCTTCTCCCATTTTTTATTGTCCTTTCCTCCTCTCACTCCCAAGATGAGGCTCAATGGACTCTACTTAAATTTATAGATACTGAAAATTCCCCTTATTTACTTTATAGAATATGACTAAAAACATAAAAGAGCCTGGTACACCCCTCTTTTAGTACCCTAAATATTGCAGCACTTTGCTTGAAGGCACTACATCTACTCTTCATTATCTGACTCTCTTGACTTGCATGAACCCATGGGTCTACATGACACTCCACCATACCTGAGTTTTTTGTTTATCTTCTTTGGTTGGTTTGCAAGTCACAACCATTTTGCATTTCCTTCACAACTTCATTTGCGACAAGTGTCCCGTTTTATTCTGGTTTCCCACTGTTTTGTTTAATCTTTGTCATTTTATTTTTGTCTTTGTGATACTTTATATGCCTTATTATGACTCCTTGTAATTGGTTGTTCTTTATTATTTAGAGAAAATACATAATTAAAGATTATTATTTTTTAATTATCGCAAGTGGCATCATATTTTCTGTAATGATTGTAGTGATTATATTTATTATAATTGTTGAGGGGTCTGGTCTGATGGTCCCTTGAAGTGTTGCTGACCAGCACTCAATAGATGGGTTGCAATGTAGGCAGGGTATTTGCTGGGTCCAAAAATAACAACATTTGATGACCCCACCCCTAGCCACTCTCAAACTTTGCCCCAGGTCACCCCGTAAGCTATTCCAACTTCAGCTTTTTCACTCCCAATTCACTGTTTCCTCCTTTTCACTCTACCCTTCTTTATCTTCTCACTGCTGCCCCTCGATACCCTGTTTCTACTTTCACCAGCCCTGCAGATCATGATTGTGATCAAATTGCCGATTCGAATTACCGAAGTGCCAAATTTCGGAAGTGCCAAAGTACTTCAGATTTCTGAAAAGTAGCAAAACAGGAGAGGGTTTGGGTTAGTGGTTGGAGTAGGGTTAGGGGTAGGGTTAGGGTAGGGTAACCCTAACCCTATTCCTAATCTTACCCCTAACCCTAACCATATTCCTAACCCTACCCTACCCCTAACCCTACAATAACCCTTCTCCTAACCGTAACCCTGCTCCTAACTCAACCCTGCTCCTAACTCAACCCTAACCCTACTCCTAACCCTACTCCTAAACTAACCCTAACCCTATCCCTAATCTTACTATACCCCTAACCCTACCCCTAACCCTTCCTCTACCCTAACACTACCCTTAACCCTACCCTAACCTTAACCCTACCCTAACCCTACCTCTAACCCTACCCCTAACTCTACTCCTAAACCCTACCCTGCCTCTACCCTAACCCTACCCCAACCCTACACTTACTCCAAGTCCCATAGTTCTGAAGTGCCGAAGTGCTGAAGTGCCGAATTTCGGAATGCCGAACCAAATATTTTTCCTATGCACATCCCTAGCAAAGAAAACATGGTAAAGCATATTTTATAACTTTTTACCATTTCTGTTAGTAGCAAATACAGCCTTACAATCGGTTCTCAAGGAGTGAACCAAGTGGTTTAGTTCATCAGGTGTTATAATGTGACACTAAGATTGCATGATTCATTTAGTCAATTGTATTGTATTCCTTGATTGCTTCTTACTAATATGTTTCCTTCTTTCCTCAGTTTTTCTAATGGATTCATTCGTGTTTCTAGCACTATAACATGATTTTCCTGCAACCACTTTCTGCACACAGCAGCAACATGACAATTATTTAAATTATGTTGAATCATATAGGCTACATTATCCTGGAAAAAAATGATGTGCTGAAAGCTTTAGTTTTGGCCCAACTATATCACTGATGTATTTTTTGCCATGTACAGTACAATCAAACAACTGCTCACAACTTTTATGATAATTTGTTAGTTTTTATTTTGCATTCTTGTATGAAAAATGGAGACACCACATTTTAGTATTCCTTTCATGAATTTTTTTGTTGTACTTTTTATTTATTTGTAACTAATTGGATGGTGAGGGGTCTGACTGTTCCTGTCCAACCTGCCTCTGTTGACTACTGGCACTATCCTCATCTTTCCTCCTGCGTTGCCTAACAGTGTTGGTAGAAGTAGTGAAGGAGGTTCTGCTGGCAGCTGGTTTCAGAGAATCAGATACATTACCAGTGGACTTGCTGCCTGCCCTAGTGCTTTTTTTCTGCTTCTTCCCTTAGTAATAAAGACCTGTGATGTATTTACATACGTTGGTTGATACCGGCACGTGTGATATGACACAGTTGGCACTTTGCAAATTGCCCTTCTTGGAGGATTCAAAGTGATCCCACGTTTTGCATAGCCATAGCACATTTGCCTCAACACTTTACCTTTTGGCTGCTGAAGACACAGGTGGACACTGTACACTAGAATTATTATTGCCATTTATAGAGCACGGATTCTGTAGAATACTAGATACTGTACAGTCAGTGGCGTACACACAACCCATGGGGCCCCGGTGCGAAAACTGATCCGTGCCCCCCCCCCCGCGCGCTTACTCTGCGCGGGCTGGGGCCGCAACACATGGCGGCGGGCACCTGGTCGCAGGGCTGCGACACGTGCGACCGCGGTGTGTACGCCAGTGCATGCATAAACACATACACTTAAAGGACCACTACAGACACCCAGATCAAATCAGCTCAATGAAGTGGTCTGGGTGCCAGGTCTCTCTAGTTGTAACCCTGCAGCTGAAAACATAGCAGTTTCAGAGAAGCTGCTATGTTTCACTGAGGGTTAATCCAGCCTCTAGTGGCTGTCTCACTGACAGCCGCTAGAGGATTTTCTGCGATTCTCACTGTGAAAATCACAGTGAGAAGACGCTGAACGTCCATAGGAAAGCATTGAGCAATGCTTTCCTATGGGCGGTTTGAATGCGCACGTGGCTCTTGCCACGCATGTGCATTCGGAGCTGAGAGGCGGATTGGGACGGAGAGATCCCCAGCGTCAATGGAGTCCGGCGCTGGAGAAAGGTAAGTGCTTAAGAGACACACACACACACTCTCATGAACAGACGCACACATTTACTGACAGACACACACTCAGTGACAGACACACACACTAACACACACGCACTCTAACACTAACACACACAAACACACACACACTCTAACACTAACACACACAAACACACACACACACTCTAACACTAACACACACAAACACACACACACTCTAACACTAACACACTCTAACACTAACACACTCACGAACACACTCACTAACACACACACTAACACACACACTAACACATACTCTAACACTAACACACACACTAACACACACACTCTAACATTACCACACATACACTAACACACACTCACACTGACACACTAACACACACACACACACACACTAACACACACACTAACACTAACACACACACACACTAACACTAACACACACACTAACACACACACTCACTAACAAACGCACTAACACACACTAACACACACACTCTAACACTACCACACACACACTACCACACACACACACACTCACACTAACACACTAACACACACACACACTAACACACACTAACACTAACACACACACACTAACACACACACTAACACACACACTCACTAACAAACGCACTAACACACACTAACACACTAACACACTCTCACTTTTTTTTTTTTTTATTTAATCCCCCCAGCCTCCTTACCTGTGGGAAAGCTGAGGGGATTCCCTGGGGTCCAGTGGTGTTGCTGGCCTGCTGTCACCCGGCTAGCGGGCGTGCGAGGGAGCACTGTCCCCTGAGTGCTCCCTCTTCAGCTCCCTTGCGCGTCGCGTACTGATGCTGGAGCCGGAAGATGACGTCATCTTCCGGCTCCGGTTTCAGTGCGGTGCGCGAGGTAGCTGAAGAGGGAGCACTCAGGCGACAGTGCTCCCTCGCACGCCCGCTAGCCGGGTGACAGCAGGGCCAGCCTCGGGGGGCCCTGAGGTGGCCAGCTCCTGGGCCCCCCAGCAGAAGAGGCTGGCCCTGTGGGTACATACCTGGGTCGCAGGGCCCCCTGGTGGGCCGGGCCCGGTCGCAGCCGCGACCCCTGCGACCCTGGTATGTACGCCACTGTGTACAGTGATTAATGTTAATAATGGAAATGTTGATGGTGCTCTCTCTCAAAGTTATTGTAAGGCTGGCACTAACTAGGCAAGAGGAACTTTTAAATATTTTTACTGAACGCTACTGAAAAATTGATTTTCTTTCTGTTCCTGAAAATACACAATGAAGCTGCAAAGCTGCAAAGCTGCAAAGCTGCAAACAGAGAAACAGCAAGTATATCACTACATGCTTGCAAAACTGGATTTACCTGTTTGCAATCTCTTGTCTCAAATTAAATTGCTAGTCATGTGAGTAATAAATTAGTGTGGTTAATAAACCTGTTCTTTGTGCTGTATTTGTATTGGGAATATTCCTATAATGGATCCGGTTCCTGTACTTAATCTTTGTTGATCACGTGGGGATGAAAAACAAAGATCAATTATCAATTAAGTGATAAACAATTAAAAACAAAATTACATTGTATCATAACTAAATAATCAAAGTGAGAGTGCTTTTATGTATGTACCCACAATGCATATCATATATCTGCTTGATATAAAAAAAAATATATTATTAAATTGACATTAGCTGACATTTTGGAGTCCAGAGCAGATTGCTTTTGGGTTGAGCACCCCGCCATGCCCATCTGATTTAGATGCTCTATAGGTATATATGTATATTTGTATTTGTGTGGTGTAATTGTGCACATCTGTGTGTTTTTAGGGTGTATTTGTGCATGTTTGAGAGTGTAATTGTCTGTGAGTTTCAGTGTTGTGTGAGTTGGAATCCATGCATTAACACAATCTTACACCAACTCTCCACACATACAGCTCTACATTGGCCTATGCACACAAACGTACACAAATACTCCTGCATTCGTTCAAAGAGTGACACTTCACACTATAATAAACAGAACTATGAAAAATATGTTTGTAAAAAAGAGATTTATTTTACAGCACAATAGGTTTACTTTAGAAGTTATGCTATTAACAGAGCAGAAAATAAGAAATTCTAAATTAAACACACTGTCCAACAAGGGCAACTATACAAATGTAGGCTCTTTTCCAAGACAATTTGTTTGGAGACTGGGTAAGTCACAGTTACTAGAGGAGGCATTAGGTGGCAGTGAAAACACTGTCTTTTCTCAGAAAAGTCACTGTTGACACTGCTGAGGCTTTAAGGACAGATTGTTTTTTTCCCAGAACCACTACATTAAGTGTTATTGGCTCTCTGGTGCCTATAATATCCCTTTATTGTCCAGCCAGACTAACCAATGTAACATCTGTGCACCCTATCCTGTTGCTATACAATTATTAATGCCCTCCCAGCCTTTCTTGTGCTGCCTATGACCCAAACACTACTTTAGCACCTATGCAAAATGCCTTGAGTTATATGGATGATCTCATAGAGACCATACACTGTGATGGATTGGCAATCTGTATGCAGCACTATTACACTTGTATTCATTATTGCACTGAACGTATAAAGTAACCATACATAGTAGATCATGTTTGGGTAAGGACATTGTTACAAATTATTTTCATTATTATTGCAAGTCTTTTAGGTTT
Organism: Pelobates fuscus; assembly: GCF_036172605.1. Taxonomy (NCBI): domain Eukaryota; kingdom Metazoa; phylum Chordata; class Amphibia; order Anura; family Pelobatidae; genus Pelobates; species Pelobates fuscus. The sequence goes on from NC_086317.1 coordinate 260,297,845, forward strand.
AGCAGAAAATCCATTCGACAGCTGGGACAGTTTATTGTAGTGGAAAAGATACCAATCAATACATGGATGAAGTCACTACTTCTTGGAGAGTTTTTGTTTGTAAGGGGGACTTTTATTTTGTGTGTCTTTGGTTTATTCTAATTGTTTTCGTTTTTTTAACATGTGCATAACAGATTTGCATACCACGGAGTAATGATCATGTTAGCACATTGGAAAAATAAACTAAACTGAAATATTTTAATATCAGGCCTGTGCTCTTTTATATGCCTGGCCCCATATAAATGAACAATGTCTGGATATTAAGTTACTTGTACATTATTTATTTGAATAGTGGATATCTATCTTATCCCTATTTTACATTACACATCCCATCTCAATCTCAAGTCATATTGTGAATGACAACTCAGTGAATGCCAACAATCTCTCTGTGGAACTAACACATACAAGTCATGTATCCAGTAAGCATGTTTGATTCAAGTCACCACTAGAGGTCAGCCACGAGCTGGAATCCCCCGGCTACACCGCGTTCTATGAGCCCAGCACTGCAGAGAGAGGATGTTTCTGCAGCTGCAGTAGTAACACCTCCTCTTTCCAGGGCTTTACCTCTTGGTAAGAGGCACAGGAAGAGTGTGACAGCGGGCGTGCACAGTAAAGCCAATTCGATGTGTTGTTTGGATTGAGTGTTTTCTGGTTATACTGTGTCCCTGCCATGGATCCAGGGCTCCCTGCCTTACCCACTGCCCAGCCAGCTGGGGGTCTGCATCTCCCTCTCAATGACAGTGAGCAGAAATACTACTCAGAGGTTTTCTCCTTGTGCCAGGTGGAAGGATCTGCAAGACTGGCAGCTGGCAGCAGCAAAGTGGGCGAGCTGTTCAGGGCATCCCAGCTGCCTCCAGATACATTGCACCAGGTGGGTAGCTGAGAGCTCCATTCACACTTACTTCTGATTGGCTGCTGTCAGATCTGGGGCAACACTTGTATCTGGTGTGGGGAAATTCAAAATGTATTCTAAACGCATGTACACAAAGTCCTGCGAGTACTCAAATGCTATACTATTGGATTCCTTTATATGTCTTTTTATTTCACTATTTAGTGAGGTCAGACTTTTATACTACTTTTTCTATCCGGTAAAGAGAATGTAACAGTTCATTTTGGGTTAGAATACATTTACAGACGTTCATGCGAATATGTAAACGTTTTGAAACATTCTTGTTTACATTTTTATGCATTTGTAGCCTACAGGTGGTAGTCATTATAATCCTTAAAATTGCACCCTCTTTTGCTAATTTACAAATTGCAGATTAACACAGATTGCGTTGTTACTCTAAAAGGGACAATAATAGCATTACATTCGTATTGGAATACCATTCAGCCAATCAGAATAGAAGTTATTTTATTCATGTCACTCCTTGGAGTTTTCATTGGTTGGCTTCTTTTTGTGACTTTGTGTCTCACATGACATTTCATATAGAAGTTATTTACTAACTTATTTCGCTAACCAAGTTTAATTGTGATTAGTAGCATTTAGATCCAGGAAGGATATGCTATGAAAAGAGGCTCTCTACAACAGTTACTTAAAGGGACACTCCAGTCACCTAAAGCACTTTATCTTGTTTCAGAGTTAAAGTGCCTCTTTTTCCAGGCCTATTTTACATGTGTTGATCTCAATCAGACAGCCAGGAGGGTTTCCTGCCACACTTGCTTTGAACTATAGTTCAGAGTGGAAGTGAAGTTGAAGCCTATATTAATTCCAGGGTGCCTGCTGTGAGTATGCCTTAAATTAGATCTGTTAGCTGAATATGTGTGTGTTGGTGGTCAAGCAGGATCAGGGGGTATCAACTGGTTAAAGCAAAACTTGCTGATTGTACATGGCATGCAGTGGACTTGCCTCTTATACACTTCCTAATAAGCTGTGATATAGCTAATTGACAAGTGCATTATTGGCCAGCTGCACATGTGTGGTTTGTATACAAGGCTTCTCAATTCAAATCCTCTGAATGGACAATTTCTGGCAAAGATGGGAACATCAGTGCAGGACAAAAAAAAGGAAGGTTTACATTAGCTGCAAAACTAGATTTAGATTCTAGAAGCTAACTTTTTCATAAAAGACCAACAATATTAAATGCTGTATTGGGGGTAATATCTACTAAATGGTTGACTTTTTCCTATGCATTGTCCCTTTAAAGGAATTTTAATTGAATAACTAATACATTGAAAACCAAATTGCAACATTAATGGAAGAAAATGCAGATTATGGAAGCATTTACCAACTTGTCTATAGTCACAGCTTGGCTATTTAGCCTGAATTTAGGAATTGTTTTTTAATTCCACTGCAATTTAAAATTTAGTGAATGGAACCATAAGAGTACATTACTAAACTGGGATAATGGAGAACTGAGACAGAACACAGTCCTTGAAAACGTATAATTCACTTTTCTTCAAATCCGTATCTATATTTTTATATCTTTACCTCACTCACTGCTATCATATAAGAAATCTAGCTTCCTCACAACCCAATCCAAGCACTTGGATGTGAATGTGAAAGCGTATTCAATTGAGAAGGCAGACTTGAGTAGGCAGTACGTGCTCATTCAGTACAAATACTATGATGCGCCATGAGATGAGGACACAAGACTTCCATCTAACATTAGTGTGAAATCCAAATTGTATTAAAGACACGGAGGCTCCTATTATGCATTCTCTTTCTTTATTATACTCCCAGCAGCAAGAAAAGGGAAGTATGAGAGAATCATAGAAAAAAAGAAACCATAACAATAGCCTGGTAACAGTAGCACCAATCAGCATACAGTATAATCCATATAGGTGTAGTGTTCCTTGACTCCTCCTCTTTCTTGCTGCTCCCTCAGACAAGTTAAGTACCTCATCTTGCTACTCCTGAAATTTTATACATTTACTTGTATTTAATTTTTACACATTAATTGTTTATTCGCTAAATTGTGTGTAATACTTATATTGTGATATCATTATTGTTTGCTCCTGTGGTGTATCCCCTTCTGGTGTCAGGAGAGTGCTTCTTGCTTGCTTCAGAGAGTGATTCCCCCCTACCCTCACCTATTGTTTCCCTGTTAGGTGTCTGGGGCTTTTTATTCTACCTTCTGGTGCTTGGCTTGCACCTCCGGTTTATGTCCGCGGTCTTTCCGCGGTTTTGCGGGCGGCCGCGCATGCGCGGTCCCTGAAATTAATTTTCCGCTTTCAGCCCGGTCGCGCATGCGCAGTTGGTAGCGCGGCGGCCATCTTTTTGGTTTTATGTCGCCGGGAATGTAACTTACACTCGCGGCGGCCATTTTACCGCGATTTCGGCGGGAATCTGCTGGGTTTTAGCTCCTACCGGTTTCTCCTACCCGCCAAGCACTCTCCTAAGACCCAGACTGGGATATTATTACAGGTTTTTGGCTGTCATATCTCTACCAAACTGTAAGTGTGGTGTGGAGGATTAATCTATCCTGACACCCTTCTTTTGTGCTGTTTTTTCCTCAATCTAGTTCCTTTACAAGCTATATATATTGGCTAGGTACCAAGTGTATAAAGGATTTTACTGGGCCCAATATTTTCCACTATTTGAACTAGGGTATATATATTCCCTGTAAGGATTTATCTGCTATGCAGGATCAGAGTGACAGACCCTCAGGGTCTATGTGCCCCACATCAGGCGTTTCCCCCTCTAACAAGGGAGGTTTAAGTGACGCCAGCCTCATGGCATCCGAGGAGTTTCAATCCCTCCTGGACGCTACCATGGCACAATCCATTAACAGAGCTTTAACCTCTGCGATGGGGGTAATGTCGTCCTCTATCACTCAGTCTATAACAGAGGCACTGATACAGACACAGACTAGTGGAATGCAGAACACACGCATCCCGATACCCACTAACGTGGCACAACCGGGACGTAAGGCGTTGACAAAGAGCAGACATGTGACCTCCCCTCCAGAACTGCAGGCTCAGCCTGCATTGAATGACACGCCTCAGGCTGTCAAAGATGGCGCGATACCACCGCGCACTAGAGCCCCTGGCCGGGCAAAATCGGCCAGAACTTGGAAACGGGCACGTGCCCATGGGGATTCGTCCGATTCGGACCGGAGTGTGGAGGAGGAGTATGAAGACTCCTATATGGATCACTACAGCGCGGAACTTTCAGATTCCGGGTCTGACATCCAAACAGGCGTTGCTACCCAAAAGAGTACGGCTCAGGGCACTGCGCCTCCTGACTCTGGCGAGGGCGACCATTTGCGGGACCCACTGGGTAACCTGTTATTTGACCCAGATGATCTCCGTCACCCTCGCTCGGCAGCATGGGAGCCGCCTACTCACATTGCGAAGTATCTCGCACTTCGGGTGCGAAAACATTTATCCAAAGAGGGGCGTAATAAGCTACGGGCAGAATGCCCACGTCCCATCCTCCCAGACTCGGTGGAAAAGACACCAGACGTGGACCCTCAGCTGGTCCAATTCTTGAACAAGTCTGGTTGGAAACCAAGGAAGGGATTAGATTTTTCCCTCAGAAATTGTCAAGACAAATTCCTTGATACTTTGGGACCCATAACTAAACTATACGAGCTAGTGGAGTCCGCCCAATCGGGCGAAAGCGAATTTGATTTTGAAGTAGCGATAGGCTGGTTGCAGAGATTAGTCTGCATGGTTGGTAACGCCAATGCGGCTATGGCTACTGAACGCCGAAAGGCGATTCTCCTAAAAATTGAGCCCAAACTGACCAGCATGGCAACCAACGAGCCGGGCCCAGCGGCTAAAGGCTTATTATTTGGCGAATCCTTTATTAAGGATCTGGGGCTGTACGTTAAGACGTTCACGGCAATTGATAAGGCTCAGACATCTCTTAAGAGAGTTTTTGCACCACGGGTTTTTGGAGGGGCCGGCAGAGGAAGGAGCCGTCTACCCGGCCGTGGATTTCGAGGCTCAACCAGAGCCGGCAGAGGCTCCTTTAATAATCAGAGACCAGTACCAGAGAGGCACTATACCCCTTTCTTCCCTTCTCGGGGTCGGCCCTGGAGTTCCCGTGGACCACGGGGGTCTGTTTCAAGCAGACGACCTTATGGTGAGTACCGAATATCTCCGTTTTCCCCATGTAAAAGTGGGGGGCAGACTGGCATTGTTTCAGCATGCTTGGAAGATTTTAACAGCAGATGTTTGGGTTTTAAATACGATACAAGGATACATGCTGGAGTTAACCTCCCACCCGGTTCAGACACAGTTCCCTCGAGAACTAAATATGGCCAGCCAACACCAGATGATGATCTCTACAGAGATCGCAGAATTAGCGTCCAAGAACGCTATTCAACAAATCCCATGGGACACAGAAGGTTTCGTGAGCAACTTGTTTCTGGTCCCCAAGAAAGGAGGCGGGGTACGTCCAGTAATAAATCTCCGGCCCCTAAATGCGTATGTCCAATACCACCATTTCAAAATGGAGGGTATTCATTGCCTTCGGGACCTCCTCATACCATCGGATTGGATGGTCAAAATAGACTTACGGGACGCTTATCTGACAATCCCGATCGCAGAAGCGCACCGAAACTTACTACAGTTTCAATGGCAGGGAACGAAGTGGAGGTTTGTATGTCTGCCGTTCGGCCTATCCTCCGCTCCATGGTGCTTCACAAAAGTGCTAAAACCAGTGATTGCTTTCCTGCGCACACGGGGGGTCAGATTAATAATTTATCTGGACGACATCCTTCTTCTGTCCCAATCTCAATCCCAACTTCGCATTCACCTATCCTGGACGATCCACCTTATCCAAAACTTAGGATTCTTGGTGAATTGGGAAAAATCAATTCTACAACCCTCCAGGCAGATGGAATTTCTGGGTTTCCAAGTCGACTCTGTTCAACAGAGGTTGTGTCTACCCAAAGACAAAATGATTTCGATCAAGAAGGAGATCAGACGGCTTATGCACCGTACAACTATTTCCCTCCGACAACTTGCGAGGATCATAGGACTCTTGGCATCGTCCATACAGGCGATCTTTCCAGGACCGCTACACTATCGTGCCCTACAACGACTCAAAGCCTCATATCTACGCTCTGGTCACTCATACGAAACCTGCGTCACACTAGACGAAGACTCCAGGGAGGAACTAGACTGGTGGCTAGCACACATGGAGGCATGGAACGGACGGGCGATATTTGGATCGACGCCGGACCTGGTCATAGAGTCGGACGCCAGCTTACACGGCTGGGGCGCGCATTGCGGATCAGTTTCCACCGGTGGCAGATGGTCGAACGAAGAGTCTCGGTTACACATCAACTGCCTAGAACTACTAGCAGCGTCCTTTGCCATTCGCAGTATGACCCCCACAGGCATTTCATGCTCAATCTTAATCAAGATGGACAACGTCTCAGCGGTACGTTATATCAACCATCTAGGGGGTACAAAATCGAAGGTTCTCTCTTTGATGGCTCGAGATTTTTGGCACTATTGCCTGAAACACAGCATTTCGGTAATAGCAGAATACATTCCGGGGCAAGACAATACAATGGCGGACTGGAACTCCCGATACCTTCGAGACGCAGGGGACTGGCATCTCCATCCAATGATTTTCCAGCGCCTCTCGCGGCTCTGGGGACCTTTCAGTATAGACCTCTTCGCGTCTCGACTGAACACCCAGCTTCCTCGGTTCTTCAGTTGGAGACCAGATCCAGATGCTCTGGCAACAGATGCATTCCTGCAGGACTGGACCAAAGACAGGAACTACGCGTTCCCCCCGTTCAACCTCATTTCTCGGACCCTGGCGGTCCTTCGATATTCCAAGGGGACGCTAGCACTGATAACCCCGTTATGGAGGTCACAACCTTGGTTTCCTCAATTATTGGAAATGTCGATAGATTTCCCACAACTGTTGCCGGACATTCCCTACCTCTTAACCAACCCAGAGGGAATGAGTCACGAACTGGCCAACCAAGGCCTACTGCAACTGATGGCATGGCTCATTTCAGGAGATCATTGAATCTCGAGGAGGTTTCGCAGACGACACTCAGTCTCTTGGCAGAGTCATGGGCACCAGGTACCAGACGTGCCTACGGATCGGCTTGGAGAAAATGGTCTGATTGGTGCATGGGACAGTCAATGGATCCCATATCAGCTTCTACAGAAGCAGTCCTACAATTTCTGACTCTACTCTTTGAGGCAGGGAAAGCCTTTCGTACTATAAATCTGTACAGATCAGCTATATCGGCGGGACATATGGGGTTGGATGGCACCCCAATAGGTAAGCATGCCCTTATCTGTCGTTTACTCAAAGGCATCCGTCTTACTCGTCCTCCTCAAACTCGATATTCTTCCTTTTGGGATGTCAATGTGATGTTGCGATTGATCGAATCGTGGCCAATGAACCAGGAACTTTCACTGAAACAATTGTCGGCCAAACTGTTGATGCTGTTTTGTTTACTTTCATGTAAACGAGTCGCTGATGTCAGGGCGCTAGACTGGCATGCACGTGTTTTTACCCCAAACGGAGTATCCTTCAATATTTCACGTAGAACGAAATCCTCGACTAGGGAAGTTTCCTACCCAGCATTGCCGGACAACCCAAATTTGTGCCCGGTGTTATGTCTGAAGGAATATGAGCATCGCACGGCTTCACTCCGTCCAGGACAAATCCATCCACTGTTCATCTCATTCAAAAGACCTCACCTACCAGTATCTACTGCTACTTTAGCTCGTTGGATCAAGTGGCTGCTGTCAATGGCAGGCATAGACACCTCGATTTTTTCCGCACATTCCGTTCGCGGAGCTATGGCCTCTAAAGCGTCCATGTTGGGTTGTAAATTGGAAGATATACTACGGGCTGCCGACTGGTCGAATTAGTCTACATTTCGTAATTTCTATTTACGCCCAGTGCAACACATTTCGAATACAGTGGTTGCTCAGCTTTGAAATAGCATAATAGGAGCCTCCGTGTCTTTAATAAAATTAACAGATTTTACTATTAACATGACGTAAAGTCATGATTTTATTAATGACACGGAGGCGAGTATTATTCCCACCCGCCCTACCCAGGGTGGTGAGTGGATTACAACCCAGAACATGAAGCATTTAGGATGCCTTAATACGGTAGGTACAAGATCATTCATGACACAGGTGAGTGAGGAGTCTATTAACATGACTTATGTGATACAATTTTGATCTAGCAGTATGGCTGAAATTTTTCTTTTTATATAGTTACATCGTTTGATTAACATGGTTTACGAGTTGTTGATTGCGGAATGACAGTCACGAGATTTCGATATTACCATATTTCTCCTCTCTTTTAGCTTGAATACAACTGGAGAGTTCACGGTTGAAACGGTTCTAGATTGAAGTTCCAGTTATGGTTTTTTGTTCGTGGATTCGTATTTATGGTTGGAATACTTGAATTTGCACTAATGGTCTTCAGGATCTACGCAGAAAGAGGAGGAGTCAAGGAACACTACACCTATATGGATTATACTGTATGCTGATTGGTGCTACTGTTACCAGGCTATTGTTATGGTTTCTTTTTTTCTATGATTCTCTCATACTTCCCTTTTCTTGCTGCTGGGAGTATAATAAAGAAAGAGAATGCATAATACTCGCCTCCGTGTCATTAATAAAATCATGACTTTACGTCATGTTAATAGTAAAATCTGTTAATTGTATTTATTTAGAAACTTTTTAGGAATAAGTTCCTTCCACTAAATCCACTGCAATACGTCACATCTCCCAACTATCCCTACTTACCAGTGACTTTCCCTGTGTTGGGCCATATTCCATAAATCCCTATATTTTATCCTAACGTTCCTCACCTAAACATTGTTAGAACATCCCGACCCCTTTACATCTCCCACTCCCTCTTTGTCCATTTGAAATGTTGGGAGATATGATAAGTTGTAGTGCTGTTGGTGCCTGGGTTAGCAACAGTAACATCAAAAGGCAAATAATGTGCGCTGTAGTCCTTCAGGGAGATGGCTAACACTGCCACATCGGGTGTTTGTGAGCTATTACTGCCACATCGGGTGTTTGTGAGCTATTACTGCCACATCGGGTGTTTGTGAGCTATTACTGCCACATCGGGTGTTTGTGAGCTATTACTGCCACATCGGGTGTTTGTGAGCTTTTACTGCCACATCGGGTGTTTGCGAGCTTTTACTGAGCAGCAAACAGGAGCTATAATGTTTTACAAACCGATTAAACTTGGTTGCCAAAAGTAAAGTCCAAAAGCTAACAATCTGTGCCACTCACATTCTAGGCCAATGTAGCCTAAATTTATATTTTTTAATTGAACCAAGCCATACATTTTCACCTCTGTTTGACCTAAATCTTACAAAATCATTTTCTACTGACCACATCTAACTATTTATGCAATTAACTCTTATTCTTATTAGGGAAAAAAAGTGCTAATAAAATAGTGACTCACATTTTAACATGACAAGCATGCGATGAAATTTGCATTAACATGGAAAGAGTAGACCTAAATGCTTTTTAAATAAATGATAGGTTTGCATTAGGATTCCCAATACCTTCTACATCTTAGTCCAGGAGAGCACTACAGACTCACTCATAAAACAGTTACTCATTAATGATGTCATGTGAGAAGCTTTGTAAACATCCCCTCCCCCAGTCTTGACATTTGCGTTCTATGCAGCGTATTCAAAATATTCAGATGGAATGTTACATCACTAAAACTAGTTTATCATGGTAGCTTTCCTACACAGTTATTTTTTCTCAGTTTAAAAAACCAAAGTTGATTTTTCTTTTTTTTTTTTTAACCCGTGTAAGAAGAAAACGAGAGACTGTGATGAATGGGATTTTACGGCAACGTTTTTGCTGAGCCCAGAATACTGCGTATGAAAAATGATCTTTAATAGGAAAATGCATTGTCTACTTAGCAATTTGCTTACTCCTTCTATCTATAAATATGAATTCAGTAAAGTCAGCAGATATATATATATATATATATATATATATATATATATATATATATATATTACATATATGTGAAAGTGTCTCTATGACAGAATCAGCACCTGTGTTCGAAATGATGACCAGCAAAGAAAAGAAATGAAAGTGACATCTAAAGCAACAAAAAGTGAACAAAGTATTTTTTATTATTTTATAGCATTGGAAAATATTCAACCTGTACTTGGCCTTATCTTCATTGTGAACAACTCTTAATGTTGTCAATGTCTCTTTTATTAAGCACAGACCCGCCTCCCCAAAATGAACTGTATTTTGAATGGTGGCACCTGAATGGAGAAAGGAAGTAGGGGCAGGGCCGGCCTTAGGGGTGTGCGGGAGCAGGGGGCGCCCTGTGGCCACCATAGACATAGAATACCTAGACGCCGCATTCTGTGCTGAGCGGCGAGAAATGCGGCAGCCATCTTGGACCGGTCGCCGCTCTACTGAAGCTATTGAAGAACACTTGGAAAGCCCATCTCACTAAAGGTAAGTGAAGGACTTGGGGCACTTATAGCCCTTAATGCCCCTACCCCATGTCATTAATGCCCCTACCCCTAATCCTTAATACCCCTACACACACAGTGTTAATACCCCTATCCCAGCACACATAGTCCTTAATACCCCTACCCCAGCATAGGGGTATTAACACCATAGGGGTAGGGGTATTAAGGACTAGGGCTAGGGGTATTAACACTGTGTGTAGGGGTATTAAGGATTAGGGGTAGGGGCATTAATGACATGGGGTAGGGGTACTAAGAGGTAGGGGCATTAAGGGCTATAAGTGCCCCAAGTCCTTCACTTACCTTTAGTGAGATGGGCTTTCCAAGTGTTCTTCAATTGCTTCAGTAGAGCAGCGACCGGTCCACCGCATTTCTCCCCGCTTAGCACAGAATGCCATAGACGTGCGGCGTCTAGGTATTCTATGTCTATGGTGGCCACAGCTCACACATGGCCTGTGTGTGTGTGTGTGTGTGTGTGCCCGTGACTGTTTGTCTGTGTGTATGTATGACTGTCTGCCTGTGTGTGTTTGTTTGGCTGTCTGTGTGTGACTGCCTGCCTCTGTGTGCGTATGGCCGTCTGACTCTGTGTGTGTGTGTGTCTGTCTGCCTGTGCGTGTGTGGCTGTCTGCCTGGGTGTGTGTAGCTGTCTGCATGTAAGTATGTGTGTGTTTATCTATCTGTAACTGTGTATGTGTGTTACTGCCTGTACCTGTGTGTTTCTGCCTGATCCTGTGTATGTGACTACCTGCGACTATGTGCATGTGGTGTATTTGACAGTGTATATGTATAACTGTGTGCACATAACTCTGCAAAAATATACACGTGCATTCACACACAGGCTTAAATGCATGTTTTTATATGAATTAAATAACCATCACACACAGCCAATAAACCCAGCACAAATATCACATACAACCAATACTTGCATATCACACACTATTAATACACCCATTACAAATATCACACACAGCCAACACATAGCATACATATCACACACAGTCATCACACCTACTATCACATACACAGACAACACAAACATTATATCATACATGGATGACAGGGGGGGGGGGATATAAGGAACTGTTCACTAAACACCTAAATTGCTTTTGTAATTTTAGCTGTTTACATTTGGTTTAATTCTCCTGTATTGGTTTGTTAACATTCCTCTCTTGTTCCTTGTATTCACTGTGAACCGAATGGTAACACAAAGTGAGTCCAATGTTATTTTACAAATGGCTGTAGTAAGATTAGTTTAAAAAATAGCTCAAACATAGTTAAACCGAATTGAAGCCAAATTGTGACTGAATTATCCGGCTACAAGAAAATAAGATACCACTGTCAGGTTTGAGGAGAGGATTTAGGGTTGGGATTTCTTTAGCGGGTTGAGGGGAGCTTGGGTAGCATTAGGGTGTCTTGGGATTTAAAGGCGTAGAGGTTTAAGTGCAATTCCCCTGGTCTGTATTACAACTGATTTAAAAAAAAAAAAAAAACTGAACTGCAGCTAAATAGAAGTTGAAATAACCGAATTTGACTTGTTTGAATAGCTGAACTCAGGCTCATCTTCCTTGGTGCTGGCATCTTTGTTCTTCAACTCCTGATAGATGTGGCTGCCAGAAACTGTGTCACTGTGATACGCTGGCTCATGTGTACGTTTTGTTTTTTTAGTACCAATCCAATGGCCATTAGATCTAAGTTCCCCTGCCACGTCAAGGCAAACCTCTGGGTCCTGCACTAACAATTCACCTTGCTTCCTTCACATTCAGGTGAACAAATCTCTAATGGCCATTGCAGTTACTAAAAAAATCCATTTGTTTAAATATGCATGGGGATTTGGGAATTTTTTTTTCTCTGTTTTTTATTGTATTGGGGCTGATGTGTACTATGGTCATTACTGCCGCCCAGGAGTAGTGGGAGTCTGAGCACAGGACTTATTTTTGTGTATTTGTATTTGCTTTTGTATTACACAGCCATGTTACTCGATGTGTTCAATACTAAGGGTTTATAAGTATGTAGGGGTTTAGAAAAACCCCTCTCTGTCTCATTAGAGGTTTCTTTGCCTGAAGCTTAAGGAAGCAAGGGGAATTGTTAGTGTAGAACCCACCTAAAAGGTTTGTGTTGACATGGCAGATGGGCTTACATCTAATGGCCATTGGAGTGATGATAAAAACCTTATTTTTAGTATTTAAAATATGCATAAAGATTTAGTATAGTGCGCAAGTAAATCTTTTCTTTGTTTTTTATTAGATGCAGTGTGTAGTTTATCTACGATGTGACACTATCTAATGGACTAGTTGGTTAGAGCTCATGACTGAAAAGTGTGCAGAGGTAGATGGAGAATAGTTTTATGGACGGTCATGCCCCCCCGCAGTGTAGACACATGTGTACATTCTCTCACTGTATTTGGAAGGTTGAAGGACATGGACAGGGTCTCTGCACCATTGTCACTACAATAAGGCACTATAATGCACCACTGGCAGTGTACTTCTAGTGCCTCTTGTGCCTCCGAATCTCTCAACTATTTCTGCCATACTGCCAGGAGTGAGTCAAGGTTTTATTATGGTTTTATGTAGTTAAATAAACCACTCCGCTTTATAAACGAGTGTTTATGCAACCCTTCACGCACCCTGTGGTGTTTCTCTGCCAACCTCTTTATTCCTTGTGTGTATCAGCAACCTAAAAACACTCTTAAACTATTGTTTCTCCTTTCTCCCTTATCTCTACATTTGGGGCTACAGATCCTTAAATTCAGGGCGTGTGTCCTCCACAAACCTCCCTAGGAATGAACCTAATTAGAGGACTTTGCATGAATCAGCACGTATCTCTGTAGCTCCAACACAATGCAGCAGGGGAGAGAAGATACAGCCAACAAGCTATATACAATATGTCTATGATATATTGGGCTAGTTCAAAAGATCCCCTGATCTTCCCTTCTTTTATAAACCAATGTGGCTCAGTGAACATTTGCCTGGTTTGCCCAAAGGCCAGCCTGTAGTGATTATAGTATCTGATTAATGTATCTTTATCTCCCTGCTAAGTATATATTGCCACACACAAATTGTACAGCTCAAAGTCACAATTCAATCTAGTTTTTGTTTTTTATTCCTTTTTAGTGAGGGTTAAGTTTCTGGTGAGTTGATCTAATATTTATTTTTACATTGCAAACATTGTTTTAAAGGCCGTATATACTCGAGTATAAGCCGACCCGAATATAAGCCGAGGCCCCTAATTTTACCCCCAAAAACTGGGACTTATTGACTTGAGTATAAGACTAGGGTGGGAAATGCAGCAGCTACTGGTAAATTTCTAAATAAAATTAGATCCTAAAAAAATTATATTAATTGAATATTTATTTACAGTGTGTGTATATAATGAATGCAGTGTGTGTGTATGAGTGCAGTGTGTGTTGCAGAGCCTTGGTGGGGGGTTGGCATTTTATTATTATTTTTTAAATTATTATTTTAATCATTTTTTTTCTTGTTAAATTGTTATTTTTTTTATTAATTTTTGGTATTATTATTTTTTTAAATATTATTTTATTATTATTATTTATATATGTGGTTTTTTTTCGTCCCCCCCTCCCTGCTTGATACATGGCAGGGAGGTGGGCTCTCACTCCCTGGTGGTCCAGTGGCATTGGTAGTTCAGTGGAGGGGCCTGGCAGGAAGCACTTACCTCTCCTGCAGGTCCTGTCAGCTCCCTTCTCCTCCGCGCCGGTCCGGTCAGCACCTCTGTCAGCTCACAGTGTAAGTCTCGCGAGAGCCGCACTATGACCCCGCGGCTCTCGCGAGACTTACACTGGGAGCTGACAGGGGAGCTGACCGAACCATCGCGGAGGAGAAGGGAGCTGACAGGAGCTGCAGGAGAGGGTAAGTAAAAGCTCTGCCAGCCCCCACAGCCCCCAGTCTGTATTATGGCAATGTAAATTGCCTTAATACAGACATTGACTCGAGTATAAGACGAGTTGGAGTTTTTCAGCACAAAAAATTTGCTGAAAAACTCGACTTATACTCGAGTATATACGGTAATAAAAGTAAGGCCTTTCTCATTAAAGATTACCGTATATACTCGAGTATAAGCCGAGTTTTTCAGCACATTTTTTGTGCTGAAAAACCCCAACTCGGCTTATACTCGAGTCACTGTCTGTATTATGGCAATTTACATTGCCATAATACAGACTGGGGGCTGGCAGCGAGCGCTTACCTCTCCTGCAGCTCCTGTCAGCTCCCTTCTCCTCTGCGGCGGTCCGTTCAGCACCTCGGTCAGCTCCCAGTGTAAGTCTCGCGAGAGCCGCGGGGTCATAGTGCGGCTCTCGCAAGACTTACAGTGTGAGCTGACAGAGATGCTGACCGGACCGCCGCGGAGGAGAAGGGAGCTGACAGGAGCTGCAGGAAAGGTAAGTAACAGCTCTGCCAGCCCTCTTCCCCCCCCCACTGAACTGCCAATGCAACTGGACCACCAGGGAAGGAGAGCCCCCCTCCCTGCCATGTATCAAGCAGGGAGGGGGGACGAAAAAAAATAATAATACAAAATAATAATTAATAAAAAAGTAATAATAATAAAAAATAATAATAAAAAATTATTAAAATAATTAAAAAAAATACTAAAATTGACCACCCCCCACCAAGGCTCAGCTACACACACACACACACTGCACTCATACACACACACACTGCACTCATACACACACACACTGCACTCATACACACACACACACTGCACTCATACACACACACACACACTGCACTCATACACACACACTCTGCACTCATACACACACACTCTGCACTCATACACACACACTCTGCACTCATACACACACACTCTGCACTCATACACACATGCTGCACTCATACACACGCTGCATTTACCAGTAGCTACTGCATTTCCCACCCTAGTCTTATACGTGAGTCAATAAGTTTTCCCAGTTTTTTGGGGTAAAATTAGGGGCCTCTGCTTATATTCGGGTCGTCTTATACTCAAGTATACGGTACATTACAAGAGAAAAGTCCATGCTGTAAGGATCATGTTTTGGTTTTAATTATAATTTAAATACATTAAATACATATATACATGTGACATATATAACAGTTAGCCTTTACCATATGTGGTTTCATACTCATGCATTCTTATTGTCGCATGCTGGTCTTATTGTCATCATGTATTATCTACTTTTCATTTCAAATTATTACCAAATAGCTCAGAAATTATGTAAATAATTGTCAAACTAACTGAAATAAATAAACAAATAAAATGCAGGTTTTAAAGGTAGTCAGATGGCATAGTGTAAAAAAAACTCCTGAGTTCAATATATTCCCTGTTTCCCATTAGGGACGCAGGTCTGGTTCACTCTTCTCTACTGTGGTAAAACATAAGCAAACTAGAAACCCACCAATGTTAATCCACTACAGTGCACTGAAGTGGTTATTATGGTACTTGAAGTCTTCTATTAAATACTGCCAGCCAGCCAGCCATTAAATAATTTCTGTCCAAAAAAAACGTTTTCTGAAGAGTTGTTTTGAAGAGTTCCGTGAATTCAAGTGTGGTACTGTGATGGGATGCCTTTGCAATAAGTTAGATTGTGAAATTTCATCCCTACTAGATATTCCACTGTCAAGCATGAAGGAACATCAGCAACTTAGCAATGAAATGGAAGACCACTTAAAGTCACAGAATGAGATCACTGAGTGCTGAGGCGCATGGTGCATAAAAGTCACTGGCACACGCACACACACACACTGACTACAGAAAAGCTTACTGACTCACAAACGCTCACTACGGACAGGCTCACTGACACAAACATGCTCACTACAGACAAGCTCACCGATACACACAAACACTCTCTGACCCATTTACAAGCTCACTACAGACAAGCTTACTGCCGAACACAAGTTCACTGACAAACATTCACTCAAGCACACTACAGGCAAACGCAGTGACAAACACAAGCTAATTACAGACAAGCTCACGACACACACAACCTCTCTGACCCACACAAGTTCACTAGTGACAAACACAGAAGTGCCCTAACCCACCCAAGCTCACTGACACACAGATGCTCACTACAGACAAGCACACTGTGGCGAAACCAGCTTCGCCACTGTGAACTGGAGAGGCCTGGCTGCTAGCCTCCTGCCCGCTGACTATGGCCCCTGGACATATTGCACTTTAAAGACTATATTTGGGCAGGTAATAATTTGTATTGCTGCTGCTGGCCCTTTAAAAGCAGCGATGGACATATTGGAACTTTTGGGACTACTGTACCTTTAAGACTGTGGAACGTAGTACAGTAATCCGGCCTTTAATACTTTAAATGTCATGTATGTATTGTTGTATGCAGTTAACCTGGGTTATATATATATATGCAGCCTTCATCTGATTGTTCGGTAGAATCACTCCATTCATTGTATTGAGGAAACTACCGAACAACCAGACCACCCAGGATTAAGTGTGCCTCCAATTACCGTTTGCAACAATGTTGCAAACGGGTAATTGGCAATCATGTAATGTGTTCTGTGTCCTCTGGGTGGCCGCCATTCAGGAAACCAACACGTGGCGGCGGCCATCTTTAACTACCGAACAGCGGTGTTTTGCCGTCGAGTGTCTGGAACTGAAATCGGACACTTGACTAGGCAAACACCGCTGAGACCTCCATACTTCCAGAAGTTCGTATGGAAACTACCGAATGACCCCCCGTTCGGTAGAAAGAACCCCACAAACAAGGGAATTCATTCAAACCCTCTCCAGGCTCTATAACACAGGCAATTCGCCTGTTTTCATTCCCTTGTTTGTGACCGACCGCAGGGCCAAAATGCATGGAACTGTTTTCGGATACTTTACCCATGCGGTCGGTCAAATCTTTGGAACCCCATATCTCCCGAACCATTCATCCGAATTACTTGAATTTTGGATATGTTTTTGGGGTACATCCAGGAATTGGGGAAAAGGGTGTACGGTATAATTATGTTAAGTGCTAATCTAAGGGGAGGAAATGTGTGGGAGGTACATCCATGTGATTGGTTAAATTCATCCTCCCCCTGGGAGTGTCCTGTATGTACTTGTTTGTAATAAAAGCCAGACTGGGTGTCCCAGTCTTGAGTTCCTGCTTAACCCTCAAAATGAAGTGTCGTCTCGTTCTTGGGGGGGATTGGATTGTAAGCTGACTGCCAAGAGTGTAAGCCGATTGTATGCTTTTCTTGTTCAGCTGTTCCAGTTCGGAGTGTTATTTCGTATCCAGCTCGTGAGTTCTGATGTTCTGCAGTAGCTGTGCCTGTCTATGGAAAAGGGGATTATCGCCTAAACGCATTTTTCCCCTTTTATGCTGAAACGGTCCGTTACACACACCAACACACACAAGCTCCCTGCCCCATACACAAGCTCACAACAGACAAGCTTACTGACACACACAAGCTTACTACAGGCAAGCTCACTGACACACACAAGCTCACTGACACATACATAGAAAAATAGAAACATAGAATGTGACGGCAGATAAGAACCATTCAGCCCATCTAGTCTGTCCAATTTTTTAATTACTTTTATTAGTCCCTGGCCTTATCTTATAGTTAGGATAGCCTTATGCCTATCCCACGCATGTCTAAACTCTTTTACTGTGTTAACCTCTACCACTTCAGCTGGAAGGCTATTCCATGCATCCACTACCCACTCAGTAAAGTAATACTTCCTGATATTATTTTTAAACATTTGCTCCTCTAATTTAAGACTCTGTCCTGTTGTTGTGGTAGTTTTTCTTCTTTTTAATATAGTCTCCTCCTTTACTGTGTTGATTCCCTTTATGTATTTAAATGTGTTTCTATCATATCCCACCTGTTTTGTTTTTCCTCCAAGCTATACATGTTAAGTTCCTTTAACCTTTCCTTGTAAGTTTTATCCTACAATCCATTAACCAGTTCTCTGACCCACACAAGCTTACTACAGGCAAGCTCACTGACACACACAAGTTTACTACAGACAAGCACTACAAAGCACACAAGCTCCCTGCCCCATACACAAGCTAACAACAGTCAAGCTCACTGATATACACAAGCACACTACTAGCTCACTGACACACACAAGCTCACTGATGCACGCTTACTACAAGCTCACTGACACACACACACAAACACAACACAAACTCACTGACAAACAGCAGCACACTACAGACAAGCTCTCTCTCACACACACACACACACACACACACACAAACTCTTTCTCTCTCTCTAACTCTTTCAGTATCAATCGTACAATTACCTGTCACTGGCAGTGTGGATGCTTCATGAGGTGCTTCCTGTATTTGCTCTTCCTGTGCGAAAGGTCACCAGGCTGAGGCTGGGGGCGGAGCTCCTACCAGATTGGCCATGCAGAGAAGCTGGCAATGTGAGAGATATTCTCACTCCTCCCTGCTTCAGCTGGCAGCCACCTCTGTCTGTGTACCAGCCTCTAGCAGCTACCTAGGTAATTGTCTGTCCCAGCCCCCAAACAAAAACTAAGAGGAAGAGGAAAAACTAAATATGTCAGGTGCCGCACTGCCGGCCCCAAGTCCACCGGCCCACCGGGAAATTCCTGGTATCCCGGTGGGCCAGTCCACCTCTGACTGTTAGAGCTGCAAAGTGGGGACCAACTACATGTCTATGTATTTAGAATGCATTGTCATAAAAGTTCCTGTAGGTGTAATGGTCAGGTGTCACAATACTTTTTTCCATACAAAAAAAAAAAAAAAAAAATTCAATGAGAATGAAACCTCATAATCTAATATGTGTTATTGATTGGATGCTAACTCTTAAAGTCTTTCTATTGCACCTACTTTTCCCTATTGCAGCTGACATAGAAATTCATAATGTGTATTTGGCTTGTCCATGTAAATGTGTTTTGCCATATTCAAGTAGTTTGTCATTATTTAGTATTATTTAACCAACAAGAACAAAAGGGGATGGTTTTATTGCTCCAAAGAGTAATATGTGCCATAGCCTGGCAAGCTTATCCTTTTAAATCTCTGTTTCAACCATAAAAATACATCCCAAGTTAAGCTGAGGAACAGGTCTGTCAGCATGAAGGGAAAGGCGATTTATCTGCAGCACTGTTGCTATGGCAACAGACAGTCTTATATGAGCCAGAGTGCACTAAAATTTTTTATATGCTGCTAGTATAGGTTAAACCAAGACTCATTTGATGTGACACCAAGAACATTTTGTAGCTTGAAAACAAACACAACAGGTAAACCTGTATCGCATCAATATTAAAGAAACACAGTAGCATTATGAATACATTCATGTATTCCTAACACTATAGTGTTCTCTACTTACTACTTAGATTATGGACTCCCAAAATAACATTTATTTATTTTTTAAAGTGTTTTACTTTTTTTTTACCCAAGTGCTGAGAGTGCCGCCAGCTCTGCGTCCCATATTGTCTTCCTGCAGGTGTTTCCTCTTCATCTTCTTATCCAATGCAACAATTTTTATAGGGAAACATTGGGGATGCGAAGCAAGCTCCACTCTCCTTCAAGCAAATGCTTCTCATAGAGAAAAATGTAATCCGATAATTCCCAATGATAAACATCAGATGACTTTCTACATCCTCATCTTCACTTTTTGTATCACACAGCCTTGTTACAATGCTGCCGCCCATCCCATGTGTTCCCTATTAAGGGTTAATAAATGTATACGGGTGTATATAAAAAAAATTCCCTTCTCTGTCACATTGGAGATATCTTTGCCAGAAGCTCAAGGAAGCAGGCTGAAGGGTCCGTGTAGGACCCGCTTAGGGGGGTCTGCCTTGACGTTGGCAGGCGGGCATTCCCTTCAGTGGCCATTGGAGTAACTAAATGACCTCCATTTGTTTTAATATGCTATGCTATCTTCCCTCTCCAAACTCCTCTTCTCTTGTTTTCTCTGATCTCTTTTTACATTTCTTAATTTCACCTTTGCTGTACTTGCAGTACTTAGTCTTTTTATATTTAATATTCTTCTCCAATCTCAAAAAAAGGATATGCACAATTCATATTATAACCACGTCCAGTCCAAAACCAAAAGATACATAGTAAAAGGGCAATACTTAAACATTTAAATGAAGATCTTGCACCTTCATCTTTGATAGTCTGGGACAATATGTTTTGGCAAGAAAATTTATCAACAAAATTCCAATACACTTTAAAGGTGACTTCCGTAGATAACTAATTTGACAAGGTTTTCTAACTAATTGCGATCATTGGAAAAGCTTATCCAAAAAAATAAATAGAATTAGAACCTTTGTTGGTCGTAGACTACTTCTAACTAATTTCATTGGTACCATCTAATTCAGAGTATATCATAGAGGGTCGGACTTATGGCAAGAAATATGCAGATTATTGCTGCAAAACCATATGATTGGATAATTCAAGACAAGGTGTTGCAACAACTAAAAATAGTTATTGTAAACAAAATTATAAGACCAGATATTATTCACACCATAATCTCAATTTAATGTTGTTGGATAAGCTTTCCAAATGATTTCATATTTTGAAATATTTTATAAAAATATTGAAATATCAAAAAATATATAATTTATTAAAACAAAAATCAATATAGTAAAGAATATCAGAATATTACAAAATGTAAATATTTTTCATAATATTAAATCATTTTAAAAGAGACATTAATTATCAGGACAAAAGTAAAATGTTGCCATTTTATATATCGCTAGTAAGACCACACTTTAAGTATGCTGTGTAATTTTTGGCACCTATTCTAAAGAAGGCTATTATAGCACTATAAAAAGTGCAAAGTTAGGGTTACAAAATTAATAAGGGGAATTGAAGGTTTTAGTTATGAAGAAAGGCTAACAAATTTAAATCTCTTTAGATTTGAAAAATTGTACATTATGCTAGCTTTAGTGTACCTATAATCTTAATTTTATTAATGACAGGAGGCGAGTATTTGCTTTAGTCTCTCTTTACTAGAACTCCACAGCAGCACAGAAAAACAACCAATCAGAAAAAAGTTAGGTACTATAAAACTCCCCTCCCCATGCATCATTTCCTCTTTCAAGCTGCGACAAAACAGAACAAAAAGCAGAAAAAAATAATGGGGAAGAAACGAAGTCCTAGATACACTGAATACAACGATGTCCACCATCCTAGAAGAGCTGTCAAACCAGATAGCATTGATGGACTGTAAACTGAAACGAGAGAAAAAACAGAATCGAAAGGGTTGGTTAGCCAATGAAATGTACTCTGAACAAAACATGTAGGCACCCAGTGTAACAACCAAATTTACCTTACTATGTAGATATCCCAACCCTACATATGAAAAACAGACATAAGAAAACAAGTAACAGGTAGCCGAGACAACAAGCAGAGTTGCATACGTACCTGATTAATCTAAACTATTAACATTAAACAAGGGAGGGATAAGTATGGGTGGGAAATACCACCTTCCAATTCTACAAGTCACAGAATCTGATGGGATTGAATCAGTGTCAGCATAGACTGGTCTCCCATACCAGTTTGAGCCATAGCCAGGTCTGCTTAGCTTTGTAGAGATGCCATGGACAGAGCATAGCATGCTAGAGGAGTCTCCTCTCTGACTCCAGAGAAGGGTCAGACACATAACTACAGTGTATAAGCATATGCACCAAAGAACACTGGATAATAGTGCAATATGCAGGTATCACCTTTTTGTTTTCCAAACAAAAACTAACTGGTTAGCAGAACCTAAAATCTGCATATCCCTGAGCTCACTGGCAGACTGGCTCTGTATTTATCATGTTACAGAGCCAGGATGCCAGCGAGGAGAACACTGCGGTCCGACCACCGCGTCTGGAGGAGGGGCTGTGAGCATGTGCACCCTCCTCTCGCCGGTCGGCTGCACGTGGCTCCCTGAAGAAGCCGGCCGTGGCGAGGCGGCCACGTGTGTGGGCTGACCCGGCATCCGACCGCGAGTAACCCCGGGCGCCGGCATGCTCACAATGGAGCTCGGGGAGACAGAGGAGGCAGCCAAACGGTTAGTCTCCTGCCTCCCCGAGCGGAGCGCCCGTAGCCCTTGGGGGGGCTAATAGAAGGGCGCTAGGGAGTGGGGGGGAAGGGGAGCAAACTTAAAGGAATCACCAGGAAACCCCCCTAAAATGGCCACATGAAAGGAAACATCCCCAAGAACAGGGGAGGTAATGAGTAAAAACGTGCAGTGATCCCAAAGCCACTATAATACAATATAAAAATATATATATAATATATAAATAAAAATATAACTAAATACAGTATATACATATAATATATAAATACAAATATAACTACAGTAAATACATATAATATATAAATAAAAATATAACTAAATAAAAATATAACTAAATACAGATATACATATATAAATAATAAATATATAACATGGTAACTGAATATAATTAATATAAATCATAAATAAACCATAATAAATCCCAAAGCCACCAACTATAAGCAGGAGGCAGTGGTACTCTGACCTGTACTGATGCGGAGCAGCAAAGAAAGAGGAAATGATGCATGGGGAGGGGAGTTTTATAGTACCTAACTTTTTTCTGATTGGTTGTTTTTCTGTGCTGCTGTGGAGTTCTAGTAAAGAGAGACTTAAGCAAATACGAAGCCTCCTGTCATGTTATAAAATTACATCCAAATACGTAACATATATACAATATACAAATATAATCGGGGCCAATACATTGTCTAGAAATCTACTCATAAATAAATTTGCTCAACAATGACTACTAATGTGTTTTTCTGAAACGTAAATTGTGAAATGTTCCATAAATAAACAATAAAAACAAAAAAGTTTGATATGCAATGTATACATCTCTCTGCAACGGAAGACATTACCATTTAAAACTACCCTATCGCCCTATATTGCAGTATCACGCTATAAAAGAGTCAGTGAGTTATTTCTTTTCAATACGATAACTTCTCAGAACACTTGATATAATCTTGGGATCAGGATGCGGTCTAATGTGAACAGTTTATCAAGCTGTCTGTGAAATACTGAAAGGCCTTACAAGTTAATATGAGCATTGATAAGTTTACCCCCTGTTGATCTGTATGTCCGCATGTAAAAGTACAGCTGGAATGTAAATCTCTTTGTGGCCTAATTCCCAAGTTTAATCCTTTTCATAATGCTTGTCAGAAATCAATTTCATAATTTTACTGTCCTGAAATTTTTTGTTGGTGCAAGTTCTAATATGAAAGCTGGAAGTACTCCAAGTAGCCTAGTTCTGGTGCCTACCCTTTATAGAAATAAACAGGATCAATAACTGCAGTGTCTCAGCAAAGCTAGGACCTCCGTGTATTCTCTTCAGAACTGTAGGCTAAAATAATACAAAGCAATAAAGTTTAATCTTGCAGAATATAAATGGAGAAATCACACAAATGTGTTTTAAAAATTTTTTCAAGTGTAAAACTTTGTTTCTTAACAAATTCTGTGATGGTTTTCTCATGCTGGGGTGTGGTTAGAACTTTTGAGATTAGTATAGCCTGTGGCCATGCAAAAATTGTATAATTAAAGTAAAGCAGAAGAACAATTTATTCACATAAAACAATATCAACGTTTGCTTGGTGAAACATGTTTTAATAATAATTTAGACAGGAATTTAAATGTGTTGCTGAAAATGGAAATATTTTGAGATGCCACACAACCAGTTCGGTAATTGGAAAGGGCAGATGTGTAATTCTCATGGATCGACCATACATGATCACGTGGAATGGGATCAGCTTGAGAAACAGAACAGCTTGCCTACACACTAGCATATAAAGCAATGTTAAGTTGGGGGGCGGAGCCTAACTGCTGCACTGACCAGCTGCACACCGTGAAAAAGAGCTCTGAAACAGCCTAAATTGTGACAAATCTCTGCTGAAATTGCACTGCTGATGTATCCTGAAGGTGGAGTGACCCAGCAGTACTTACCTTATTCATGTTCCTGACCGAGATCTGCGGCAACAACCAGAGCAGATGCACGGCCTACATGAGGCCTACTCACAACTCATGCGGGGGAGGCGGCCGATAACTCGACATGCGGTTTAACACGAAGCCTGAAGTCTCTCTCGCTCTCTCCCCCCCTGCTAATGAGGGATATCCTGGCAACATCAAGTCTGGCAGCGGGAGCGAGTTACAGCAGCAGCCCGCGAACTGCATCCAAAATGGCAGACGCCATGTGCAGCCTTACACCCGCTATCACAGAAAGGCTAGTTAAACTGTTTGCCACCTGGCAAGCCAAATCTACTCCTCACCTACACATTGCTGAGGAGGCCCAGCATGCACCTGCCAAGTATCTGACTGCACAACAACCTGCTTCAACGACACAGAGAAAACCCTGCCAGAGCCCACTTAAATGAAAGAAACACAAGACCTCTTGACCCGGTCAGCGGAGGCGGACCAAGCGCCAGCGAGTGAACAACCCTTGTCAAAGGGCACCGCGTGACAACGCAAGCCGAGCTGAAGCACGATACCCACTCGGACCAGTACCAGAGCTGCCTACATCACACCGTTACCATCATCCCAACTCACAAGGTCCCACACAGCCGGAGTCCTGGCCCCTCTGGAGGAACAACAACAGGCTGGACTGTGCTGAAAGACCACAGCGCATAGGCTGAATGGGGTCATTCTTTCCAGCAAGTAGGTGCAGGGCTTTGCCTTCATACCCCTTTCCCCGGTGGGACAATATTACCGCTGACACTTAATTACTACCAACCCTTTGATGCAGCCACTGTATTTCAATTAGCTGCTGTGATCTCTCACTATAACCACCATGACATAAATACCCTGTAGTTAAGCATCCTCTTATATTCTATTGAAATTACCCTGATTTAACTCAATCACCATAGACATATGTGCTTTGCCTGAGCCTGCTAGGATTATTTTTCTTCAACCGTATACTCTCTCAGGTCTTACGATTAGACCTCTAGTTTTGCCTGTGTATTATAACCTCAAAAATGTGCAACTTTCTAACATGCTATGACACTGTATTTAGATGACTGATCAAAAATAGGGATGTGCATGGGCAAAAAATTCGGTTTGGTTCGGCACTTACGAAATTCTGGACTTCGGTAATTCAGGACTTCGGTTCGTTTCGGCATTTCTGAAATTTGAGACTTTGGCAATTCGGGACTTCGGACATTTCCTAACCCCAACCCTATCCCTGACTCTAACCCTACCCCTATCCCCAATCCTAACCCTACTCCCAACCCCATCCATACCACCAACCACAGCCCTGCCCCAACCCTAACCCCAACCTTAAGCCTACCCCCACCCCAAACCCTACCCCCAATCCTAACCCCACCCCTAACCTTACCCCCAACCAAACCCCTAACCCTAACCACCACAACCACATCTAGGGTTAGGGTTGGTTTTCGGTGTAGGGGAAAAGTTTAGGATCCAGTGATCATCAGTCAGTGTGGTTTAATATAAGAACAGTGACTGAGTCACACCACACAAAAACAAAAGTTTTAGACTTTAGAAAAACAGACTTTTCTAAAATTAGAATATGTGTAAAGGAGTCATTATCAGACTGGAGCAATTTAAATGGAGTCCAAGAGAAATGGGATTATTTAAAAGTTGCACTACTGAAGGCAACAGAAAATTGCATTAGGCTTGTCAGTAAAAGCAAAAAATTCAAGAAACCACTGTGGTACTCCGCAGATGTGGCCAAAATAGTAAAAAACTAAAAGTTAGCATTTAGTAATTATAAAAAACCCAGAGTGAGAAAGACAGAATGAACTATAAGATAAGGCAGAAAGAGGCTAGGCAAGTTATAGGAGATTCCAAATCACACACAGAAGAGAAAGTAGCACAGTCAGTAAAAAAAGGGTGACAACTTTATTTAGATACATAAATGAGAAAAGAAAAGTAAAACAAGGATTAGTTAGATTAAAAACAAAAGAAGGAAGGTATGTAGAAGAGGATAAAGGTCTAGCTGACTGCCTCAATGAATATTTTTGTTCAGTATTTACAGATGAAAATGAAGGAAAGGGACCTCAGTTAAGAAAAAGGATAAATTAATCATTTATTACACGTGAGTTTACAGAGGAAGAGGTTCTATTTCAACTGTCAAAATTAAAGACAAATAAGTCAATGGGACCTGATGGAATACACCCAAAGCTATTAAAATAGCTTAGTGGTGTACCAGCAAAACCATTAACAGATTTATTTAACCAATCATTGATAACAGGAGTAGTCCCAGAAGATTGGAAGTTGGCGAATGTTGTGCCCATTCACAAGAGAGGTAATAGGGAGGAGTCGGGCAACTATAGGCCAGTAAGCCTTACTTCAGTAGTGGGGAAAGTGATGGAAACCATGTTAAAGGATAGGATTGTTGAACATCTAAAAACACATGGATATCAAGATCAGAGACAACATGGGTTTACTTCAGGGAGATCATGCCAAACTAATCTTATTGATTTTTTTTGATTGGGTAACTAAAATTATAGATCAGGGTGGTGCAGTAGACATTGCTTACCTAGATTTCAGTAAGGCTTTTGACACTGTTGCACATAGAAGGCTTATCAATAAACTGCAATCTTTGAGTTTGGATTCCAATATTGTTAAATGGGTAAGGCAGTGGCTGAGTGACAGGCAACAGAGGGTTGTAGTCAATGGAGTATATTCGAAGCTTGGGCTTGTCACCAGTGGGGTACCTCAGGGATCTGTACTTGGACCCATTCTCTTAAATATTTTTATTAGTGATATTGCAGAAGGTCTTGATGGTAAGGTATGTCTTTTTGCTGATGATACTAAAATATGATGTTCCAGGAGGGATAAGCCAAATGGCTAATGATTTAGGTAAACTAGAAAAATGGTCAGAGTTGTGGCAACTGACATTTAATGTGGATAAGTGCAAACTGCTTTACCACTGTAATAAGTTTGTAGAAGTCTTTCATCTTCGGAAGGGAGGTAAAGAAGGAGAACCAGTCTGGTTGTGATGTAACTTGCACCTCTGAGCGGGAGGGTGACACCGTCTGTGTGCTTCGCTCAGAGACCATTGAGGCCAGAGATGAGGGCAGGCGCCATATTGTATTCACTCTGTTGTGCGCAGAAGGTTGCTGGGTGTCACGACTTACCTTATTTGGAGTCCGAAGTGCAGAGATGTTTGCACACCCTTGCAGATAAACACAGCCGATCGTAACCAGATAAGGAGCTACCTGGGCTGTGAATCTGTGCACGGGGGCTTAGGCAGGAACAGTAACCGGGTACATGGAAACAGACAAGGGCAAATCCAAAAGAATAGTCAGACACGGTTCCAAAAGTCAGGGCAGGCAGGGAACAGGCAATAACGAATAATCCAAACAGAAAGTGTCACAAGCCAAGTCAGTGTAAGGAAACAGGATACAAGAAACAACAAATTGACAATGTTCTCAGGGAGGGGCAGTGTTTTATGCCCTGCTAATGAGTGAACTGCCTCTGGTAAACTTAGATAGACAGGTAGGAGCCAATGGTGATGTCCAGCCCCCTAGTGCTGCAGGCAATGCCAGGAAAACAAGATTAGAACCAAAGTTCAGAAATGGCTCAGAGGCAGGAACTTAGGCTTAGGATGCAGAAGACCCCAGTTTAAAAACCCCTGTTGGGCACTGGGGCGACCACGCCTGGCTGTCTAGATGGCACGGTGAGAACTGTGACACTGGGGTCTGTAAATAATTGTGGATGGACACCGAGGTGAATTCCCTCTGTGATCTGGCGGTAGAAGTTGTCATATCTGAGCACTTGTATCTTCCAGTGGATACAGGTAAGTTCTGATTAAGCGCATGAAAGCAGTGGCAGGCAGCAAAGCTCTGAAATGAAGTGGCTGTTCTCCTCGTGCAGCAATCCACGCCCCCCTAATTCTTATTCAAGCCCTAGCCTACAAGTTGCTGTTAGGCTTACAATAAGCCCGAGTTTTAGGAGCCTCCTGCTGACATTTTTTTCTCAGTAATATCCATTTGTGAAAAGACTGAGAAATTGAGAGTGCGAGAAAAAAGGGACATTAAACAACACATTCCTGATGGAAAAAATTACAGAAATTTTAAAATGTATTCTGACCAAATGTGGTGCAAAACTGTCAAACACTTTGATAAATCTCCTCCAAAGAGATGGTGATCAACAAGGTTAAAAGGAAGTGGTGCAATCTTCCATGTATTGCTTTCTGACTTTAGAGAAGGGATATCAATTGTGCAAGTATGTCAGTCTGTGCTGGTAGCCACATGCAATCAAGTAGGAGCAAGGGGGGTTGCAATCACACCACTCAAAACCAGTTGGGCAACAACAGAAAGCTAATGTAACAAACGTACAAACGTACAGCACAATACTCATACCTCCCAAAATTTTAAATGGACAAAGAGGGTCGCTTTATTTTTATATGTGTGAGTGGAGGTGTTTCCAGAGGCAGGGCTGTGCTGAAAAATGTTCAGTGACAACTCAATTTATACAACTCAAATGCAATTTAGAACAAGAACACTGTTCATTGATTACAGAATAAAACTTACAAGGAAAGGTTAAAGGATCTTAACATGTATAGTTTGGAGGAAGGACGAGACAGGGGGGATATGATAGAAACATTTAAATAAATAAAGGGAATCAACACAGTAGTAGTAAGGAGGACTATATTTAAAAGACGAAAAACTACCACAACAAGAGGACATTGTCTTAAATTAGAGGGACAAAGGTTTAAAAATAATATCAGGTAGTATTACTTTACTATAATAGTAATAAATGCATGGAATAGCCTTCCAGCTGAAGTGGTAGAGGTTAACACAGTAAAGGAGTTTAAGCCTGCATGGGATAGGCATAAGGCTATCCTAACTATAAGATAAGGCCAGGGACTAATGAAAGTATTTAGAAAATTGGGCATGACTGCTGACTCCTTCGATCACCAAATCCCGTTACCCTTCCATTCCCAATAAGTAACGCAACACCATGTTAAGTGGGTAAGGGCAACGGCCACAGCTTTATTTAAACCAGCATAACCAAATACTGTCAGCTGCTGGTTTTACCCAGCAGACAGGTACACTTAAAACTTCTACCAGAGCCTCTTCAGCCTGTCCTTTGTCATCAACCAAATTCAGGCTGCGACTCCCCAAGCCCATCCGGGCATTATTCATTTACCAGGAAACCCGCAGCTGTGACAAAGTGAGAACAAAGAAAACACAACACAAAACAACAATTCCAGAACAGAACAGTTGGGGAGGGTGGGTGGGGAAAGACACTGCCAGGCTCCCTCAGCATTGTTCACCAGTAGTCTGGTAATTTTTCCCAGAATTCCATGCTTTCAACTGTAAAACCAACTGTATCCTTTTGGTTGCTATGCCAACTCCTCAGGGCAGCAGTCCTGCTCCCCCCCTCCCTATTCGCTCCGGGGGTTGGCCTGACTAGATGGGCCGAATGGTTCTTATCTGCCGTCACATTCTATGTTTCTATGTTACACAAACTGATTTCTTAACCCATTTATTTTAGTGAAGTTTAAATAAACATTATTGGGAGTATTATTGCATTACAGCGTTTTATGCTTTTAAATGCTGTTATGGCAACATAAGCCATAACCGGACTCTGTGCTAAATGAGGAGCAGGATATCACATGTTCATATTCTGGCCCGCAGTACACAGTACACCACGAATGGCTCTACCCCTGCTCCACCTCTTTGACTGATATGTTCAAATTTCCGCCTGTCAGCATCTCCTCAGAGATTAACATATATAAAGTTACAGAATTAGTTGGATAATAAAGAAAGGTTTGAATACATACAGGAATATAATTAGTGGGGTAACAGCTGTTTGATGCAAGGAAATATCTGACTGCCATTTTGGGGTCAAGAAGGAATTTTTTCCTAGATTTTTGCAAAACTGGAAGCGCTTCAGACTAGGTTTTTTTGCCTTCTTTTGGATCAACAGCAACAACATATGTGAGAAAGGCTGAACTTGATGGACGCCAGTCTCTTTTCAGCTATGTAACCATATAATACTGAAATCCAGTTTATATTTATACTGAGTCCGCCCACTTTGCTTCTCTCTTTAGATGCAGAGAACGCGTTCGATAGGATTCATTGGGATTACCTTAGGGAGGTACTGTCGCGTTTCAATTTGCCTGTTCCTTTCTTCAGGGCTGTGTTCGCACTTTATTGCAGACCTAGGGCTAAAGTTTCAGTGGCTAAAGATTCATGTCTTATTGGTACATTGTTCCACATCTTCTATTCATGTCCTAAAATCAAATCTTATTAGCTGAAAATTCTCAGATTAATGAATCAGATTTTAGAATTTGATGTAGTTTCATCCCTGTGTCTTTGTCTCTTTAAGCAAATTCCTTCTAACTTGCCTAGATATAAACAAATTATAACAGACCATCTTTTAATCTCAGCAAATTTCATCATATCCCGACTCTGGAAATCACCCACCATACCAACTGTCGGTGAAGTCTTATCTGTAGTATTTGAAAATAAAAGATGTGTATTTGCTTTCCGTGAACCATCTACCTTCACATCTATACTGCAGCATGAATGGTCCATGTGGGAAGATGGTGTTAAAAAAAGAATACGAACTTTAACCATGTTCCCATCTGACTGAATGCTTTTTATACTTACTGACTTTTTGTTTGGTACCATGTTATAACTTATTCTTTTAATTTATTTTCACTTCTGTACATACTTTATTTATCTCATTTATAAAGGAAACAATATTTTTTATGTGTATTTCACTTATTTATCTGTTTTATTTGACAACAGTTCATACATTATATTTATGTCATTATTATATTATCTGTTATACTATTTAAAAAAAATTAATTAAAAAATATATTAGACCATATTTATACTGAGTCTTGCAGAGCCTTTGGATAGTAAAGCAGTAAGATAAAGTAGTTGCTCTATATCTTTTAAAATGGATATGTATTGGGTAGAAAATGGGCATAAAACATATAGACAAATTAATAAAAAACATAACCACGCATCAAAGATAGATGATAATAAAGACTAATGTTGCAGGGAGTGTGGAGTGGCAGCATTTTAGTATATATGATTCATTCCTTTCATTCATATAACATACAGATTTAAACATACATCCGACGAGAGGCAGGTAAAGGGCAAACACCGCCCCATTACCAGGGAATGGAGCCATTGTACTCTTTTAGTGATTATGATGCTTGACGTAACTCTTTAACTAGTGATATTGGCTGGAAGGGAATAGTTTTAAGCATAGGAAGCCTCCTATTTTGTATAGCCAAAAAGTGAATGTAGAGTATTTCTTTCCAAATTGTCTTTCTTGACCTTTACGTGTATTTATTTATTTATATATTTATTTATTTTTAATTTGACAATTATTTTGAAAATTTGTATTGATTTTCTGCTTTCATTGATAAAAGACATTGATCATGTAACAATACTTGACAATAACACTTGACAATAGACATTGTTTAGCCATGGAAACATTGGATTAATAATGCAGAACATGCCATTGTAGCATTGTAGGTTGAAAGGAATACACAATTAAACAGTGTGCTTATTGCCACAACTACAGTATAGGTAATGGCATGCGCTGTTTCAAACAGATATTTATTTAATTTAAATAACTGATTTATTATATTTAGTTTTACGCTCTTTTTTTAATTGTGTGTGGTGTGGCTGAGGGTTGTGTGTGTGGGAGGCTGAGTGTGTTGTATCTGTTGAAGAGGCTGAGAGCTGTATGTGGGGAGGAGGCGGAGAACTGTATTTGGGGAAGACGCTGAGTGTGAATGTGTGTGCTTGTTGAGTGTTGTGTATGATGGCTGAATTTTGTGTGTGTTGAGGGAGTCTTGAGTGTGGCTGGGTATTCTGTTTGTAATATTCTGTCCCTCCTGCTTACCTATTGGTATGGGTGAGTTGTTATTCTTGGTGGTTCAGTAGAGACACAGGGTTCCTGGTGTTTCGGTGGGAGTGCATTGTGAACTGCACCAATATTGGGTGCAGTTCACTATAAGAGCTCTCTCACAGTCCCAGGGACTCAGATAATAACTCAGAGTGCTGACTAAGGAGCTGACAGTCATGAACAGAATCCTGAGGGTGCTCCTAAAGTTATATGCACTGGATAGAGATGGAGACAACAACGATCCCTCAATAACATGAGGATCACTGGGTCGATGAGGGCCCCCTCACAACCAGTTCAAGGCCAAGACAGGGACCCGCTGGGACCGTGCTTGAGCCCTGGACCCTAGGTAGCTACCTATGCACCTCTATAGGCAATCTGTCAAGGTATCCTAAACACAGAAATATATCTGAGGGTAACTCTATTTTAAGGTATGTGTAACCACTAGACAATGATCAGGCACTTGTGATTTGATGAACAGTGGACACACAATACAGCATACATTATTTCAAGTATAAAAAATGATAAATTGGCCTTAAAAGGGTATATGTTAATATTTTGTAATAACCCCATGATTATTATTTCTAGCCTACAAATAATAAAAAAAATGTAATTTGATTTTTTTGTTGTTGTCTTCTTTTTCTTCTTGTAGATCATAGAGCTTTGTGGTGCAAAACATGTGGGTTACTTTGGTCCAGCCCAGTTTTTTATTGCTTTGAAATTAATTGCTGCAGTGCAGGCTGGCCTCCCTTTGCGACTGGAGAGCATTAAATGCGGTAAGGAAAGAAAAAAACTCCATCCAAAGGCAAAAAACAAAACAAACCCGACAAAACATAACACATGTCCGGAGCACTGTTAAATCTGTTATTAAAAATTAGAATGAGGGGGCAGGGCTTGACTGCCATACTGCTCTGACGTACGAGGCACAAGCTCCTGCCAACACATGTTTTATTGTAGGGTTGCCTTTCTTGTTTTCATGTGTATCTCTAGAGGAAGATAAGTCAGCTGTGTTCCCTTAATTTTGATTTAAACTTTGCCTGTTTTCTTTACATACATACATCCATACATACATACATAGCTTACATACCTATAAACATTTTGCTCCATATTTTAATGCTCTGCTTTTTTTTTTCTGTCTCAATGTGTGTAATTGGTGTACCTTATTCTTGCTCCCGTTGCTGCTTAATGTTGGCTCATCAATCCACCTTATGGGTGGTGGTTTGCTGTGCATGTGTTTGATGGGTCATGTATTTTATATAGTGTGTGTGAGGTACACTTTTTGGGGGTGTGTCTTTCTAGTGTATTATATAGTAAGCTAATTTCTTTTGTCTGTATCTTTATAACTCTACCCTGCACTTCAGCACTTCTCCATGATTCTGAGTATTGCACGGGTTACCATGGCAATGCACTGTTCCACCCGAGGCACAATGGTCTGCACCCATGGAAGGTGCAGACTGCAGGATCCACACACTGGACCACTAGGGATTGATGAATAGTCATGACCCAATGGTAGTAGGCAGAAGGGAGAGGGGCAAGAAAATCCTAAAACTTTACAAAGTTTTAATTACTATATATTCAATACATATAAATAAAGATCCCCATATCCCCTACAAACCATTACAACTGTATTACCTGGCAGTCTGTAAGATTCTTTCACCCTATGTGACATTTCAGATGTCTCCTTGCTGTATTGGGGACATCTTGTTTATTGTAGCCAATGATATTCAGTATACTTGTCAGATTCAAATGTTGGTATTATTTAGTTAAATAAGCAATAATCCTAAACGATTCATTCTATTTATATATGAAAGTATACTCATACTTGTGTTTCTTTTGCTTGGTTTAAACAGATTTGCCTCTCCCTCGGTTCTTTTCTATGAAAAGTGAGAGTGAAATGAAATATGGAAATTCACCACAAAATATTGAAGCTCAAGGGTCACAACTTACAATAACGGAAACAGTTCCTCTTAAGGGCATTGATGAAGGAGACAAGCAGGTAAGAAAATGGCAACAACATATGTTTCTTTTATCTGTAAACTTTGATTGATGCTGTTTATCCGACATAAAGGAATCCGCTAACCTAAATATGTATATTTCAGTTGTGCAAAAAGAGATGCAAAAGAGCACCCACAGTGTAGACACTTAAAGGGACACTATAGTCACCAGAACAACAACAGCTTATTGTATTTGTTCTGGTGAGTATAATCATTCACTTTAGACTTTTTGCTGTAAACACTGTCTTTACAGAGAAAATGCAGTGTTTACATTACAGCCTAGTGATAACTCCACTGGCCACTCCTCAGATTGCTGCTGGAGGTGCTTCCTGGGGCAGTCCTACATAATGTGCAGAACTGCTATTCAGTGTCTCCTCCCTCTGCATGCAGACACTGAACTTTCCTCATAGAGATGCATTGATTCAATTCACCTCTATGAGGAGATGCTGATTGGACAAGGCTGTGTTTAACTTTGCTGGCTCTGCCCGTGATCTAACTCCTTGACAGTCTCAGCCAATCCTATGGGGAAGCATTGTGATTGGTTTAGACCACCACTTTTGATGATGTCAGCAGACAGAGGCACTTCACAGGCAAACAGGGGCATAGCTAGCAGCTGCAGACTTGAATACAAGTAAGATTTTACTATCTTTAGGGTGGCAAGCAGGTGCCAGGGGGGCTAGATGGTGGTGTTTTAACTTTATAGGGTCAGAAATATATATTTGTGTTCCTGACCCTATAGTGCTCCTTTAGTTTGTTGACTTTTGTTATTAGATCTTGATTGTGGTCAGACAGTACAATTATTTGACGTTTTAATGTATCGCCATTTGTATATTAAAGGAACATCAGTAAAACATTTTACAATCTTGGGTCCAATGAAATTTCCACATCAAAAGTTATAAATATGTTCTACTGACTCCACGTATACACGACTCAAGGACCACTATAGTGCCCTGAGGGTGCCCCCACCCTCAGGATCCCCCTCCCACCGGGCTCTGGAGAGAGGAAGGGGTTAAAATCTTACCTTTCTCCAGCTTTCCTCCTCCTCTCCTTCTTCCTAGCGACGTCATCGGCCGAATGCGCATGCGTGGCAGGAGCCGCACGCACACTCAGCCGGTCTCATAGGAAAGCATTATCAATGCTTTCCTATGGACGCTGGCGTCTTCTCACTGTGATTTTCACAGTGAGAAGCACGCAAGCGCCTCTAGCGGCTGTCAGTGAGACAGCCACTAGAGGCTCTAGAGGCTGGTTTAACCCTCATTGTAGACATAGCAGTTTCTCTGAAACTGCTATGTTTATAAAAAAAAAAAGGGTTAACCCTAGCTGGACCAGGCACCCAGACCACTTCATTAAGCTGAAGTGGTTTGGGTGCCTATAATGGTCCTTTAATATAGCCTTCATGTCTGTCCCAATCAACCAACACAGTATAAACGTAAATAGACAGAGACCATATGTTACATGCCCACCTTTCCTGTGCAACTAAACTAAAGTGGTACAGAGTGGAATGCAGTAGGGTGATTTATTCTCCTTAGAATCTAGAATTGTGTCTACTTTGAGAGATTACTATTTGTAGTAAAGAGGCATTCTAGGCAACATAAACACTGCAAGTGTGGTTATATCGCTTAGTCTCTGGTCCTGCCTTTATATAAAACTGTTTTGAAGCAGGGGCCCTCCATGGCACCCAGCGACTGCCCCCCGTAGGCCACATAGATAATGCAGAATTTACACTTCAGCATTATCAATAGTAATTTTGTTAAAATTGATCAATTGTCTGAAAGTACTGATGAAGGTTAGTGAGTGATTAGCTGAAAGTGATGTGGTAAGCTAGCCAACTACAATAGGTTTACTAGAATCCTAGTTGGCCTTAATCCCCATGTGTTTATGATTAAATTACTCCTTGGGGTATGTTAGGTTTCACATTTCCTTGTAGTCTATACTTAAAATCCCACATTCCATTTCTCCTGTTCAAGTTTTCCGTGTGGTGTGTAAATGAATAGTGGCTACCAGCCTTGTAAGTAGATCCTCTTCTTTGGAAGTATGTTATTGTGAACTGGTTCTTCAATTCAAAATTGCCCTTTTTTCCGTGGTTAAATTCAATGAATTACCTTCTTGTATTACCACAGCTTGCTGCATATATTTTCCACCTAGACTTTGTTTCAAACCAATCTCAAACCACATAACGTCCAGGCAAGAATCCATATCAAATGTGCAAAGCGGCAGGAGACACCTTCATTACTAAAAATTTACCTTTACACTTCTGCCATGGTGAATCCTGTAAAAAAAAAAAAAAAAAAAGTGATATGTTTCTGCCATTTTTGTTGTTCAGATCCCTAAATACTTATCTCATTTTGCCAAGTTACAACCATTGAGTAAAAATGACCTCCTATTTGTAACAATGCATTAGAAATATAATGAATAAATATTATGAAAATAAAAAATAGCAGAGGTGGGGAGCGGAGCCAGCAGGGGAACGGAGCGGTAGCAAAACTCAGAGTTCCTATCTACTCTGTTAAGAGTTATGATTTTTGTGGTGGAAATCGATGAATTAACAGGTCACTCATCTTACATTCCTGCTGGGGTGTACCATGGGCAGGAAAAACAACCTAAACCTGGTAAAAAAGCGCACATAGCCGAGATATTGGCAAACTGCTGCAGATCTCACATAGGGCCTCTTGGGACAAGATGGCACCAGAGGACGGGAGCTGCTCTTACTCCTCGGAGGACATCTCCTCCTTTGATTTTGGAGAGGGGCCGTGTTTAGACACGATACCCTGGCCTGCACCTAAGGCCCATACTGGAGGAGAACCGGTGACGGCAAATCTCCTCAAATCCATGCTTGCGGACCTGCGTAAAAACATAGCCACAGATATGGCCTACTTCAAAGAAGCTGTGGAAAGAACCACTTCTAAGATCACACTCTTGGAGGCAACCACCAGCACCCACGATACCAGGCTTAAGCAAGTGGAACTAAAGGTTGAAGAACTACTGCGGCAACACCTTTAAACTACTGTCAGGATAGACGCAATGGAAGACCAGCGGAGAAGGTACAACCTAAAACTCTGTGGTGTGCCAGAAGCCGTAGATCTCCCAGACCTATCCCACTATGTAAGACATCTATTTGCACTTCTCCTGCTACCCAAACAGGCAAAACGTATTAAATTGGATGGAATGTTTTGCCTTCCAAAGCCGTTATCTGCGCTACCGTCCGGATCAGCGGATATTATCATTCGCTTCCAGTCCATTGCAGTCCGTGCAAAAACTCATCTAATCTTTGAGGGCTCCTCACTAACCGTGTAGCCGGATCTCACTCATAGTACACTCACCTGGAGAAAGTCCTTACAGCCTCTGCTACAACAACTCCAGAGCTGGGATATACCCTATCATTGGGGTACGCCAAGGGTGCTTCTCCTCACAAACAAGGGATCGACCCACAGAGCACAAAGTTATGCAGAATTGGAAGCCCAGGTACACAAGCTTGGCCTTGTCAACTCTGCAGGGGCCACAGGAACCAGCTTGGCTCATATGGATCCCTCTAGGATCGCCGAGTTTACGCCAAAAACTCAACGACCTGTGCTTGTGAGCGAGCCTACATGAAGGGCCAACTAGGGGAACCTGGCCGGGGATAAGGAGTCCATGAGACTTATACTTCCACCACCACAACTTGCTTATTTCTCAAGATGTTTACTGTGAAGGTTTTCCATGTTTTTATTAGTACAATTTTCACTATATTTCTGCATGTCTGGAGGTAATAGATGTATCTATAGGAGAACGTACTACTCATTCAATGTTTGTTATTGATACATACGACTACCTGCCATACGACACATTACAGAATGATATTTATAGTCTTTATCTACAGCCCTCCTCCCCGTCTCCTGATTTCCTTATGGAAACTTCTGCCTTTTCACTTTAAGTATCCGGGAGGGTGGTATGCCCCAGATTGTGCAGTATCTCTGACTTTAGAGCTCTACTCCCAGTTTCTATGGAAGCACCATCTGGGTACACAACTAGGATGTAGCATTTAAGGTTTCCTTTTGACTGCTTTTCTTTCTTATTATTATACAAACTCATTTGTTATCTTACCTTTCTTTTATGGCGTACTATCTTGATAACTTGAACATACATGGCTATTCTAAATGTATCTTCTGTGCTACTAACATGCTTAATGACAGAATAAAGAAAATACTTGTCTAAGTAATGTATTTCCTATTTACCAAATTGTTGGTTTGAAGAGACCATTTAGTTTGATGTATTGGAGTGCACAGATTGGGTACGTGTGTGTGTGTATGTGTGTATATATATATATTACTAGACTTTACTTATTTCTATATTAACAATTTTATAAAATGTTGTCAAGTATATCACTTGGACAATGGTCATGACATAAAATACATTTATGTGTAGATGTGAAGGCCAAGCTTTTACTAGCTATTGCAAACCTTTGTCAAATTTTTGAAAAACTGGTTATACTGAACTCTTGATAATTCCAAATGTCACACCCTTTAGAGTCTTTCTAAATATTAAAACCTTAGTAAAATGACTGTTTGAAGCAAAATAAGGAGAAATAAAGCACAGAAACTTACTTCAGTCTACAAAAATAAAATAAAAAAATACATTTGAAAGTGAATTTGTGATTAAAAAATTGGGCCTGGTCTGACTTCTTGCCTTAACAAAAGTAGATGAAAGATAACTATGGTAAAAGTGTTATTAGAGAGGTTTAAAATAAACTATATCTTGTGGAATCTTTGGTACTCTATGCAAAACATCACCCAAAAAACCACAACGTCCCGACCAAAATGGGCTAAACATTGCAAGGAAGAAATAACTGTGTGTACAACATTTACCCAAGAGACTAAAAACTTTTAATATTGGGAAAGGTGATTTTACTGAATATTAATATGGAATTGTTAAATGCATTTTCCAATATAAACACAATTTAGATTTTCATTAAAGTAGGTTTTCAAACAAAAGCAATAAAAATTACCCATCATGATAGCCATATAAACTGCACATTTGTACATGTTAAGATTAAGGAAAGCGATTATAGCATATAGATTGAAAACACATGAGAAACCTCCACAAAGGTACTTATTGAGATTTGAAACCCAATGAAACACCTGACTTGAAACTGCAGGCCACCTCATCCCACACCCACTCAGGAGTCGCCCACATGGGGAGCATGAAGTAGACAACTGCGTTCATTTAGCCAAGATCAGATGAGATTGTTCACAAATCAAATACCTCCAGACTGTCTGCAAGGGTACCCCGAGGTCTTCCACTTCTCTCTGACTCTAATGCTTGTCAGGTGGCAGCCATTTTAGATGGCCTGTGCTTACTGGCTGTACAGGCTTTGCAGGCTGCTGTATCACCAGGATTAGCTGGACATCCTCGGCAGAGGGGATCGGCATAACCACCACCGGTCCAAAGGGGACACACGAATAGCCCCCACTTTGAAACAAGACAGCTCACATATCAGACAGGAGATCGGCAACCAGACCGGCCGCCCAGGCCTCAGTACTTGGCGGCTGAAGTTTGCTGGAACAGGCAGGCGTCCGACAACGGGATTGGATGGAGTCCAGAGGACTGGCACCAGAACATGGCAGAATCTGCAGGAAGGACCAAAAATTTAGCTATAATATGGCTAATGGCTGCGGAGCTCTAATTAGTCACGTCTGTAAAGCATGGCTGCCTGCTACACTCCACCCCCAACATTATTTCTGATTTTTTCACAATCATACACACAAACACACACACTATCCTAAACTACTGTTTAAAGAAACACAGTGCTTAGTGAATATGTCATGTTTATGTGAAAGTGATACCGGAGAAACTGACGGAAGCGAAGCACAGAGAGATGGACACAGGTTTCTTCAGGAAGGAAGAAATTCTTTATTGGATCACCGATCGGGACTCAGAGGGACTAGCGTCACCAAAATACCACAAGTTCTGAGTCCCGGACAATAGTGCAGGCTCCTTATATAGGCACATAACTCCTCCCATATTAAGCTCCACCCGCACATTCTCTTGACCAATCAATACAAATAAGAATTAACTTCCTGTTTGACCGCATGGCTTGTCCAGCACAATGGAGGAGGGGGAATACTACATCCTGTATTCTTGCACATGCTCCGTACACTACTGATCGTATCTTGCCTCGTGCAACCAACTGATCGATACGTCAGCATATGCACGTACACATGCCACGTGGTAATCTCGGCCTACTAAATTTATTTTTACCGAGATTCCACCACATTCCCCCCTTTGATGCCTCTTGATATTTTACAATTACTTGAGGCATCACTTAACCTTAGTTTGCCTACACCGCAAGTTATCTTGAACCAGACCAGACTTAACTTATGATGTGAAGCTTCAACACTCCTCTTCCTGCATTGGTTCTCCCTGATCTAGAGCCTTATACTTATAAATTGCCATTATCTGTGCAGCAGCCTTACTCTCTGCTATATTTTCTATCAGGCTTTGCACAGACCTAACTACTAAGGGTATAAGACACGGCAGGAGTAGACACAACATTAAAATCAGTAGGACTCCACCTACCACTGCCTTAAGCCCTCCAAACCACTCATACCAGCTACCAAACCAACTACTTGGATTATACCCTTTCCATACCTGAGTAGGCACATGCGCTAGTTTAACCATATGGCTAGTAAGCTCAGCTATTGCTTGCCCTTCGTCATCTATTTGAAGACAGCAATTGCTCAGGTTAAACTTCCCACATACACCTCCCTCTACTGCCAAAAGGTAATCCAAGGCTAATCTATTTTGGTAGACTGCTGTCCTCATCCTGGTGTTATGCTTCGCTAGAAGATTGAGCGCTTGTGATGTTTCGTTAGTAATAATCTCAACCACCGCCTGTAATCTTATAATACGGTTGAGCATATAAATAGGGGTTCTGTAACCAAAGGTACCATCCTCTGCCCACGTGGCTGGCCCATAATAATCTATGATACGCTGGGGAGGCCATTCATCATCTTCCCAGGCGCCTATCTCTATGGGTCCCCTTTTCTTCCTATGATTCACATCATACACTTTAACACCTAAAGTCTCACCTGTTTCAATCGGTAACAAGAAGAAGGATGGTTTGAGCATACCCAACACACATGCCCCTTCCCAGTCCTGTGGCAACTCCGAATAGGCTTTCTTACCACAGATCCAGTACAAATTTGCTGGGGCTCTCCAGGTAGATGTGATGGATAAATCAAACCACACATCCTTTAAATTGGCGTATCTAGCAAACGGGTTAGATGGTTCTGAGACATTTGAAGCCGACCACCAAGTTGTATTCTTTGTATCATCATCATAAGCTTTTTGCCCTAGACAAGTTAATTCTCCTACAGAAGTATTATACATTATTCCTTTCCTTGCTATGCAAACATAACCTATGATGGAGGTCTTTAATCTCCACTCAGATTTACCTCTAACACTCATATGATAATCGGCTTGTGTAGATATTAGTTGGTCAACTGCCTCAGAACCGGACATTACCTCCTTTGCTTCCCAAGGCCATTGGTCTCCCATGTTAGTACCTCCACACACATAGCAGTTGGTAACATTAAGACTACCGGCAATACTTTCGGCTAAATCGATGAACAGGTTTTTAGCATTATGGGGGATCTTATTATCTATACTCATCTCTTCATAAAAGGAATGGTATACTTGATGAGTTTGGGAGGATACCGTATCAGTCTCTATCCCTATAAACAATACTGTCCCAGGATCTAAACCCGTCCCGTATATCTGAAACCCAAATAAATTGCCATATTTGTCTAAGAATTTATCGGGGTTATTTATAAGTATATGGATGGGATTGCATTCCATAGACTTACAATATGGGCTGGTAGGCAACTTAGTCACTATCATGTCTTTGTCTACTGTCTGTCCCCAAGTTGCCCACCCCACACAAGACCAATATGGGCAAAAGTTATAGTCTTTATTTGGGCATCTAGGACTCACATATTTATTTTTACTACTGGGACAAATATATTTATCATTAGACCCATACGTCCTCTCCCATCTAAGATCCCCACATACATTCCACGGCTTTCTACCACTTGATATCGCTTTACACGCATCAAATAGCAGAACACCCGAAGAATGTACGGATTCTAACACCGTCTTATTAATTAGGGTCCCCTGAGGATCTCCATTCCTGAGAGTCAACCAAACTGTACGGGGTTGATACTCTGGACTGAAGCACTTAGGTTCTCCTACTCCTAAATGGCACACACTATAGTCTATATTTAGGTATCTACATCTCGATACATCTCCTTTACACTCGTATTGTGAATGCCAAATTAGGGTTTGGGAAATATGGTTACCTGTTCTTGTAGTCTTAATGCATACCTCACAGCTAGGAGTGTCGGTACCTCTACCTTCCTGAATATAAAAATACACATAAATAAACACTATCATCAACACATCTTTCGCCGTCATCCTCAGTCTTCGTCCGTGCGAAGGCACCTCAGCTTCCAGGATGTAAGGGCTGCAGGGAATGGAGTTCTGCTCGTCTTCACAGGAGTCCCTTCGAGACTTTCCCTGGCTTATAAACTATATGTCGGTAAGCGGACAGGCTTTATTATGGCCTTCTCACTCACGCACCAAATCCCAAAAATAATAAAATTTGTAATCCACAATAATTCCTCGTTACTCCGACTGAGTAGTGCGTTTTAACCGGATCTTGCAGGGATTCTCTGGATCTGCTATAACTTGCCAAGAATCGACTGCTGCTGGTTTAACCCTGGAGTGATGTATCCACGGAGTCACTTCGGCTACTTTTATCGCTGTAGGGGTAGACAAAAGAACAACATAAGGACCTCTCCACTTGGGCCCTAACGGTACATTATTCCACTCTTTAATCCACACTTGATCTCCTGGATGATAACTATGAACAGGGGGATAAATATTCACAGGTAGTCTATCTTGTACCCATTTCTGTACCTCCTCCATAGTCTTACCCAACTCTACAACCTGCTGCCGGGTAATTCCTTCTCCCAACTGACTCAAATCCCCCCTTAAGTTACCAAGTACGGGAGGTGGTCGCCCATACATGATTTCAAAAGGAGAGAGGCCCATCCTTCTGGTAGGGGTACTGCGGATTCGCAATAGAGCTGTGGGTAAGAGAACGTTCCACTTAAGTTGGGTTTCCTGACACATTTTAGCCAACTGGTTCTTAATAGTTCTATTCATTCTCTCTACCTTACCAGAGCTCTGGGGTCTATATGCAGTATGAAGCCTCCACTTTATACCAAGCATATGAGTCAGTTGTTGTAGGCACTGATGAACAAAAGCTGGACCATTGTCCGATCCTATAGAACAGGGTAGTCCATATCGGGGTATTATTTCTCGTAGCAGGAATCTCACAACTTCTCCTGCTTTCTCTGTACGAGTAGGACATGCTTCTACCCAGCCTGAATAGGTGCACACAATTACCAGCAGGTAACGATGTCCACCCGATTTAGGCATCACTGTAAAGTCAATTTGTAAATCGGACATGGGGAGTCCCCCCATAAACTGGACTCCTGGTGGCTTTACTGGTCCTTGTTTTGCATTATTTTTAGCACACGTTACACATCTTCGTACAATGGCCTGAGTCAAGTTGGACAATCTTGGTATGTAGAAATGTTTTCTGAGAGATTCTTCAGTACTGTCTCTCCCAGAATGTGTCCCG
Source organism: Pelobates fuscus (assembly GCF_036172605.1). Classification (NCBI taxonomy): domain Eukaryota; kingdom Metazoa; phylum Chordata; class Amphibia; order Anura; family Pelobatidae; genus Pelobates; species Pelobates fuscus. The sequence goes on from NC_086317.1 coordinate 260,341,754, forward strand.
TTGTGATAATTTTGGACAATTTCTACCGCTAGTGATGCTGGTATGACTATTCTTCCATCTTCTAGCTGATACCACTTGTTCTCCAAATACTTTCCTGGTTCAGTCTTTAACCACTCCTCTTCTTGAGCTGTATAAACTGGAGTCCATTGGGACAGTGGAGTTGGTATAAGAGCAGCTATATGCCCCACATACTCCTGTCTTCCTGATTCAGCAGCACGCTTAGCTGCACTATCTGCCATCCGATTTCCCTTGGTTACATCACCATCTCCTCTCAGATGCGCTCGACAATGTATGATACCGACTTCTTTCGGCTCCCACACTGCTTCCAATAGTTGTAGGATTTCAGCTGCGTACTTGATTTCTTTGCCTTCTGAATTCAGTAGTCCTCTTTCTTTATACAAAGCTCCGTGGGCATGAGTGGTTAAAAACGCATATTTGGAGTCCGTGTAGATGTTCACTCTTAAACCTTCAGCCAATTGTAACGCTCGTGTCAGTGCTATCAATTCTGCCTTTTGTGCTGATGTTCCTTTCGCCAGTGGCCGAGCTTCTATCACCTTGTCTATTGTTGTTACTGCATATCCTGCATAGCGGATCCCTTCTTTCACATAACTACTGCCGTCGGTATAATATTGAACATCGGGGTTCTGGATGGGAAAATCACGAAGATCTGGTCTACTTGAGAATACTTCATCCATTACTTCCAAACAATCATGTTGACTTTCAGTAGGTTGTGGCAAAAGGGTAGCTGGATTTAAGGTATTTACAGTCTCTAAATGCACTCTTGGGTTTTCACACAACATTGCTTGATACTTGGTCATACGGCTGTTACTAAACCAATGATTTCCTTTGTAATCCAACAACGTCTGTACTGCATGTGGGACTCGTACATAAAGTTCTTGACCCAGAGTGAGTTTATCGGCTTCAGCTACTAGCAGGGCGGCTGCAGCTACGGCTCTTAGACAAGGTGGAAGTCCGCTGGCCACTGCATCCAATTGCTTAGACATGTAGGCAACAGGTCTTTGCCATGATCCCAAGTACTGTGTCAATACTCCCACAGCCATTCTTCTTTGCTCATGTACATACAGGTAGAATGGTCGTGTGTGATCAGGTAGACCTAATGCTGGGGCACTCATCAAAGCCTTCTTCACATCTTCAAATGCCGTTTGTTGTTCTTGAGTCCATAAGAAGGGGTCGTGCTCTGTACCTTTGATAGCTGCATACAGAGGTTTTGCCAGTATCGCGTAGCTGGGAATCCATATCCTACAGAAGCCTGCTGCCCCCAAGAATTCTCGCTCTTGTCTTCTATTCTTGGGTATCGGTATTTGGCACCAGAGGCGGCTCTAGACTTTATGAGGCCTTAGGCGAAACACAAACATGAGGCCCCACTAACAAAAAAGTGTCACATATACACATTGATGCACTGTCTACCTGTGTATGTGCCTGAGAGTGTGTCTGACAGAGAGTATCCTTGTGTGTGCGAATGTATGTCTCTGTGAGCATGTTTGCGTTTTTGTCTGAGACCCTATGTGTATGGGGTAGCTGATGGTAAGAGGGAGCGGGGGGTGTGATGGTGAGAGGGAGCGGGGGGTGTGATGGTGAGAGGGAGCGGGGGGTGTGATGGTGAGAGGGAGCGGGGGGGTGTGATGGTGAGAGGGAGCGGGGGGTGTGATGGTGAGAGGGAGCGGGGGGTGATGGTGAAAGGGAGCAGGGGGGTGATGGTAATGTGAGAGGGAGCAATGTGAGAGTGAGAGGGGGTAATGCGAGAGTGAGAGGGGGTAATGCGAGAGTGAGAGGGGGTAATGCGAGAGTGATAGGGGGTAATGCGAGAGTGATAGGGGGTAATGTGAGAGTGGGGGGGTAATGTGAGAGTGGGGGGCTAATGTGAGAGTGGGGGGCTAATGTGAGAGTGGGGGGGCTAATGTGAGAGTGGGGGGCTAATGTGAGAGTGGGGGGGCTAATGTGAGAGTGGGGGGGCTAATGTGAGAGTGGGGGGGTAATGTGAGAGTGGGGGGTAATGTGAGAGTGGGGGGGTAATGTGAGAGTGGGGTGTAATGTGAGAGTGGGGGGTAATGTGAGAGTGGGGGGTAATGTGAGAGTGGGGGGTAATGTGAGAGTGGGGGGTAATGTGAGAGTGGGGGGTAATGTGAGTGGGGGAGGCTGAGGGTGGTGACGGAGGGTTATGCTGAGGGTGGTGATGATGAGGGTGGTGGGGGGTAATGCTGAGGGTGGTGAGGGTGGTGAGGGGCGATGCTGAGGGTGGTGAGGGGCGATGCTGAGGGTGGTGAGGGGCGATGCTGAGGGTGGTGAGGGGCGATGCTGAGGGTGGTGAGGGGCGATGCTGAGGGTGGTGAGGGGCGATGCTGAGGGTGGTGATGCTGAGGGTGGTGGGGGGTGAGGCTGAGGGGGGTGGGGGGGTGATGTTGAGGGTGGTGGTGGGTGGTGAAGCTGAGGGTGGTGAGGGGTGATGCTGAGGGTGGTGGGAGGTGAGGCTGAGGGTGGCGGGGGTTTATGGGGGATGGTGAGGCTGAGGGTGGTGGGGGTGAGGGTGAAGGGGTAATGGTGAGGGTGGTGGGGGTGAGGCTGAGGGTGGGGAGGGGTGATGGTGGTGGGGGTGAAGCTGAGGGTGGTGGGGGGTGATGGTGGTGAGGCTGAGGGTGGTGATGGTGGGTGATGGTGGTGGGGGGTGATGGTGAGGGTGGTGGGGGGTGATGGTGAGGGTGGGGAGGGGTGATGGTGAGGGTGGGGAGGGGTGATGGTGGTGGGGGTGAGGCTGAGGAGGGGTGATATTGGTGGAGGTGAGGCTGAGGGTGGTGGGGGTGATGGGGGTGGGGAGTGAGGCTGAGGGTGGTGGGGGGTGATGGTGGTGGGTGGTGAGGCTGAGGATGGTGGGGGGTGATGGTGGTGGGGGGTGAAGCTGAGGGTGGTGGGGGGTGATGGTGGTGGTGGGGGTGAGGGTGGTGGGGGGTGAGGCTGAGGGTGGTGGGGGTGATGGTGGTGGGGAGTGAGGCTGAGGGTGGTGATGGTGGTGGTGGGTGGTGAGGCTGAGGGTGGTTGGGGGTGATGGTGGTGGGGGTGAGGCTGAGGATGGTGGGGTGATGGTGGTCGTGGGGGGTGAGGCTGAGGGTGGTGGGGGTGATGGTGGTGGGGGGTGAAGCTGAGGGTGGTGGGGGTGGGGGGTGAGGCTGAGGGTGGTGGGGGTGATGGTGAGGAGGGGAGGGGTGGTGGGGGTGAGGCTGAGGGTGGTGGGGGTGATGGTGGTGGTGGGGGGTGAGCCTGAGGGTGGTGATAGTGAGGGTGGGGAGGGGTGGTGGGGGTGGGGGTGAGGCTGAGGGTGGTGGGGGTGATGGTGGTGAGGGGTGATGGTGGTAGTGGGGGTGAGGCTGAGGGTGGTGGGGGTGAGCCTGAGGGGGGTTGGGGGTGATGGGGAGGGAGAGCCTACCTTTCCCTGGTGGTCCAGTGGGCTCCCTGGTGGTCCGGTGGCCCCTGCTCCCGGTCTGCAGCTCCTCAGAGCTGCAGACTGTGTAATCTCGCGAGATTTCAGAGCGTTGCCGTGGTAACCCGCGGCAACGCTCTGATTGGCCAATTCTCGCGAATCACATGGTCTGCAGCTCTGCACACTGCGGAGCTGCAGACCAGTGTCTGCGATGGCTGGCCGGGCAGCCAGGAGGGGCCTCGCACCCGGCGGCATACCGGGCAAGCCGCTGGGCCCCCTCCTGGTGTCAGGTCCTCGGTCACTGACCGAGGACCTGACACACTCTGCCAACAGGCGGTTTAGGCGGCCGCGAGGCCCCCGCCAGCGCGAGGCCTTAGGCGGCCGCCTAAACCGCCTAATTAGAGAGCCGCCTCTGTTTGGCACACAGCTTCTTTTCTCTCTGGCCCCATAATTCTTTGACCTTCAGAGATATGGAATCCCAGATATTTGACAGTTGGCAAACACAACTGAGCCTTCTTTCTAGACACCTTGTATCCTGCCTTCCAGAGAATGTGTAGTAGATCGTGCGTTGCTTGCTGACAGATTTCTTTTGTAACTGCTGCTATCAACAAGTCATCTACATATTGTAACAATACACACTCTCCTGGGATGGACTCGAAATCCAGTAGATCTTGACTTAGGGCTGAACCAAATAGGGTAGGTGAATTTTTAAACCCTTGGGGCAGTCTTGTCCAAGTCATTTGGCGTTTTGAGCCCGTTACAGCGTTCTCCCATTGGAAAGCGAAAATACATTGACTTTCTGCGGCAATTCGGAGGCAAAAGAAGGCATCTTTGAGGTCTAAGACTGTAAAGTAAGTAGCCCCGCCCGGAATTAAAGCAAGCAGGTTATATGGATTGGGTACAACTGGATGTATACTAACAACCGCATCATTGACTGCTCTCAAGTCCTGCACAGGTCGATACTCATCTGTACCGGGCTTTTGAACAGGCAGCAATGGGGTGTTCCAGGGGGAAGTACAGAATTTTAGGATACCATACCGTATGAACTTATCCAGATAGGATTGGATGTTCTTCTTAGCCTTCTGCGGGATGTGGTATTGTCTTAGGCTCACTGGATAAACCCCAAGTTTTAGTTCAATTTTTATAGGTGGAATATTGCGGGCCAGTCCTGGTGGGTTGTTCTCTGCCCAAACTCCTGGTATGTTAAATAATGTCTCATCACTCCTAGGGTTTTGGCTAGTCAACGCTGTATAAAGTCGCCACTCTTCTTCCTTTGGTACGGATAATGTCATGATACCTGAAGGTCCATTAAACTTTAAGGATGTTGTTCCATTTGGTAGGAACGTAATCTGCGCTTGTAATTTTGATAGCATATCACGTCCCAGCAATTGGACTGGACATTCAGGCATATAAAGGAATTGATGTTTTACTACGTGGCCTCCCAATGTACAGAGTCGACTTTTAAGAACCGGTTTTTCAGCACTTCTTCCAGTTGCTCCTATCACAGTAATAGTCCTTCCAGATGGAGGAGCAACTAGATTAGTCACCACTGAATGTTCAGCACCAGTGTCGATCATGAACGCACTCCTTTTTCCCCCTATTGGTACATCGACCATAGGCTCCGCTCGACCAAGGGGGATGGAGCCCGGTCGGTATCAATAGTCCTCCATGACCGTGTCAGCCAATCCTACAAAGTCCCTACCTTCTCTATCGCGGGACCTTTGCGCTGCTGGAAAATACCTGTCTTCCCTAACACTTCCTCTGTTCCCATTACTCCCTCTATTACCATTACTCCCTCCGGGGCCTCCTCTACCTCTCGCTCTGCCTCTAAAGTTTCCATAACCTATCCTAGGTCTGTCTTTCTCACACTGTTCTCTTCGAGGACACTCATTTCTCCAATGCCCTTCTTCCCTACTGTATGCGCACTGATTTCTACTTAGAGGTTCCTCATTCCATCTACTATCGCCTCTATCTGGGCCCCGTCTATCTACGCCTGCGATCGCTACCGCTAGCATGTCTGCCTTTCTACGCATCTTGCGCTCTTCCTCTTTCTTACTTTCTGTTTCCCTATTCATGTATACCTTATTCGCTACCTCCATTAGTTGGGTGATGGACATACCTGCAAACCCTTCTAACTTTTGTAGCTTGCGCTTAATATCTCCGTAAGCTTGGCTGACAAAGGCGGAGTTCACCATTCGGGAATTGTCTGCGTCTTCCGGATTAAAGGGGGTATACAAGCGGTATGCCTCCAATAATCGGTCATAAAAGACACTGGGCGCTTCATCACTTTTCTGAATCACCTCAACTGTCTTTGACATGTTAATGGCTTTCTTTCCTCCGGCTTTCATGCCAGCAATTATAGCGTCTCTATAGGCTCTGAGTTGAACCATATCAGCACCATTTACATTCCAATCGGGATCGGTGTTGGGATAATGTGTTGCGGCCCATGCTGATGGATTGGCTTGGTTTAAAGTACGGGCTTTATCCTCTAGTGCTTTAATGGCTGCTTGATTAATTCTTGTCCTTTCCTCATTGTTGAACAAAGTCATTAATAACTGCTGGCAATCAGCCCATGTCGGGTTATGTGTCTGTACTATTGAGGTGAACAGATCAGTCATAGCTTGTGGTTTCTCAGTATACGAGGAATTGTGGGTCTTCCAATTTAAGAGATCGGTTGTCGTGAATGGGACATATACAAAGACTGGGTCAGCATGTGCCATTTGGCCTGCGGCATCGATATAGGCTGGCCCAGGATTCAGACGAAGAGGCATCTGATAGTGTTTTAATTGTTGGGCACCGGTCAGCTGTCGGGTCTGTATGGGGCTACGTGGAGGGGCGTCAGTCATAGGTTCCAGTCGGGGAGAAATAGGGTATGGGGATGTGGGAGCTTGGTTTTGGGAAAAGGTTGTAAATAAAACACTTCGAGCCGAGCTAGATGAAGCTTGACCGGAAGTCTGAAGTGGCGCCAAATCAGGATATTCGTTTTTAATGGGGGTTGGTTTTTATTCCGGAAGGGGAGATTTAGTACGAGGGGGGGTGGATCCTGTACTGGAGGAGGAAGCGGAAGTGGATGAGGGTAATGAGGGGAGGGTTGCAGGACTTCCTGCATTTGCGTCACTTCCTCTTAACGGAAAGTAAGGGGGCGGCAAAGGGATCTCGGACTCAGGGGGCGTGTCCAAAATGGGCCTAACACCAGTCCTAGTGGACGAACAAGTCCTAGCTACCATGAGGCGACATTGCTCCTCGTGGCATGTCTGGAGCCATTTTGGCGAGTCATTTACGGCCTGTCTCCAACAATCAATATAAAGAAACTGGCCGTAAAGTTCAGGCCTACCCGATACAGCCACGTGTAAGCGCTGTACCAGAGTTGGATCCAAACTGCCACGTGGCGGCCATGCCGCAACCAAAGTAGGCCACTCCCTAGTACACAAAGTGACCAAACGTACAGGAGACATTTTAACCCCAAAATCACAAGTTTTGAATCCCTTTTTAAAATTCTTCACCATACAGCCTAAGGGATCCGGAATCGTTGACTGCGACGCACCCATACTTAACAATGGAACGTCGTCGACAACGAATACTATACACACGTACTATTCAACAGTCACACCCGTTTCCTCTGGCAACAGCACCACGTGGTACGGTTACCAAGTGAAACGTATACAATAACACAATAAACACTCAGGGAATTCCCGTACACACACAGCTGTTACACCAGTCACTAAATAATCAATATTATGCCCTTTGGCGTAACTATACAGTCACCCACGCTATAATTCTCTATATACGAATTACCCGTCTATAACACACCCCAGTAACATCGTCTTTTACAAATAGCGGTTACAGTACGGTTAGCATAGGTCAAAGCACAAGTTAAGGTCACAATACAATTATTAGTGGTTATGGTGTTAAACATGCAATGGACGACAATGATTAGTACTTATATACAGTGTCAGTAAATATACAGGGTTATGGTACCGTGCACTATGATACAGCAACACACTATTAACACTCTCGCTAGACGGCTGAGCTCGCGCTATCTAACAAGATATACACTTTACTAAACAATCTTTATCACATTTACAATTCCCAACTAAACTATTGGCCAGTACCTTGAATGGACTACCTAAAAACAATCTACATACGTTTTGGTTAGCCACACTGCCCAATCACCATATATAGCGAGCTAGAGGACCGAATTTACACAGACGCCTCTTAGTCGCACTATCAAAAGTCTAGTGGGTTCCAAATTTACACGCCTTCCCACTTAGCCCAGATAGGTTGAGAGCTAGCGAACCGAATTTACACAGACGCCGCTTAGTCTCCCGGTCCCTCCGACCTAGCGAACAAAATATACACCCTAGAACGCTAGTCTAGACAAGACACCGGTGTCCGGCTAGGGCTATTTACACCAGAGCCCCGCCTGACTAACAGAATCAAACGGTCTGACTAAAGAGCGTTCGATCGAGCGGTGCGCCTTCGCTCCTTCCCTCCGACAGAGGGGGCAGATACACAGATTCAAACCCCTTTGGGCCTACCGCACAATCGGTATACCCCTAGTGGGTTCTGCCGTCTAAAACAGCAGTTGTCTTACCTCCTCGTTCCTGAACCTGAGTTCACACTCATCGACGGGGACACCCCAGCACTTCTCACGTAGAGGCCGATGATCTCCTGGACAACAGACCAGTGGCGTCGAGACGAAGGGAGGTCCACGCAGAAGTTCAGGGGTGCAGCCGTAGAGAACGTGGGCAAAGATAGACCGTCTCACGCCTCTGCCTCTCAGCTACCGTTGAACGATGAGCTTCCCGGCCAATGCACCAAATGATACCGGAGAAACTGACGGAAGCGAAGCACAGAGAGATGGACACAGGTTTCTTCAGGAAGGAAGAGATTCTTTATTGGATCACCGATCGGGACTCAGAGGGACTAGCGTCACCAAAATACCACAAGTTCTGAGTCCCGGACAATAGTGCAGGCTCCTTATATAGGCACATAACTCCTCCCATATTAAGCTCCACCCGCACATTCTCTTGACCAATCAATACAAATAAGAATTAACTTCCTGTTTGACCGCATGGCTTGTCCAGCACAATGGAGGAGGGGGAATACTACATCCTGTATTCTTGCACATGCTCCGTACACTACTGATCGTATCTTGCCTCGTGCAACCAACTGATCGATACGTCAGCATATGCACGTACACATGCCACGTGGTAATCTCGGCCTACTAAATTTATTTTTACCGAGATTCCACCACAAAAGCTAATGGGCAATTCGCCATTTATTATTGTTAATAATATTTCATATCCAAGTCTCATCTTTCTTTCTGGATTTCTGTTGCGTAGATGGTTACAAACTTGGTTTGCTAAATTACACAAAAAATGACAATTGGGTCATCAGTTCTCACTAAAGTATTATTTCAACCCAACCTGATTTTAGTAGCCCATAAGGGTGCCCAAAAGGTAGATCCCCAGATGTTGTAGAACTGCAACTCCCATGATTCTTATCATGCCTTTAGCATGTCTTTAGAATGACAAAGCATCATGGAAGTTGTAGTTTTGAAACATCTGAGAACCTACCTTTTGGGTTCCCCTGCCTTAAAGCAAAGCACCCTGGGAAATAATTAATTGCTGTATCTGTTACCACATTTTCTATAGTCCAGAAATCCTGCATTCATGCCATTCTGTAAGGTTGAAATCCAACACTAATGTGTTAACAACACATAACCCGTGATTAATATTTGACAATAGTTCGTCCACCCATTTTAAAGCGCTGCGGAATTTGATGGCGCTATATAAATACCATAATAATAATAATAATAGTTTATTTCTATACTCCCCACGTTTACTTTCTTGCTCTCCTGCCCCCCTTATTTCTATATGATTGCTTTTGTGATTGGCCTTCCTCTTTGTGGCCTAGTAGCAAAGGATCATCTGATACAGTCTGTTGCTCTACATAATTCATTTTCTGCACTTTCAGAGTATAATGGTGTTATGGAGACAGGCACTGAGGGTAGTGGTGTTGTGGAGAGAGGCACTGAGGCTAGTGGTGTTGTGGAGAGAGGCACTGAGGCTAGTGGTGTTGTGGAGAGAGGCACTGAGGTTAGTGGTGTTGTGGAGAGAGGCACGGATGCTAGTGGTGTTGTGGAGAGAGGCACTGAGGCTAGTGATGTTGCAGAGAGAGGCTTGGAGACTATGGTGAGGCCTAATAGAAAGCAGTTGTTGTTGGGGGATTCCATCATAAGAGGTATGGAGATGGACAATGGTGGTCTTGTGAGGTGTCTTCCCGGAGCTACTGCTCACTGTAATATTGTTAAGCGAGCAAAGCAGGAAGGGGAATTGGATGTAATTGGCTTGCAATGAGGTTTCTGAGGTTAAGGAAGTTTTTAGTGTTTTTGCCAATGATATACGGCAGATTGCTTCCACACTGTCATTCTCTGAAGTTCTGCCTGTGCATAACACTCAGAACGACAGGCGGATGCGTATTAGGGACTTTAACTTGTGGCTTGGTGAATGGTGTCGGGAGCAAGGATTTGGCTTTATTGCTCATGGTAGTTCTGTTTGGAATGGAAATAAACTGTACAAAAAAGATGGTTTGCATCTTTCTCAAAAGGGAACAAATGTTCTCAGTGAGCAGTTCAGAGGTTTTGCTAGGATGTATTTAAACTAGGAGGGGGGGCAAAAGGGTGATAAAACATCAATCCAATTGTCCCCCAAAACAAGGACAGAAGATGCCTGTAGCAAGTGTGTTAAAAAATGATAAGCTTAGAGTCATGTCTACAAATGCTCGCAGTTTAGGGAATAAGATCCATGAACTTGTGGCAATAATGGCAACTGATAGTGTAGATTTAGTCGCTGAGACATGGTATAATGAGAAAAATGACTGGGACATAGCAATACCAGGGTACTCTTTATATAGAAAAGACAGGGAAGGCAGGAAAGGGGAGGGGTGGCCCTGTATTTGAAGGATAGCATAAAATCTAGCCTAATAAAAGTTAGTGAGGTGAACATAGAGTCCGTTTGGGTTACGTTAGAATTTGGTAATCACACAGTAATTCGTGTAGGTGTGATTTATAGGCCCCCAGGACAAATTGAAGAGTTAGATAATCTACTAGTTGAGGAAATAGATAAAATTACAATTGTGACGAGACCAATCTCGCCACATTGCATTGGAGAAACCTGGTTGCCTGCCTGCTGCCTTTTGACTATGGACCGGCATTTAAATACTTTATTTTCCTATGCAGAAAGGTCTATTCATGTACTTCTGCTCTGGCGTTCGGTAGATTCTAGGATTTACTGAATGAACTCATTTAACCTAGATAGCTATGCCATGGAGCCTATTCGTGTAATAAGACTTTGGCTCCATGGCAATTGAACTGTATGTGTGTGGTCTGAGAGCTTTGGTCTGAGAGAGATTTTATGTAATAAATGTAACCTTGTGAATTTTATTGTATTTTACTGTCTTTTTTTACTGCCATGTGCTTAATGGAGTTTTGCCTCTGTCCTTGGAGATAATTGGATTACTTCCCAATTATCTCCAGGATAGAAAACTCGGTGGAACTGGTTTTGGGCAGAAAAGCCATGCTTCCTTTGGTCACAAAGGACTACGATCTGTCTTTTGAACCACTGGAGCAATTTGTATGATTTTGACGTATGTTTGTATTTGGAGTATGCTGATTCTGAAAATGTAAGTTGTATGTGAATGTGATGCATACTTTTAAAGTTATGAATAATGTGGAAAAACTGTATTTCTCTGCCTGTAATAATTACATTACCCATTGTGTAAGGTAATTGTATCACAGGCAGAGGGGAGGATTTTGTGTGGGAGTGTCTGAGTGTATTGTACGTGTTTATTGGTTGTTTTCTAAAACCCTGTGGGTGGTACTAATGTGTATATAAGAACAATAAACCCACAGCTCTGGCTGTTCACTGCTTGACCCTCAACATGGAGCTTTGTCTCGTTCTTGGGGGGGATTTACTGTATGCTGTTCCAGTTTGAGTGCTAGGAGTGTAAACCTAATCGTATGGTTTTTTCCTATTCGGCTGTTTACAGCATTCGTATGGTTCCCGTTCAGCTGTTTACTGCATTCATATGCTTCTCCGGTTCACTGTATTGGTGTCTACATTAGCTGTGCCTGTGTCTCTGGAAGGGGAAGATCTACTAAACGGCTGTTAACCCCATTTATGCCTGGGGGTGCCGTTACAACAATGAAGGGGGAAGTTATCATCATGGGTGACTTTAATCTTCATGATGTGAATTGGACAACAAAAATAGCTGCTTGTGCCAGGAGCACACATATTCTAAACTCCCTACTGGGATTGTCTCTAAAACAAGTCATTGAGGAGCCAACTCGTAAAGAGGCCATACTAGATTTAGTGTTAACAAATGGAGATTTGGTATCCGATATTACTGTAGGTGAAAGTTTAGGATCCAGTGATCATCAGTCAGTGTGGTTTAATATAAGAACAGTGACTGAGTCACACCACACAAAAACAAAAGTTTTAGACTTTAGAAAAACAGACTTTTCTAAAATTAGAATATGTGTAAAGGAGTCATTATCAGACTGGAGCAATTTAAATGGAGTCCAAGAGAAATGGGATTATTTAAAAGTTGCACTACTGAAGGCAACAGAAAATTGCATTAGGCTTGTCAGTAAAAGCAAAAAATTCAAGAAACCACTGTGGTACTCCGCAGATGTGGCCAAAATAGTAAAAAACAAAAAGTTAGCATTTAGTAATTATAAAAAAAACAGAGTGAGGAAGACAGAATGATCTATCAGATTAGGCAGAGAGAGGCTAAGCAAGTTATAAGAGCTTCCAAATCACACACAGAAGAGAAAATAACAGTAACAAAGGGGACACAACTTTTTTTAGATACATAAATGAGAAAAGAAAAGTAAAATAAGGATTAGTTAGATTAAAAGCAAAAGAAGGAAGGTATGTAGAAGATGATAAAGGTCTAGCTGACTGCCTCAATGAATATTTTTGTTCGGTATTTACAGATAAAAATAAAGGAAAGGGACCTCAGTTAAGAAAAAGGATAAATGAGTCATTTATTACACATGAGTTTACAGAGGAAGAGGTTCTATTTCAACTGTCAAAAGTAGAGACAAATAAGTCAATGGGACCTGATGGAATACACCCAAAGCTATTAAAAGACATTAGTGGTGTACTAGCAAAACCATTAACAGATTTATTCAACCAATCATTGATAACAGGAGTAGTCCCATAAGATTGGAAGTTGGCGGATGTTGTGCCCATTCACAAGAAAGGTAATAGGGAGGAGTCGGGCAACTATAGGCCTGTAAGCCTTACTTCAGTAGTGGGGAAAGTGATGGCAACCATGTTAAAGGATAGGATTGTTGAACATCTAAAAACACATGGATTTCAAGATCAGAGACAACATGGGTTTACTTCAGGGAGATCATGCCAAACTAATCTTATTAATTTTTTTGATTGGGTAACTAAAATTATAGATCAGGGTGGTGCAGTAGACACTGCTTACCTAGATTTCAGTAAGGCTTTTGACACTGTTGCACATAGAAGGCTTATCAATAAACTGCAATATTTAAGTTTGGATTCCAATATTGTTGAATGGGTAAGGCAGTGGTTGAGTGACAGGCAACAGAGGGTTGTGGTAAATGGAGTATATTCGAAACTCGGGCTTGTCACCAGTGGGGTACCTCAGGGATCTGTACTTGGACCCATTCTCTTTAATATTGTTATTAGTGATATTGCAGAAGGTCTTGATGGTAAGGTGTGTCTTTTTGCCGATGATACTAAGATATGTAACAGGGTTGATGTTCCAGGAGGGATAAGCCAAATGGCAAATTATTTAGGTAAACTAGAAAAATGGTCAGAGTTGTGGCAACTGACATTTAATGTGGATAAGTGCAAGATAATGCATCTTGGACGTAAAAACCCAAGGGCAGAGTACAGAATATTTGATAGAGTCCTAACCTCAACATCTGAGGAAAGGGATTTAGGGGTGATTATTTCTGATGACTTAAAGGTAGGCAGACAATGTAATAGAGCCGCAGGAAATGCTAGCAGAATGCTTGGTTGTATATGGGGAGGTATTAGCAGTAGAAAGAGGGAAGTGCTCATGCCATTGTACAGAACACTGGTGAGACCTCACTTGGAGTATTGTATGCAGTACTGGAGACCGTATCTTCAGAAGGATATTGATACCTTAGAGCAGGGCTTCCCAAACTTTTATGGGCCGAGACCCACTTTTCAAAATGGTAATTTTTCGGGACCCACTTGCTTTTAATGTGTATTTTAAAAAGTGAACACCATGGCAATCCGCTTCAGAGGCATACAATTGGCACATCATGGCAAACCGCTTTAGAGGCATACAATTGGCAAACTATAGCAATCCGCTTTAGATGCATACAATTGGCACACCGTGGAAATCCGCTTTAGATGCATACAATTGGCACACCATGGCAATTCGCTTTAGATGCATACAATTGGCAAACTATAGCAATCCGCTTTAGATGCATACAATTGGCACACCGTGGAAATCCGCTTTAGATGCATACAATTGGCACACCATGGCAATTCGCTTTAGATGCATACAATTGGCATACCATTGCAATCAGCATTAGATGCATAAAATTGGTACACCATGGCAATCAGCTTCAGAGGCATACAATTGGCACACCATGGCAAACCGCTTTAGAAGCATATAATTGGCAAACTATAGCAATCCGCTTTAGATGCATACAATTGGCATACCATGGCAATTCGCTTTAGATGCAAACAATTGGCATACCATTGCAATCAGTTTTAGATGCATAAAATTGGTACATCATGGCAATCAGTTTTAGAGGCATACAATTGGAACATCATGACAGCTTTAAATACATAAACTTGGCACACCATGGCAATCAGCTTTAGATGCATAAACTTGGCATATCATGGCAATCACTTTTAGATGCATAAACTTGGCACATCATGGCAATCAGCTTCAGAAGCATTCAATTGGCACACCGTGGAAATCCGCTTTAGATGCATACAATTGGCACACCATGGCAATCCGCTTTAGATACATACAATTGGTATACCATTGCAATCAGTTCTAGAGGCATACAATTGGAACATCATGACAGCTTTAAATACATAAACTTGGCACACCATGGCAATCAGCTTTCGATGCATAAACTTGGCATATCATGGCAATCACTTTTAGATGCATAAACTTGGCACATCATGGCAATCAGCTTCAGAAGCATTCAATTGGCACACCATTGCAATCAGTTTTAGATGCATAAAATTGGCACACCATGGCAATCAGCTTTAGATGCATAAACTTGGTATATCATTGCAATCACTTTTAGATGCATAAACTTGGCACATCATGCCAATCGGCTTCAGAAGCATTCAATTGGCACACCATGGCAAACAGTCAGATGCATAAAATTGGCACACCATGGCAATCAGCTTTAGATGCATACAATTGGCATAACATGGCAGCTTTAGAGGCATAATTTTGATATATCATGGCAGTTTTAGACGCAGAAACTTTACACATCATGGCAATCAGTTTTAGAGACATACAACTGCTTACTCACAGACTCAGAATCAGAAATGTTGTTGTCCTGCTCTTTCATCCAGGCACCTCACATTGATTATCCTAGTGGTGGAACTAATGTAGAGAGGACCGTGGTGCAAGTATGTTTTCTGGGCCCCCATCTAGTGAAAGTGTGGCCAAAAGGTAGATCTCCATCTGTCAGAGAACTTCAACAATAATATGCCAGATGGAGATCTACCATTTGCACATCATTGCAGGGTTATATTTGTGAGCAGTGTTTAAATGTAAGCATGTTTTTGTATTAAGTATATGTGTGCATGTATGAGTGTATTTGTATGTACTGTTGCTATTGGAATGTAGTGGTGTACTTGTTTGTAATGTTTGCATCTGAATGCAGGGGTGTTTGTATATGTAGTGTAGGACTTTAAATGCAGGTGTGCTTTTTGTGTGTAGTGTTGGTGTTTGAATGAAGGGGTGTTTGTAGATCATTTTAGTGTTTTAATGCAGGGGTGTGTTTGTAATGTTTGCGTTTGATTGCAGTGTGTGCGTGTGTGTAGTGGATGCAGTGTGTGTATATTGTGTTTATAAAATATACATATACACAATGTGTGTTTCAATGTAAGGATGTTTTTTTGTATGGAGTATGTGTGCAGTGTATATACACACACACACACACAAATACACAGCGATACACACAATGACACTTAGTTTCCCACACACAGATACACAGACACTCATGTACACAGATACACACAGACACACAAATACACACACACACTGACACAAAAGGACACGCAGAGACAGGAGGTGAGGGTGACAGTGTGAGAGGGAGTGTGTGTACTGGTAACAGTGTGGGGGGCAGTGTGAGAAAGGGTTACAGTGGGTGGGCAGGGGGAGAAAGGGTTAAAGTGGGCAGGCAGGGGGAGAAAGGGTTACAGTAGGCAGGCAGGGGGAGAAAGGGTTACAGTGTGGGGGGGGCAGGGGGAGAAAAGGTTACAGTGTGGGGAGAGGGAGAGAAGGGGTTACAGGGGGGAGGGGGGCAGGCAGAGAAGGCGTTACAGTAGGGGGAGGGGGGCAGGCAGAGAAGGGGTTGCAGTTGGGGGGAGGGTAGGCAGAGAAGGGGTTACAGTGGGGGGAGGGGGGCAGGCAGAGAAGGGGTTACAGTGGGGGGTGGGGGGCAGGCAGAGAAGGGGTTACAGTGGGGGGTGGAGGGCAGGCAGAGAAGGGGTTACAGGGGGGAGGGGGCAGGCAGAGAAGGGGTTACAGTGGGGGAAGGGGGGAAGGCAGAGAAGGGGTTGCAGTTGGGGGAGAGGGGCAGGCAGAGAAGGGGTTACAGGGGGGGAGAGGGGCAGGCAGAGAAGGGGTTACAGTGCGTGGTGGAGGGCAGGCAGAGAAGGGGTTACAGGGGGAGGGGGGCAGACAGAAAAGGGGTTACATTGGGGGGGCAGGCAGAGAAGGGGTTACAGTGGGGGGAGGGGGGCAGGCAGAGAAGGGGTTAGGGGGGAGGGAAGGCAGAGAAGGGGTTACAGTGGGGGGGAGGAGGGCAGGCAGAGAAGGGGTTACAGTGGGGGGGAGGGTAGGCAGAGAAGGGGTTACATTGGGGTGAGGGGGCAGGCAGAGAAGGGGTTACATTGGAGTGGGGGGGGCAGAGAAGGGGTTACATTGGAGTGGGGGGGGCAGAG
Organism: Pelobates fuscus; assembly: GCF_036172605.1. Lineage (NCBI taxonomy): Eukaryota > Metazoa > Chordata > Amphibia > Anura > Pelobatidae > Pelobates > Pelobates fuscus. Next base: position 260,358,404 of record NC_086317.1, read on the forward strand.
AAGGGGTTACATTGGGGTGGGGGGGCAGGCAGAGAAGGGATTACATTGGAGTGGGGGGGCAGAGAAGGGGTTACATTAGGGTGGGGGGCAGAGAAGGGGTTACATTGGAGTGGGGGGCAGAGAAGGGGTTACATTGGAGTGGGGGGCAGAGAAGGGGTTACATTAGGGTGGGGGGGCAGAGAAGGGGTTACATTAGGGTGGGGGGGCAGAGAAGGGGTTACATTAGGGTGGGGGGGCAGAGAAGGGGTTACATTAGGGTGGGGGGGCAGAGAAGGGGTTACATTAGGGTGGGGGGGGGCAGAGAAGGGGTTACATTAGGGTGGGGGGGGCAGAGAAGGGGTTACATTAGGGGGGGGCAGAGAAGGGGTTACATTAGGGTGGGGGGGGGCAGAGAAAGGGTTACATTAGGGTGGGGGGGCATTGTTTGGGCTCTTTGCCCTACCTTCATTAGACATCCCTGGTGGTCCAGTGTCTCCCTGGTGGTCCGGTGGGTTACCTCTCCGGTCTGAGCTCCGCCGGGTGCTGAGCTGCAGACAGTGTAATAAAAGTCTCGCAAGCTCCCTGAGTGTTGCCATAGTAACGCTCTGGGAGCTCGCGAGACTTCTATCACACGGTCTGCAGCTCTGCACCCGGCGGAGCTGCAGACCGGAGCTGCTGGGCAGACTAATTGGAGGGAGCCCGGCGGCATACTGGGCAAGCCGCCGGGCTCCCTCCTGGTGTCAGTCTGCCTGATTTAGCCGGTGGCCCTGGATGTGTGGGTCAGCGCGACCCACTGGGAATCGCCCTGCGACCCACCAGTGGGTCGCGACCCACACTTTGGGAACCGCTGCCTTAGAGAGAGTTCAGAGAAGGGCTACTAAACTGGTTCATGGATTGCAGGATAAACCTTACCAGGAAAGGTTAAAGGATCTTAACATGTATAGCTTGGAGGAAAGACGAGACATAAAGGGAATTAACACAGTAAAGGAGGAGACTATATTTAAAAGAAGAAAAACTACCACAACAAGAGGACATAGTCTTAAATTAGAGGGACAAAGGTTTAAAAATAATATCAGGAAGTATTACTTTACTGAGAGGGTAGTGGATGCATGGAATAGCCTCCCAGCTGAAGTGGTAGAGATTAACACAGTAAAGGAGTTTAAGCATGCGTGGGATAGGCATAAGGCTATCCTAACTATAAGATAAGACCAGGGACTAATGAAAGTATTTATAAAATTGGGCAGACTAGATGGGCCGAATGGTTCTTGTAACGGACCGTTTCACTTACAAGAGGGTAAAACCCAGTTTAGGCGATAATCCCCTTTCCAGATGCACAGGCAGCTACTGCAAACACCATTCTCCCGACTGGAACCACACGAACACTGGAACAGCTGAACAAGAAAAGCAGACATCGGCTTACACTCTTGGCAGTCAGCATACAATCCCATTCCCCCAAAGACCGAGACGACACATCGCTTTGAGGGTTAAGCAAGAACTCTAGACTGGGACACCCAGTCTGGCTTTTATTTCCAACTCACACATACAGGCCACACCCAGGGGGAGGCATAAAAGAACCAATGACATAGATGTTACCTCCCACACATCCCCTCCCCTTAGTGTGACACATAATCCCATTATGCATACAGAGTAAAATATACTTTTACACAACTTTCATAACTTTAAAACCATACATCACATTCACATAAAAATACATATCCACAATCAATCCATTCAGGGGAACAACATATTAAAAAATGGCATGGATCCGACCAGGGGTTTAAAAGTTACTAAAAGTATCTTTTGGGCCTTGGCTTGCAGCATGGCACAATCTGGCCCAAACAGAAGTAAAACATCCCCCACAATGCATCCCGGCTTCCTCCCTTCTGCCCTGGAGATAATTGGAGAAGTAATCCAATTATCTAGGACTAGAGTCAGACTCCATTAACCACATGGTTGCAAAAAGACAGTAAAAGACATAAAATTACATACTGATACATTTAACACATAAAACACACATTTCTACATATACCCAGTTTAACTGAACACATAAATACCTACATAATATTTAAGACAGTATTACTGTGATATGTTACAAAGTCTTAAAGGGACATTAGTCCCAAAAGTCCCAATATGTCCATCGCTGATTTTAAAGGGCCAGTAGCAGCAATATAAATTATTACATGCCCAAATATAGTGTTTATAGAGCAATATGTCCATGGGCCGTAGTCGCAGGGCAGGAGGCTAGCAGCCAGGCCTCTCCAGTTCACAGTGGCGAAGCTGGTTTCGCCACATTTCTCCCCTTTGCCAATTAGACTAACAGGGTACCTGACTTTCTGCCGGTCAGTGCCCTGGTTAGTCCAGCAACCCACCCACGAAACAGAAATAACAGAGCAGCCCACCCACACTAACCGGTTACTACATCTGGGTGAGGAAGGATTTTGTCCAAGTTCTGGTGTTTCACCACTGCTGGGTGGGAGACGGGTAGGCTGCCTTGGTGGGTTGCTGAGGGGGCAGAGACCAGCGGTACTCTGTCCTGTTGCCAGCACTACCACGGGAGTAGTCTGGTGGGCGCCTGGTTGCTGGAGACTGGCTGTCTCCCCTTTAGGTGCACAGCTCGACTGCCGGAGGGGGAGACCGACTGTCTCCCCTTTGGATACATCACACTGAGGCTGGGGAACAGGACCGACCGTCCCTATCCCTTGTGCTGTAAGTGCAGAGACTACGGTCCCATCTGCACAGCTGTGGGGCTTAACAGCTCCCCTTGGTGGGTTAGGTTGCCGTGGGAGAGAGGGTGTAACAAGCTCCTCTCTCTGGATGGCAAACTGCCGCTGGGGAGAAAGGATGGCACCTTCTGCTCCCTGGGGTACCCACTGCCGCTGGGGAGGAAGGATGACACCTTCATCTCCCTGGGGTACACACTGCCGCTGGGGAGGGAGGACGCTGCTCTCCTCTCCCTTCGCTTCACACTGCCTTCCTGGCACATCACTTTGCTGCTGGGGAGGAAGGACGACACCTTCATCTCCCTGGGGTACACACTGCCGCTGGGGAGGGAGGACGCTGCTCTCCTCTCCCTTCACTTCACACTGCCTTCCTGGCACATCACTTTGCTGCTGGGGGGCAGGAACAACAACCTCTGCCCCCTGTAACTCAGCCTGCCGCTGGGGAGGGTGGACGACACCATCAGCTCCCGGAGACACACACTGCCGCTGGGGAGGGAGGACGCTGCTCTCCTCTCCCTTTACTTCACACTGCCTTCCTGGCATATCACTTTTCTGCTGGGGGGCAGGAACAACAACCTCTGCCCCCTGTAACTCAGCCTGCCGCTGGGGAGGAAGGACGACACCTTCATCTCCCTGGGACACACACTGCCGCTGGGGAGGAAGGACGACACCTTCAGCTCCCTGTGATACAATCTGCCGCTGGGGAGGAAGGACGACACCTTTAGCTCCCTGGGACTTACTCTGCCGCTGGGGAGGATGGACGACACCATCAGCTCCCTGGGTTATACACTGCCGCTGGGGATCTGGGCCGACTGCCCAGCATCCCTGTAGGGCTGGTAGAGAGACCTCGGTCCCATCTCCACCTGCCTGTTGTGGTTCCTCACAGGACCAATCTATGAGGACCCCTACTTCGGGTTCTTCCAGCCGCCTCAGGGGGGGGCGGCTAACCTCCTCGGATGCAGCCTCTACTCTGCTGCTGTACCACTCTTCCTGCTCATCATACTCTTCGTCCATCTTTGAGTTTTGCTCAGCCATGACCTGGTTCCAGATCCCCTGGAATGTGTCCATGGATATATAACCCCCATACTGGGCCACTTGCTGCCTCACCTTGGCCATAAAATCATCTTCAGCGTCAGAGCCTTCCATACTTGTCTGCTCCAAGTCGCTGGATACCTCTGCTGCCAGGGGCGCTGCACGAGTGCTAACGTTGCCCTCAATTTGTAACTCCAAGGAATTGGTGTTCTGTAGCTGTCCTTCTGGCTGTGGGAACGATCCCGCCGCTTGCCACCAATTGTAACGGACCGTTTCACTTACAAGAGGGTAAAACCCAGTTTAGGCGATAATCCCCTTTCCAGATGCACAGGCAGCTACTGCAAACACCATTCTCCCGACTGGAACCACACGAACACTGGAACAGCTGAACAAGAAAAGCAGACATCGGCTTACACTCTTGGCAGTCAGCATACAATCCCATTCCCCCAAAGACCGAGACGACACATCGCTTTGAGGGTTAAGCAAGAACTCTAGACTGGGACACCCAGTCTGGCTTTTATTTCCAACTCACACATACAGGCCACACCCAGGGGGAGGCATAAAAGAACCAATGACATAGATGTTACCTCCCACACATCCCCTCCCCTTAGTGTGACACATAATCCCATTATGCATACAGAGTAAAATATACTTTTACACAACTTTCATAACTTTAAAACCATACATCACATTCACATAAAAATACATATCCACAATCAATCCATTCAGGGGAACAACATATTAAAAAATGGCATGGATCCGACCAGGGGTTTAAAAGTTACTAAAAGTATCTTTTGGGCCTTGGCTTGCAGCATGGCACAATCTGGCCCAAACAGAAGTAAAACATCCCCCACAATGCATCCCGGCTTCCTCCCTTCTGCCCTGGAGATAATTGGAGAAGTAATCCAATTATCTAGGACTAGAGTCAGACTCCATTAACCACATGGTTGCAAAAAGACAGTAAAAGACATAAAATTACATACTGATACATTTAACACATAAAACACACATTTCTACATATACCCAGTTTAACTGAACACATAAATACCTACATAATATTTAAGACAGTATTACTGTGATATGTTACAAAGTCTTAAAGGGACATTAGTCCCAAAAGTCCCAATATGTCCATCGCTGATTTTAAAGGGCCAGTAGCAGCAATATAAATTATTACATGCCCAAATATAGTGTTTATAGAGCAATATGTCCATGGGCCGTAGTCGCAGGGCAGGAGGCTAGCAGCCAGGCCTCTCCAGTTCACAGTGGCGAAGCTGGTTTCGCCACAGTTCTTATCTGCCGTCACATTCTATGTTTCTATGTTCTATGTTTCTGTATTTCTCTAGCACATGATATACGCTAGGTCTCTATACTAATTTCAAAACTATTGATAAACTATGCATTATATTTTCTACAAAACTGAATCTTTACTTACAAAACAATTGCTAGCTTTAATTGCAATTATGCTAGCTTTAGTGTACTAATAATCCTAATTTTAATAATGACAGAAGGCGATTATTTTGCATAATCTTCCTTTACTACTCCATAACAGCAAAGACATATAGAGAAAAAAAGGAACCAATCAGAGACAGGCAGAGAGTATAAGATATGGCTTCCACTGAGTCACTTCTTCTTGATAACGGCGACATCACAAGTCACACGATCAACTGAAGAACCATAAATGCAGCTGATATTCTGCTCTTAGGGTTCATTTCTGAAGCGCCCCATTTAGTTTGCAGTAGGACAGCTGAGACTGTACATCATATGGATAATCATTAAGAACTCTTAGAATCTAACAAAAAATTGCTGTTTGAAAAGTAAGCTGGAGGTAACGTATCAGGCTTGTGAGTTCAGTTCCTCTATAGACTATTTTTCTGTTCTTCGATTGTTTTAATTCCAATTCTTTATTTCTCCATCCAAAAGTGTATTGTAGTTAGCAAATTTATATTGCAATTCCATGACGTGTATTATCTAATTTTTTTTCTTTTAATTTTGAAAGAGGGTATAGATTGTGGTGTATGGAAAAAAAAAAACACTACACTGCATGTGACCTTTCAAACATGTTTGCATTTATCTTATTTTATACAAATTGTAATAAAAAAAATAAAATTACAATTTTCTTTCTATACAATGAATTAAACCTAAGCTACCAGGGTGAAAAACAAAAATACTTACCTTGTAGAGTAGACTAAAAGGAAGTTACACAAGTTATGTGCCCAAACCTTACCCAAGTTAGATTAACCAAAGCTAAATCATTTATATCTGTGAATTTGTTTGCTGGAAGTGTGCTCCCAAGTACCAGCACTGTGTGTCTGCTGAAATAATAATGTACAAACTATATAACTGTCCAGTACAACTTAGCACTACTTGATTTGCGAGTAAAAATTACTTTAATTTACTTTATTGGCAATCTAAATTACTTTATTGGCAATCTAAACCAAGGAACATTTGACCGTAATGCATAATTTGCAATATTTTTAAAATACATGTTGACAGTTATTTTATATACCTCGATCGAGTTAGTAGAGTCCAGTGTCCTGCCATCTTTAGAGTTCGCCATTAGACATATCTAATTTTGGCCTTAATTTAATATTTTTCTATCCGTTTTTGAAATAATTTTTTTTTGATAAACATTTTAAAATGATTTATATTTTGATATAGTGATATATTTTTGTATTTCTGAATTTTCTTTAGATATTTTAATTTGAAAAAAAAAAATTTTATATATCATTTGAAATTCTCATCCAAAAATATTAAACTGATGCCTTTATTAGAAACAAAATATGAAACTTTTTTTTTTAAATTGATGTTAATGTATTTACTCTCTTTGTGTTCTTAATACGATCAGTTGATATTTACTAATAAGTTTCTTTTTCTAAAAGTCAGATGGCAAGACCTGTGTGGTGTTACCTCAAAAATCACCTTCTGCATCACCCCAAAACTATGGACATGGGACAGGTGTAGGCAGTGCTGACCAACCCAATGCTGGTGAGATATACAATTGCATGTTTTCCAGTACAATTTATTTCTTTATTGTACTCGGTTTACTATTCATGCACAACGCATATATTTTAAATCTATCGTACAATTCATTGAAATTCTTTGATATTGTCTACAGAGGCATTATACATTTATTGCCATATTTTAATATGTAACTATCTTCAACATTTTCTAGATCAAGAAAAATATCGCTGTTTATTAATAAATGTTAAATAGCTACTGAGCGAAATAAAAAGCAACACCTCTTTTTCTCTCTATAACCCATCTTTGGTGTTCTTCCTTAGCAGTTTGTATCATGCATTTTTGATTTGTTTGGTATTTTATGATAGTATGATATGATAGCTCAGTTCCGGGTAAGGGCTTCTGAAACTGCAAAAGCCTGTCTGTTTATATACATTGGAATACAATATGGGTTGCCTTGCATGACTCTTGCCTCCCCCCCTCCCACCCTTTGTAAGGAGATTGAATAATAATGACCTCTGTCTAATATTTATTTTTTTCAGTACTACTTGACCTTTAATTTGATTTGTACATGGAAGCATTGCTATAATTTCCTGGCATAATTATATCTGTGCAAGATTGTGTAATTGAATTTTGTTCCATAACTGGATTCATGTCTATTAGTTAAGTCATGTTTATCTATCTTGTTGACTAGAGTAGCACATTAATGTAATCTGTAGAGAAATACCCATGTCCCCACTGACCACCTTTTTTTTTTTTTTTGTCTGTCTGTAATTATGTACATGCCATCTTGATTCATGATTCATATATAAAAAAACAAAATCTATACAAAAAGCTTGGGTTCTTGTTAAAATTAGATTTCTACAGTGCACCCATTCTATCATGTATTCATGACTATTAAAATGATCTAGGGAAATATAGAGAATGATCCTATATATATTCGATAATGCAACATTTCATGCAGAAATAAAAAGTAATTTCATGCCAATCTACGCACTTACATCTTCTATACCCAAGCACTAAACTCTTTATCCCAGAGTTCCCGAAATTGCATTCTAATTTTGCAGTGTCTCTTTTTTCATCTAGTAGATATTGGTGCGGTGTAAGTGACAAGGACCTACACCTATAAGTGGAGCGCTCAAACACAGATAAATCTTACCAAAACGTAGTCTCATTCAATGGTAAAATATGGGGTACATGTCAAAGTAAAATACAGAAAATACAATATAGTGTAGATGGTACTGAAAAATGGCTTCACAGTGATTATAATGATATCGTGCTGAATATTACACTCACATTTCAAGGAGCCTGTATATAGAAAACACTGGCTCCGTATCAAGGCTTGTGTGCTGTTATGGTAGCACCACCCTCCTACTTCGGCTTGAAGAATTTCTCAGGAACACAAAAAAAAGGGAAGAAAGCAGACCAATGTGTAGACTTTTGGTGATAAATGACACAGGTATATGTTCAATAAATGGGGTGCTCACCTGGTCCTAAGCCTACGATTCCCGGCTCTAGGTGTGTAGGTTTTGTGCCAATTTGAATGGGGATGGCACTTCCCCTGTGAGGATTCCTTGGAGGCTCCAAAAAGGACTTGGATGAGGTTTTGAATGAAAATGGTGAATTTATTGGTTTAAAATAAACATAAAAACAAAGATGATAAAAGTCCTCAAATAAAAGTCCTTTAAAAATGGCCAATACGCGTTTCACTCTCAAATAGAGCTTCTTCAGTCAGCTGTAATGTTAGTCCTCTGAATCCTCCATTTTAAATGTCATCTGGGTCTTCCCCTTTAATGAGTTAAATTCATTCTGTCCAATCAGATTCAATTTCACATAATGTGTGTGTGTGTGTGTGTACCTTTAATAGGTTAATGATGTTAACGCCTTTATTTGTCTATTTTTTCATTGGTGGGCAGCGTTGGTTGGCGGAAGTGCTTGTTTTCAACCAGGTGGTTGGCGGAAGTGACATCACGTAATCATGTGATCGCCATCCAGCCATAAAAAAAAAAAAAAAAAAAAAAACAGCTGAAAACAGCAAATAGAGCTGCAGAATTGAAATGACAGTAAAATTGCATAATGTCAAATATTGATATAATGTAAATAGTGGTGCATATAGACTAATACATTCACATTGTTAAAGGTGCATACTGTGCTGGTGGTACTTATATTTTTAAACATTAAAAAGGTGATATTACATACATATGTGCTAGAATAGATATCCTTATTGGGTATTTAAATCAATATTCTTTAAGTGGTATTCACAGTGTTTATAGTGTTCGGGCATACATAATATGCCACTGATTGAATATGAATAAGAAAAATGTATGAAAGAAAAACAAGGGGTATAAAAAGGGTAGAATGGATTACAATGGATAAATTCCATTGAACCCAAAAAAGGGGGGATACCCATTTAAATGAAATGGCAGAGTTCAAAGTCTATATTCAAACCCCGGGGCTTTAAAGTCCCGAGGTTGAATATCCATCTCATCTCACTCTGTCCCAATAATTTATTGAGGTCGCCTCCCCGCCAATTCCCCTTAACCTTTTGTATACCCATAAAGAGTAATTGGGTGGGATCACTGTTGTGGGCTAGGGTGAAGTGGTGTGATACACTGTGTCCTTCAAATTTTTTCTTGATATTTCTAGTGTGTTCCTCAATCCTAGTGTGTAAATTCCGTTTAGTGCGTCCCACATATTTTAAACCGCAAGGACATTCCAATAAATATATTACGTTGTTTGAGTGGCAAGTTATAAGTTCTTTAATAGGGAATTCCTCATCATTATTGCAGTTCTTAAAAGTCTTAATATGTCTCTTTTTATTATTGGTGTTCCTACATGCAAGACAAGTACCACACCCATAAAAACCCTTTCCTTTATTTAGGAAGGTAGTGGTTTTAGTTTTTTTTTTTTTTTTTTTGTCAATCTTTCTTTTATTAGAGGCAAATAAGATGGGATACAGAAGAGAAATTGGAGGAAACGGTCAAATGAATTACAGTATAGGGTCAATACAGCAAGAGTAAATGACATTTCCTGAATTACAGTGCCTCAATTTTTTAGTTTTTTGTCGTTAAAACCTTAGTTAGAAAATACAGGCTAAGGATCACAAGATCCGGTAGGTAACATGCTAACCTATTAGAGGTCCTACAGTTAGCTGTAAATGCTTATACGAGAGGCTCATAGTTTAAAGTAACAGCGGTGGAGCATTAGGTTAAAAGTTAGAAGTATCGATCAGTGAGCGATAATACAGGCTATGGATCAGAAGATCCAGTTGGGAACATGCTAAAATATTAGAGGTCATACAGTTGGTTTCACCTGAGTAGACAGGAGGCTCACAGTTTAAATCAGAATAGGCAGAGAAGTAGAGAGTCTATAATGCCTAACCCATCACTATTCAATCAAGGTACTTTTATCTCAGTATTGCTATGTAACTAGGCGTAAACTATGACTAGATGCTAAGAGAGACACAAACATGAGAAATGATTACCAGCAATCGAATAAAATAATAATAAAAATAAAATATAAAGAGCTGGAGGGACATAATCTGCAAAATACTAAACCAGGCACAAGGTAGTCTGTTGATGTTATGAGAAGGGGCAAATACCACCAGTGGTCTGCCACTCGGGCTAGTCCTCATCATGTCCAGTGGCAGAGGGCCAGGTCTAGACCCAGAGTCCCGCTTGCTTTCGCCGACGTTAAACCGCTGATCTGAGTCTCTGTGTTGGCTATGTTGCTTTTGAGGGCCGCTCGTCCTCTGCCTGAGGCCTTGATGGGCACTCGCGCCTGTGTGCCATTGGACCCGTCGTCAGGACCGTGGGCCCAGGGTTCCGCCGGGCCCCTAGCTTCTCCCTGGGTATATGGCAGGCTGTGGGGGGGGGTTCCTCCCGATGAGCACCCAGCTCAGATGAGACGCGTGCGGACCTCTCAGCAGCGAAGTATCCGTGAGCGGTATCTGTTAGGCTCTCTGCCCCGGGTGTCTGTGTCTGTACCTGAGAATGTCTCGGGTGCCGGCGCGGATGGTGACTGCAGGTCGTCCCGCGGGTCTCCGCCATCTTGTGCGCGGGTCTAGGCTGCATGTTGGTGCACGTGTGTGGGACTGGTAAGCGTAAGCTCTGCATCTGCTATTCTTTGGGCATTAACGCTGTTTCAGAGTGTGGGTCGTGAGGTTCAGGCGATCCTGCGTACCACGCCAGGTCGTTTCTGTAGTCGGCTATAAATGATCACCGCTCTTGTGACCTCCGCCATCTTGGCCACGTGTCTGAGGCCTGCATGATGTTCCACCAGCTCCTCCGCTAGTAGTCTAAAGCTTGGACCGGGATCACCCCCCCGGTCCGATGGGGGGGGAGACAGGGCCGGGTCCGCCGATGCGCCCTGCGTGCTCCGGGCTCCGTAGGGCAGGATAGTGGAGCGGCGGCCGTCCACTCCACTCACCGCCAGGCAGGTACCCTTTGATTGCTGCGGGGCACCCCTCCTCCGGGGGACTAGAACTCCTCGAGCAAGCCTCTCCCCGGCTCCGGTGGCCCGTGTGCTTTGCAGGTCGAGGTTGGTGGTAATTGTTTGCAGGTTAGGTACCGATTTTCGGGCAAATTTTGCATTTTGTGCAGGAGCTGTGCTTGCCTGCGACCGCTTGGCTCGGCGGCCCGGCCCCGCCCCCCGGTTTTAGTTTTTTTAATGTGGTTCTTTACCAAAAGTCTGTTTAAATTAGCTGCACCCCTTAATATTATCATTGAACCATACACAAATCAAATTACTACAGAAGGGCTTAAAATTTGCACCCACTAGAAATCTTAACAAATTTGAGACGTATGTAGATCTAAATAAATTTAAACGCACCTTATGCTTGAAAAATTTTTTTCAAAAAAATCCTATAACCAATAGCCTAATTAATACAGAAAAGTATACACACACGACATTAAAAGAAAAGTCCACCTTTTTTCCAAAACACTTAATCTCAGGAGAAATGACCACCTATGAGAAAATGGTGATGTCAGACATCAATAAATTAAAAAAAGCGAATCGCTACCAACAAAACCTTCAAAAAGATGAGTACAAAGTTCTAAAAAAACTACAGAAAGATAATGACATCATCATTAAACCCGCGGATAAGGGGGGGGGGATAGTCATTTTAAATGTCAAAGACTATCACACAGAATGTATGAGGTTACTTAACGACCACACAACCTATACACAATTAAAAGGAGATCCAACTATTGAAATTAAAAATAAATTTTACGATCTCATAACCAAGGGTTTACAAAAGGAGATTTTAAACAAAAAAGAATTTGAGTATCTAAATGTAACACACCCTAAGATACCTGTGTTCTATTACCTCCCCAAGGTGCATAAAAACCCCTTAGTTCCACCTGGAAGACCTATCGTCTCAGGCATCAACTCCATATCATGTAGATTTTCGGAGTATGTGGACAGATGCCTCCAGCCTATAGTGCAAGGCATCCCTAGTTACCTTAAAGATACAGGGAGCATTCTGAGACATTTACAGACCATCAAATGGGAACATGACTACTATCTAGTAACTGCTGACGTCAGCTCTTTATACACCATTATCACACATCAAAAGGGCTGTGCAGCAGTACAATTCTTTTTAGAACAATCTCAGAAATTTGAGTCAGATCAAATTGATTTTATCATTGAAGGGATACAATTAATTTTAACCAGTAATTATTTTTGGTACGATGACACTTTTTATTTACAGGCATGTGGGACGGCGATGGGCACCAGGTTCGCACCCAGCTACGCTAACCTGTTCATGGCAGACTGGGAGCGCCAACATTTACAACTTAATGAGGGCTGGGTGGAGGGCCTGGTGACCTATCGCCGTTACATAGATGACCTGTTTTTTATTTGGAAGGGCACAGAAAACACGCTACAAAGTTTTTAAAATCAATTAAACAATAATGAATGGGGCATTATTTTATCAACGAATTTTAGTAAACACACGGTCACATTTTTAGATTTGGATATTTTTATTGATAATGAAAAGATCAAGACCAAGACACATTTTAAAGATGTGGATGTGAACAGCTTTATCCACACCTCAAGCTGTCACTTTTCCCCTTGGCTAAATAGTGTACCTAAATCACAACTTATACGTATAAAAAGAAATTGCACGGACAATGACACCTTCAAGGAACAAGCAGACAAATTAATGACCGACCTGTTAGATAAGGGCTATAAAAAGGAGACACTCAACGACACTTATACACAAGTTTTAAAAATTCCACAGAGCACTTTATTACAAGAAAAAAACAAAACGCAAAATGAATGTGAGGTCAATTTACCTATTGTATGTAATTACAGCCATAACAATAAGGCATTAAGGAAAATCCTAAATAAACATTGGCCTATGTTACTTCAGGACCATGCCCTATCTCAGATTCTACCACCAAAACCCAGGATAATATTTAGGGGTGCAGCTAATTTAAACAGACTTTTGGTAAAGAACCACATTAAAAAAACTAAAACCACTACCTTCCTAAATAAAGGAAAGGGTTTTTATGGGTGTGGTACTTGTCTTGCATGTAGGAACACCAATAATAAAAAGAGACATATTAAGACTTTTAAGAACTGCAATAATGATGAGGAATTCCCTATTAAAGAACTTATAACTTGCCACTCAAACAACGTAATATATTTATTGGAATGTCCTTGCGGTTTAAAATATGTGGGACGCACTAAACGGAATTTACACACTAGGATTGAGGAACACACTAGAAATATCAAGAAAAAATTTGAAGGACACAGTGTATCACACCACTTCACCCTAGCCCACAACAGTGATCCCACCCAATTACTCTTTATGGGTATACAAAAGGTTAAGGGGAATTGGCGGGGAGGCGACCTCAATAAATTATTGGGACAGAGTGAGATGAGATGGATATTCAACCTCGGGACTTTAAAGCCCCGGGGTTTGAATATAGACTTTGAACTCTGCCACTTCATTTAAATGGGTATCCCCCCTTTTTTGGGTTCAATGGAATTTATCCATTGTAATCCATTCTACCCTTTTTATACCCCTTGTTTTTCTTTCATACATTTTTCTTATTCATATTCAATCAGTGGCATATTATGTATGCCCGAACACTATAAACACTGTGAATACCACTTAAAGAATATTGATTTAAATACCCAATAAGGATATCTATTCTAGCACATATGTATGTAATATCACCTTTTTAATGTTTAAAAATATAAGTACCACCAGCACAGTATGCACCTTTAACAATGTGAATGTATTAGTCTATATGCACCACTATTTACATTATATCAATATTTGACATTATGCAATTTTACTGTCATTTCAATTCTGCAGCTATATTTGCTGTTTTCAGCTGTTTTTTTTTTTTTTTTTTTTTATGGCTGGATGGCGATCACATGATTACGTGATGTCACTTCCGCCAACCACCTGGTTGAAAACAAGCACTTCCGCCAACCAACGCTGCCCACCAATGAAAAAATAGACAAATAAAGGCGTTAACATCATTAACCTATTAAAGGTACACACACACACATTATGTGAAATTGAATCTGATTGGACAGAATGAATTTAACTCATTAAAGGGGAAGACCCAGATGACATTTAAAATGGAGGATTCAGAGGACTAACATTACAGCTGACTGAAGAAGCTCTATTTGAGAGTGAAACGCATATTGGCCATTTTTAAAGGACTTTTATTTGAGGACTTTTATCATCTTTGTTTTTATGTTTATTTTAAACCAATAAATTCACCATTTTCATTCAAAACCTCATCCAAGTCCTTTTTGGAGCCTCCAAGGAATCCTCACAGGGGAAGTGCCATCCCCATTCAAATTGGCACAAAACCTACACACCTAGAGCCGGGATTCGTAGGCTCAGGACCAGGTGAGCACCCCATTTATTGAACATATACCTGTGTCATTTATCACCATAAGTCTACACATTGGTCTGCTTTCTTCCCTTTTTTTTGTGTTCCTGAGAAATTCTTCAAGCCGAAGTAGGAGGGTGGTGCCACCATAACAGCACACAAGCCTTGATACGGAGCCAGTGTTTTCTATATACAGGCTCCTTGAAATGTGAGTGTAATATTCAGCACGATATCATTATAATCACTGTGAAGCCATTTTTCAGTACCATCTACACTATATTGTATTTTCTGTATTTTACTTTGACATGTACCCCATATTTTACCATTGAATGAGACTACGTTTTGGTAAGATTTATCTGTGTTTGAGCGCTCCACTTATAGGTGTAGGTCCTTGTCACTTACACCGCACCAATATCTACTAAATTTATTCAGTGGAATAGAGGATATTTCCACACCAGTGTATTGAGCTGCCTGTAAATCACTTTCTGACTTTTTTGAGCACTTTTGTTATACACACTCCTCTGTAAAAAGAGGCAACCTTTGATTGGTATTCATAGATTCTCTTTTTTCATCTGCCTTGGCTCCAGCATTGGTTCTAGATGCCATGCTTTCCTGTTATATTTCTCCTTCTTTCAGTGCTCTAATTACCTTCCGGATATTTTGTTGTGTCCGAAAGGATCGTGTCAGCTGTAAGTGCCTTGAGACTTATTTGGAGAATACGGGTTGTCTGTGAACAAATAATTTTTGTTAGATAGGATATAGTCCTAATGTCTTGTGTTAGCATATCATCGTGTCCATGTCGGTTGCTGTAAACCTCTAAACTGTTCTTGTGTCATCTCCATTCAGCTAAGTGATGCAATCCTATGTTCGACCTAGAGTTTTGTTTGCAATTGTTGCAATATTATATTGTCAGTATGAGTATTCTCTAACCGGGTGTTCCTTTGTCATGGTTACTACGGCCATGAATAAATGACCCCAAGGAAATTCAGAGAGGTTTTTCTTCGCATCTCGTGAACTTGGGTAGTAAAGAGTAAATGTTTAATGAATAATGTGTAAAAATTATTGGTCTTCATTGCTCATTGATGGAGGGAAACAGGTACAATTCATGCATTCGAGCTGCTGTAATTATATTAATAGTGTGGAAACCAATCGTAATTGTGGTTTTTACTTGCCCTCACTACATTACTCAAGACATTAAGCACTTCAATTGTTTTTTTTTTCATGGTGTAAAGAAATTAATGATTGTCACTTCCACTTCTTTTATGGTGTAATTTGCTTGATAAATTATAATTTGTCTGATAAATCATGTGTTCCTTCACCTGACACAATAATTAACAGAAGTGTGAGTTGTTGTGAATTCAAAAGGAATTTTAAAATATTAAATATCAATATTGGGGAACATTTTCCAAATCCACTTTTTTCAGTGTGACTATTTTGGCCTTTCTTTTAAAAAATTTCTATGAATTCCCTAGAATTCACACTTTAGTAACTCTAAATTATATATTCAATATTCTCCATGGCAGTCTACACAAAACGATTTACTAAATCATTTAACTATTCAAGCAGGGACCTTCCAGGCATGCAAAAATAGACGAACTAGCACAATTGTTATTATTGTTATTCCAGACATACAGTTAACCTGTTTTTCACTTTGTTCTTCTGTCTCCAAATCAATGTTTACATCTCACGGGATGTCATTTTATGCCTCCTCTTTAATTATTATGCCATGTCTTGTTTCCGAAGCTTGGCATTCTTCCATATTTAATGAAGCTTTCTGAAGAGTCACAATAACTTAAACTCTCTTATATTGATTGTAGTATGTTTTAGTAGAATGTAACATTGTTTTAATTTTCAAAAGAATTGAAGATATGAGGCAGAGATGTGCCATTATTCTGTTTCTTTGTATCAATCTTATAAATGATAATTACGACAGGTGATATTCTGACAAATGGATCTGCAGTTGCTCACGTGTCCTCGTAGGCCTGGGAAGGACACACATAGCAACTTTACAATTTTACCACATGACAAGAAGCTTCATATTTTTCATAACTTCCTTTACTGTACTCGTGTAGTAGCAAAGATCAATCAAAACAGTAACCAAAAAACCCAGAGATAAGGCTCTGTCAGTATAAGCACCTCCTCTTTCTTTGCTGGTCCTACAAACTGCACAGGTCAGAGTATATTTCCTTTTGTCCCTACATTCTCTGTATTTCCAGGCCTGCAGGAGTTTGTCTCGCAAAACCTTTTGAGTGTCTGGTGGCCAATCTCATGAGATTCACAGCGGCCAACTATGTTTACCATATTACAGATTAGAATCAGGGCCGGCGCTACCTGTTAGGCGGACTAGGCAGCCGCCAGGAGCGCCGGCCCCCCTAATGCTGCAGCCGCCCGAGCGCTCTGTAAAGAGCCTCAGGCGGCTGCAGCTTTGCCCGGGCTGGTGCGTCCATGAGGGCGCACCGCCCGGGCGCAGCATGAGGAGAGGGGCTGACAGGAGGGAAGCGCTCAGCGCTCCCTCCTGTCACTCCTTCACTGTAGTGTGGCCGAGTGCTGTATGGTCCGCGGGTACAGGGAGCATCCGTCTCCTGTACCCGGCCGGACTAACAGGAAGTGAAAACTGAGTGTTCACTTCCTTTTAGTCCGGCCGGGTACAGGAAACAAAAGCTCCCTGTACCCGCGGACCATACAGAGCTCGGCCACGCTACATCATAGGTAGGGGAGGGGGGGGGGAGAAAGAAACAGGGAGGGAGGGGGGTGGAGAAAGGAAGAAACAGGGGGGAGAAGAAACGGGGGGGGGAAGAAACAGGGAGGGAGGGAGGGGGGAGAAAGAAACAGGGAGGGAGGGGGAATGAGAGTTACAAGGGAGGGGGGAGAGATTGACATTCATCACACACACACAATGCACCCCTTACACACACACACACACGCAATGCAACCCTTACACACAATGCATCCCTTACACACACAGAAACACACAATGCATTCCTTACACACACTCAATGCACCCCTTACACACACACACTCAAAGCACCCCTTACAGACTCACACACTTCATCCCTTACATACAGGGCGCACCGCCCGGGCGCAGCATGAGGAGAGGGGCTGACAGGAGGGAAGCGCTCAGCGCTCCCTCCTGTCACTCCTTCACTGTAGTGTGGCCGAGTGCTGTATGGTCCGCGGGTACAGGGAGCATCCGTCTCCTGTACCCGGCAGGACTAACAGGAAGTGAAAACTGAGTGTTCACTTCCTTTTAGTCCGGCCGGGTACACGAAACAAAAGCTCCCTGTACCCGCGGACCATACAGAGCTCGGCCACGCTACATCATAGGTAGGGGAGGGGGGGGGGGGAGAAAGAAACAGGGAGGGAGGGAGGGGGGGTGGAGAAAGGAAGAAACAGGGAGGGAGAAGAAACGGGGGGGAGAAGAAACAGGGAGGGAGGGGGGAGAAGAAACAGGGAGGGAGGGGGGAGAAAGAAACAGGGAGGGAGGGGGAATGAGAGTAACAAGGGAGGGGGGAGAGATTGACATTCATCACACACACACAATGCACCCCTTACACACACACACACACACACACGCAATGCAACCCTTACACACAATGCATCCCTTACACACACAGAAACACACAATGCATTCCTTACACACACTCAATGCACCCCTTACACACACACACTCAAAGCACCCCTTACAGACTCACACACTTCATCCCTTACATACAAGAAACACACCTTGCAGCCCTTACACATACAAACACAAATTCACACAATGCATTCCTTACACACAAATCAGGACATCCCCTACACACTCCACCCCCTGTGAACAAACTCATTGGTGGACCCTGGGACCCAGACCTTGAGCTGTGTAAAGGGCCCCAAAAATAGAGCTGCTTCCCGTTCTCCCAGAACATTGATTTTTGTGACCACAGTTACTAACAGCCTCCATAGATCCTGTTCTACACCAGACCAGTGGAGTCAGACTGCAGCTAGAGCCCATCATCATCCTCATCTGGTTGTAAGTAGGCAATCTAGCATATTATTTGTGGCACTAATCTCTAATTTACCTCACATTAAAGAAACACTATAGTCCCCAGAACCACTTCAGCTTAATGTAGTGGTTCTGGTGTCTATAGCCTGTCCCTGCAGGCCTTTTAATGTAAACACGGCGGCACTGCAGCACTAGCGTTAGTTAACATGGCAGGTCATATGGGTGGGGCACTGTGATGTCACGGGGGGGGGGAGGCGGCAAACTTTACTTTTGCCTAGGGCGGCAAAAATCCTTGCACCGGCCCTGATTAGAATCATGGTTTTGGGGCCTTCTTTAGCCAGACACACTGCCACATTGTTAATCAAATGTATTTCTTTCACAAGATTCCTCACTTGAGTTCCAAGCTTATACCCTGCCTGTATCACTGACTTTATACTCGTGTTAATATATGCACTATAGAGGTGAGCCCCCCTGCTATGTAACTGGGGCAAACCCTCATACAGTTCTCACTGATCATACTATTTCTGGCATATTAATAAGCATATTTCCACTTGGTGATCTTGGGGTGAGCTCCCACAAAGTCCTCTTTTGCAATATTGATCCTGAAACACGTTATGGGTGAGCCCCTTCGTTATACTTTACTACTACCATTGTTGGTGCTTGTTTCAGGGTTGAGCCCCCTGCATTCTCTACCACTGACAAGTTTAGGCCAGTTATTGATGGTAAGCCCCCGTAATATCCATATAATACAATTTCTCATTACACCTGGCTGATGGCTGCACGCTATCCACGGACAACATAAGTGACTCTCCCCAACAAACTCAAGATTTTCAGTCCATTATAAATGCTGCTGTAGCATCCTCTGTTAAAAAAGCTCTCTCTAAAGTGCTCACCCAATATCCAGCCGACCCTTCTTCACAAGTGTCAGCCTCTGGTATGCCTAGAAAAGTTTAGATGGCTCAGAGCCATCCATTAGGCCATCCGTTAGTTGAACATGTCAACCTTTTCACTACATTTAATAGGTTTCATTGAAACATGTATTCCGTCCCTCCTCCACGAAAGATGTTTTTGAAAAGGCTGTTCAGCTTTGCCACCAGCCGGCTCTGGTCTTCAGGCCACAGAGCTAATTCCCTTACGGCATCCTTCTTTCCGACAGCCCTCTCAAGGACAACATCCTTCCAATGTTCCTCGGACAGGAACAGAGGCACTTGAGGCAGAGGTCAAGCCTGATTTAATGCAGGTGAGTTCTCCGATAACTATCTCCACAGATGCCTGGATTCTCCAGACAGTACAAGGATATGTAATAGAGGTCCACTGTCCTCCCATGCAACTTATCCTCACCCAATACAAGTTTCAAAGGATGTCTCATATGTCTCTTATAGATGCAGAAATCCAAACTCCTTTTTCCAAAGGCGCTGCTCAGTATACATAAGACGAAGGTGGCTTCTTCAGCAACATCAGAAATCAGAAAGAAAACAGGTAAATTTCATCCCATTATCAATCTACACTACCTCAACACGTTTGCAGTGTGCAGACACTACGAGATGGAAGGTATCATCTGTTGCGAGATCTCCTCCTAAGGAACAACTGGTTCAATACTGGTTCTGAAGTCAAGGATGCTTCTCTTTCTGTTCCGGTGGCTCCAGACAGTCTACGTCTTTTATGCTTCCTCTGGTGAGGACGTACTTGCCAGTTCACATGCCTTCCCTTCGGTCTCAGCTGAGCTCCATGGTGCTTCACAAAGTTGTTGAAACCAGTGATGGCACATCTGAGAGCCAGAGATGATTCATTGTTTGCTTTTTCGGGTCCTTTGGTTTCATCATCAACAGGGAGAATTCTCAGGTCATGTTTCAAAATTGGCTTGGTCAGTTGCCTACTTTGGCTTCATATGAACAAGATCACAGTCATACGGAAGAAAATTTGTCATATACTCCGTCTCAATCGTATTCCTTTGCTCTTATCAATCCATTAATGGTATGTGGTCAGCCATCTCCATAGCCCATATTCCAATTCGGGGCATCCTGGTGAGATAAAACCCCTTGATTTGTCGCTTAGATGCGGGTGGTCAAACTGGCTTGCTCTTCGGCTACCAAATATAATAAACTTTGGGATGTTGATTTAGTTCTCCATTTTCTACAGGAATGGCCAGATAACCAGTCTTTTTCTCTCCGTCAGTTATAGGCAAAACTCACACTGTTATCTTGTTTAGTTTCTTTCAGTCAGATTTCAGACATACAGCATTTGATGTGGATGATTTTCCTTTTCCCCAGACATTATGTCGTTATCGATTTCATGTCGTACCATTTTTTACAAGGTTCTTTTGAGAACGTACTCAACGTTGTGTCGTTGAGGCCTTGTTGCAATATGTGGAATTTCTGGTTCTTTGCGGGTGTCAAGATCGTTCTCATCTCATATGTTCGAACTCACAAACCAGTGGCTATGACATTAGTGAGATGAGTTAGTTGGAATCTAACATTAGGGGGTGTAGATTGTGTCTTTGGGGCTCCTTCACTTTGGGGTGCAGCAGCAATGCATGCCTTTTCCTTGGAGGCTTCTCTCTCTGACATCTTGCAAACTGATCTTGCAAGGATATGTTTTGTATCTTTTATTTTTGCCCATCTCCTTGTGCTCCTTTTTCACTTTTTTCTTATTGTTACTGCAAAATATAAAGCCTCCTGTCATGTGATAAAATTGTATGTTATGGTAAGGTATTGTACATGTAATAATTTTACTAATGACAGAAGGCAAATATTTTCCCTCCCTTCCCACCCATAGTTGGCTTGTTTTCTTCTCCCATCGTTCTCTAATTATTTTTACTTTGCATTATGTCAGTACTAGTATTTCTTGGTATAACATTTTGAATAGGATGAGTTTTATGTTAGTATTTCAATTGGTATATACATATGTTTAGAATCAATTATATTGATTCGGTTGGATTATTATATTGCATAAATAAGTTTGTTTTCGTTTTGTGAATTCAGAAACTTTTCACATATTTCTCTTTTGTTTCAGTGTGATCTTCGTTTTTGACTGGTTGAGGAATGATTGTTTTTCAATCCTTGTTCTACAACCAGGAAATTAGGCTAACTATTTGCTTCCTGTCATTACTAAAATTATTATAAGTATACTACGTTAGCATAAGTTACAATTATTGTGTGCAAGTTGGCTTTATGGTAACCTGTACGGCAGCCTTTTAAGTGAGCATTTGCAATTACACAGGGCATAGTTGGCAATTCGATACTGCCACACTGCCATTGCTGAATTTCAAGAGGTGCTTGTGTCTGGAGTGACAGCTGCATATTTTCCAAAATGTAATATGGACTAAAAGGGGTCCATTCATTTTAAGGGTGTGAGTGAGGGTGTGAGCAGGTGTTGGGCTTTTCTGAGAAATTTTAGGTGACTTCACAATAATAAATTATGAAACTGTAATGTAATAAGGAACAATAACAATGTATCATATAATACAAACTGATTTCTAAACACATTTATTGTACATTAAAGACACATTACTGTGAGTATTGTTGCTGTGGAGCTCTGTTATAAGCTTCAACACCCCAACAAGATGGAGCTCCTAGAAAAGAAGAACATAGAAAAGAGGGACATATATATTTGGGTCCAAAATAGGGACCGTCCCTCCTAAAAAGGGACACTTGGAAAATATGCAGCTTTGGTACCCCTACTCAGGCTGCTGATTGGCCAAACGTGTAAAACATCAGTTACCTTCCAAACTGCTGTTAATAACGCTTGTCCATTTAAAAATTATATAGATAGAATATCACATTCTTTTAAGTGAGCAATTTTATAGTTTTCATTTGAACAAAATTATATAAAGGCATAGATACAGGCAAACGCGCAGTGCTTGGAACACATGTTGTCATTTCAGAAATGTCACACAGCTTGCTTCCTTCCTGCTGTCCTTGCAAACAATTGAAATATTTTCACCATGGTTTATGAAAAGGAACAAAAAAAGAACCGGGAGACAGGATACTGACTTTTTTTCTTCTTTTTCCTGCAAAATCTTTTTACAACATCAGGACTCATTTCTAAAGCCAAACCTTTTGAAAGTACAACACCATTAAAGCCAAAAACATAAGAAAATCCTGAGACAAGAGTACAAGGGAAACCGTGTATATTCTTGCACTCACAAAATGATGTGAAAATATACCGGTAAATCACTCCTCAGGGTCCAATCTTTCATGTATATGTTGATCTCTTCACAACAACCTTCTGTTTTCAAAATTCTCATACATAGTGCAATATAAGTTTAAATGGCAAAGACATGCACTTAGATCAGCGGACCAGCATGCACAATTTATTTCAATAAAACCACATTGACTAACAACCCTGAACAAAAACCGTGGTATCGGAAGGGTCCCAGGCTCTCCTTTTATTATGAATCTCTGAGGTTTCCTGCTGTTGAATATACTTTTTCATGTAGTAAAAAACTGTGACTCAAATATTATCACCTTACCGATTCATCTACATGAGCAGCAAAACGAAATAAAATCAAACAGTTAAACGTTGGCACTAAGGAAATACATTTCCACATTGCACTGTTTCTGTTTAGGGTGACCTTCTGAATTACATGCAAACCTAATTGCGCACGTTTACATTTACAGGAAGTAACTCAATGTAATTTTACAATCTGATTGGAACATACCCCATTTTGGTAATTATTACTCCAGTATAAACCGAGCCTTGCAGAACTGTTGCAGGTTTTTTTTTTTTTTTTTTCATGCTAATAAATCTAGCTTCTGGTTATTTGAGGTGGCACCAATTCCAGTAATTATTCTTTGTTTCTAGCATTAGCATAATTAGGATTTTTTAGTATTTTTCTAAATAGGGAGACTTAGCTCCCTCTCCTATTTACGTGAAAATGAGAATTACATTCTACTATATATTTAATATGAAAACACTTTTATACCGCATGATACTGATAATGTTCTTTTAATTTCCCTACATTTTGTTAAATTTTACAAATGCAATGATACATAAAAAGCATTGGCACGTAGCCTCCAATATTGGTTACCAATGTATGCCATTGCATAAGGTAAAAAGTAATGCCAATTGCACCACTGGTGCTGCCCGTGGGAGTGGGACCGCTAACAATTCTGTCAGGACAGCCTAGTGTAAATGCACACTCAGGGCAGTGAAGCCAATCGCTCAGGGCAGCTTAATGAGGGCAGACCATGCAATGAGCACTTGTTCAGTGTTCTCTGCAGGGTACTAGTGCCCTTAGCACAGCACGAGCCTTTTAAAGGTGTGCTCACGCTATGCTTTTTCGGGACAGTTCCCAGGTGTCTCCAAAAGCAGGACAGAACACCAAAATCGAACAATTATACATTAGTATGTTTAAAATTGGAGGGAAATTAAACTTTAATAATAAAAGTAGTTTACTTATTTCTGATTATATGATGGTCAAAGACAAAATACCGTATTTTTCGCTCCATAAGACGCACTTTTTTTCCCCTCAAAAGTGAGGGGAAATGTCTGTGCGTCTTATGGAGCGAATATGAAGCTTTACTTACCTGTCTTGCAGCGTTGGCCGGCAGCACAGGGCGCACCGCGGTAGTGGAACTTGAATTTCATGTTCCGGTTTCCGGCGGGACTGAAAGGAAGTGCGCACAAGCTGAGTGCGCACTTCCTTTCAGTCCCGCCGGAAACCGGAACATGAAATTCAAGTTCCACTACCGCGGTGCGCCCTGTGCTGCCGGCCAACGCTGCAAGACAGGTAAGTAATTATAGGACAAGGGGAGGGGGACAGTATGGGAGGGGGGGTGGAAGTCTGTGGGGAGGGGGGGTGGAAGTCTGTGGGGAGGGGGGGTGGAAGTCTGTGGGGAGCGGGGGTGGTGGAAGTCTGTGGGGAGGGGGGGTGGTGGAAGTCTGTGGGGAGGGGGGGTGGTGGAAGTCTGTGGGGAGGGGGGGTGGTGGAAGTCTGTGGGGAGGGGGGGTGGTGGAAGTCTGTGGGGAGGGGGGGTGGTGGAAGTCTGTGGGGAGGGGGGGGTGGAAGTCTGTGGGGAGGGGGGGGTGGAAGTCTGTGGGGAGGGGGGGTGGAAGTCTGTGGGGAGGGGGGGGTGGAAGTCTGTGGGGAGGGGGGGTGGAAGTCTGTGGGGAGGGGGGGTGGAAGTCTGTGGGGAGGGGAGGGGGGGGTGGAAGTCTGTGGGGAGGGGGGGAGATGGAAGTCTGTGGGGAGGGGGGAGATGGAAGTCTGTGGGGAGGGGGGGAGATGGAAGTCTGTGGGGAGGGGGGGAGATGAAGTCTGTGGGGAGATGAAGTCTATGGGAAAGAGGAGAAGACTATGGAAGGGGGGGGACACTATGGGACAGGGGAGAAAAAAAATATTCTGTACAAACTGTCCCATAGTAAGAAACACTATGGGACAGTTTGTTCAGAATATTTTTTTTCTGGGTTTCTTCCTCTAAAAACTAGGTGCGTCTTATGGTGAGGTGCGTCTTATGGAGCGAAAAATACGGTAGTCAAACTGAAAGCAGAGCTGATTTGGAGATATGTTCCAGTCCTGCTGCTTTACAATTTGCAATTCACTTTAATACACACTTCGATTCACCCATTCCATACTTTCAAATCATAGCCCGGCAGGGAAGGGCTGGCAAACTTTGAATAGCCTTCTTTTTGCTAACACAACTCACAACTAATAATAGAGTTTTTTTGTGGAAAAAAACCTCCCAAACTGCATATCTTGTACTTGTAAGCATTCACCTCAAAAAAACTCAACCTCAAAACAAAAAAAAACCTGAATATTCAAGGATATAATTGATATGTATGTGAACAGGTTGCTAAGGAGAAATGTGATGACCATTATGAGTCAAGAAGGTTTTTTTCCCTTTTTGTGGCATATTTGGAAATGGCTACCATGGTGTTTTATGCAGTGTTTTAGCATGAAATAATAAGTTTCAAGGTTGAGCTTCATGGACTTTATTCTGGATGGATAGATGGATGTGTGCCATGTACATACTAGAAGCTTCCATCAATATGACCTTCACAGTATGGCGGAATATTTACAGAGATATATGTGCATGCCTAGGAGATGAAGATTTTTTTTTCCTACCGACTCCATGGATATTAATAACAACTGGCGTGTGTTATGAATTTCATGATCGTTGTCTCATCTCACCCTCTGGCCACTGACAACAGAATATTTACAGAATTGTTTGAGGTTACTGCCCCCTCCTCCCCTTCATAGCTCTCCCACGTGGTCTGGCCAACCAGTTAAAATGGAACCTCAAGTGTCCTACTCAGTCTGTTCTCATAATCCTTTATGTTGAGAATAATTTGAGTGTCACAAAACCTTTCCCTTGCTGCGCTGTGCGATCACAGAAATTATGTATATTCTGAGTTCTGATCCCTAGCTTCCTGGTGCTTCATTATGACATCATATATGACGTGGACGCCTCTCACTAGTCTCCTTTTATAATGTCATCACACTTGTGACATCATGGTCCTCTGTGACAAATCACAACCCAGTATAGGGTATATATAGTTCCTAGTTGTCCTTGTTTCTTTGCCCTGTCGTGTAATGTGTAATAACAATTTATGACATAGAGGTATATTTACAGACAAATTTATGTACAATAAATGTGCATTATTTTTCTATGATTTTATCCTGATGTATTTTTGCGGATTCCCTTTGAGTAAGGATCAGCAAACTTGTACTGTGTGAAATCATATTTATAGACCAAATTGTAATTAAGCGTGAGGTTAGAAATAATCATCTTAAAAGTGGGTTTAACTTTTGTTGTAGTTGTTTATGACTAAAATAAGACACCGCCATTGCAATACAGGGTTATTCATGTTTTAGAAATGACAGAGCAAAGAGAGGAGGAGACATTGTTATTTATGTTGACAATTCAATAAAGTTTACCCCCTTACAAAACTTTAGCCCTTCTGCCACCTTTGATTTCCTTTTTGGCACAATGGAGATCCTGTGCAGTAAATCAATCATTGTTGCAGGAATCTACCGCCCACCTAGTTCCCCAGTGCATTCCCTATCTGACATAG
Organism: Pelobates fuscus; assembly: GCF_036172605.1. Taxonomy (NCBI): domain Eukaryota; kingdom Metazoa; phylum Chordata; class Amphibia; order Anura; family Pelobatidae; genus Pelobates; species Pelobates fuscus. The sequence goes on from NC_086317.1 coordinate 260,384,947, forward strand.
CCCATCTCCTTAGTGAAACCATAACTCAAAACCCAAAAAGTGAACTGTTGGTCTTTGGAGATTTTAATATTGATTGGCTGAATCCTAAAAATAATCGTTCTTGCACGCTGTTTAAGACTTTGCAGCTTACGCAATTAATCTCCTCCCCAACTCGCATAAACATTAAAAGCCATAACCATACCCTGCTAGATTGGATTCTCTCCACTTCTCCTGATAGAATCCAGGAGGCCGGTGTTCTCCCTAACAGTTTCAGTGATCACTGTTTAGTGTGCAGCGTGTGCAAAAAAAAGGCTATTAAATCATCTCCCAAGATTAAAATTACCAGGTCCTTCAAAAAATTAAATCTTGAATCCTTTCTTAATGACATCAAGAACATCCCATAGCACAGATTAAACATTATCCCAGATCTAGACTGTGCTGATGAATTCTTTCAGTCTGAAATTTGGAATTTGCATGCCCCGCTGCAGAAGGTGAGAGTAAAAGGAGCACACATGAACTGGATCACAGCTGACCTCATCCAAATGTACCAGTTTCGGGATTCTTTGTGGTCCAAGTTCAAGCGTACTGGCTCTATGAATGATCACTGTGCATATAGACAATGGCGAAATATATGCACAAAACGGACAAAATTGTCCGAGGCCCAATATTTCTATGAAAATCTGAACAATAAACTATCAAACCCTAGAAACTTTTGGAAAGTTATAAATAAATCACAAACTCTCCAATCCACTCCCAACCCTCCACTGTCAAAGTGGATAACCAAACCCTGCAACTTCCCTTAGATGTAGCAAATGCCTTTAACAATTATTTTGTCGGATGCTCCACTACCCTGATAGCCAAGCTAATAAATGACACACATCCTGAAACTACAAATGTGTATCAGGTCCCACTAAATTTGCAAAGGCCCAATATAGACAAGTTTAATTTTAGACCTGTACCTATTAGTGTAGTTCGAAAACACCTAAATAATCTAAAAATGAAAAACCAGTCTGGACCTGATCAAATTCCAGCAATGCTGTTGAAGCTCATTGCGCCGGCAATTGCTAAACACGTCGAAACCCTAATTAACAAATCCTTGGTGTCTGGATACATACCCAAACTTTGGAAGACTGCGAGAGTAGTGCCTATCCATAAAAGTGGTGACACTACTTTGGTTTCTAACTATCGCCCTATATCATTGCTCCCGGTATTTAAAAAATCTTAGAAAAATGTGTCCATACGCAACTATGTGAGTATTACCAACAATCAAACTATCTGACCCCTAATCAATCGGGCTTTCACCAGAATCACTCCACTACAACTGCCCTCTTAAAAGTTTGCAATGACATTTAAACTGGCATGGGACAAGGAAACCTAACTGGAGCTATTTTCCTTGATTTTGCCAAGGCCTTTGACACGGTAGACCACGACATTCTACTGCACGAACTAAAAAACTCAGGTATTAGTGATTGTTCACTAACCTGGTTTCAATCGTATATATCGGATCGCTCGCAATATGTGTCCCTTTCTGACAGCGACTCCCTCCCTCTCCCAGTCACGTGTGGTGTTCCCCAAGGTTCCATTCTCGGCCCCCTACTATTTACATTATTTATAAATGATCTGCCTAATATCTGCAAATCCTCAAATGTACATATGTACGCAGACGACACAGTGATCTATGCGAGCAAATCCGATCTACCGCAGGTTGAGGCTGTGCTCCAAGACCAGTTTACAGAGGTAGAAAAGTGGATCGCAAAAAACAAACTCTTCCTAAACACTGACAAAACTGTCACAAGGATCTTTGGAACAGTACCTAAATTACACAATTCCCACCAATCCATCAAAACAAATTAAAATGGCACACTGACCACAGTCCACTCTTTGAAATACTTGGGTATGATGTTACACCCCAATCTATCTTTTGGCCTCCACATAGAAAAACTTGCATCTAAACTTTATCCAAAACTAGGTGCCCTGTACCGAAACAAATCCTGCCTAAGCCCTACATTAAAGGAAAAGATTGTACAGCAAATGCTGATGCCAATCATTGATTATGGGGATGTAGTATATGCATCTGCATCCCAATCCCACATTAATAAACTCAACACATTGCATAACTCGTTCTGCCGATTTGTGCTACAATATAATTACAGGACCCACCATTGTGACATGCTAAAAGAACTAAACTGGCTGTTGCTGGAATCCAGACGCACCCTTTATTTTTCCAGCCTTGTGTTTAAGAGCTTTTCTGGGAAACTCCCACCCTACCTGAGCAAAATGCTCTCCTCAGCTTTTCCCACCTCCTATTTCCTTCGATCCAGTACCAGCACTTTATTTAGTCTACCTCAAAACAAAAAGAAAGCGGCCCGATCCTCCATCTCCTACAGAGCGCCACAATTGTGGAACGACCTCCCGCACACTTTAAAATCTTCCCCAAGCCTAGAGTCCTTTACGAGATCCCTCTCTACATACCTCAAAACAGAATGCACATGTCATGGCTGATTATATATTTCCTACCTGTTCTATGGTAATTTACATTGCCATAATACAGACTGGGGGCTGTGGGGGCTGCAGAGAGCGTTACTTACCTCTCCTGCAGCTCCTGTCAGCTCTCTCCTCCTCCGCGCCGTCCGGTCAGCACCTCGGTCAGCTCCCAGTGTAAATCTCGCGAGAGCCGCGGCTCTCGCGAGACTTACAGTGTGAGCTGACAGGGGAGCTGACCGGACGGCGCGGAGGAGAAGGGAGCTGACAGGAGCTGCAGGAGAGGTAAGTAACATCTCTCACAGCCCCCCTCTCCCCCCACTGAACTACCAATCCCACTGGACCACCAGGGAAGGAGAGCCCCCCTCCCTGCCATGTATCAAGCAGGGAGGGGGGACGAAAAAAAATATATATAATAATAAAATAAAAATAATAATACTTCAATTTAATAATAATAAAATAAAAATAATAATACTTCAATTTAATAATAATAAAATAAAAATAATAATAATTCAATTTAATAATAAGAAATAATAATAAAAAATATTTTAAATAAAGAAAAATAGAATTGCCCATCCCCCACGGCTCTGCAACACACACACACACACACACACACACACACTGCATTCATACACACACTGCATTCATACACACACTGCACTCATACACACACGCTGCACTCATACACACACGCTGCACTCATACACACACTGCACTCATACACACACTGCACTCATACACACACACTGCACTCATACACACACACTGCACTCATACACACACACTGCATTCATACACACACACTGCATTCATACACACACTGTAAAATAAATATTCAATTAATATATTTTTTTAGGATCTAATTTTATTTAGAAATTTACCAGTAGCTGCTGCATTTCCCACCCTAGTCTTATACTCGAGTCAATAAGTTTTCCCAGTTTTTGGGGGTAAAATTAGGGGCCTCGGCTTATATTCGGGTCGGCTTATACTCGAGTATATACGGTACTTGAAAACGAGAGAAATCTCAATGTATCTTTCCTGGTAAAATATTTTATAAATAAATAAAATAATCAAGTTAATTTCAAAATAGATATGCCAAAATTGGAAAGTTAATGATGAACAAAATGTCAACTGTGCTGGCTTTGTGATTACATATAATTAGGTGATATGTATGGCACTAACCTATTGTGTCCCAAATTTACATTGGTATCTGTGTCTGTGTGTTTCTTAGTGTGAACATTTGGGGTATGTAGTGGATATGTGTATTTGTTTTATTGAATTTGTAAAGATATACTATATGTACTTCATTTGCCTTGATTAATAAAACAGGAAATGTTTGTTTACGGTGAAATACGGTGAAGTGGTATGTAGAGTTTGTTTTGGTCATGTGCAAAGCCACTGTTAATGGTAATAGGATCAGCGCTAAGTAACCAATACACAGCTAAAATAAATGAGAAAATAGGCTGCGACCTAAAAATGTGATGTTCCCTCAAAGCATCCACCGAAAATTCAAATGTAAAAACAGAATATAGGTCGCGCCAGAGAATAGTAAAATATGATAAAACAATGCGTACTTACATGAAATAAATGAGTGAAAAAAGAGAAATAGAGTCCTGATAAAATGTATAAAAAGTAGTCCAAGTTTTGATTGACGAGATAAGTAAATGCTGTGGCCTGTGGGACTTGTGGGATCCAGAACGTTCAGGTATCCAGATGACGTAGAGGCATGCAGGTGGAGGAAAAGAAAGCACCAATAGTGTAAAACTGCAGTGGAAAGATGAAGATAATAGCAATAGGGGTCCTCCTACTCACCTATTGTAGAGCTATGGCCAGCTCAGGAGTAAATAGCATTCAGTGGCGTTGATCCCCCACTGGCAGGATATAGGTGCCGGTAGGTAGTACAGGTCCTCGGTATGGAGGAAGAGGAAAGATAAAAAACAGATAGTGCTCTCTGTATGCAACAATAAAAATAAAGTTATAAAAGGTATAATACTCACATATAAGTGAGCAGGATGTACTGCGTACTATAGTAGCATAGGTGGTATAATCCCCACCTGGGATTCTTGGGTGAGTTTGATAATTCGGAGTGTGCAATGACCGGGTGAAAAGAATAAAACAATATAGATAAAAATCGTATAAAAAAGGTATATGGCACAAACACTTTATAAGGGGCCAATATTCCTTTAATAGTAAGTAATAAAATACATTAAAAAACAGCCAAACGCGTTTCACCAATAAAAGGCTACATCAAGTGGCAAAGCCAGTGTTAACTTTGTGTCACGATACCTGTCCTTCGCTGCACCGTGCGATCACAGAAATTATGTATTGTCTGAGTTCTGATGCACACACATTCATCCCTAACTTCCTGGTGCCTTATTATGACATCTGAGGGGGACCATCGGGTGGCCCATGCACTTAGAGCCACCCGATAGGCATGTGTCCTCAGGTGTCCGGTCATGCACTGTGGCCCATAAACAGCGCAATCAACCCCTCAAATAATGGCAGCCAGCGCTGGGAGTAAATAAGAGTATATTATTGCCTCCCAGCTAACTTACATGGAGAGGGAGAGGAAGTAGGAGGTTGGCAAACTGACTTCCAACAGCCTAAGCCAGCAGAAGCCACCCTCCTGCCCCAAAAGGTAGGAAAAAGGAGGGTGCCTAAAAGATGACCAGCATGTGCCTCTGTATGTTTATTATTGTTTGTGTCTTTATATCTCTGTTTCTCATTGCGTGTGTCTGTGTATCTGCATGTATGTCATTGTGTTAATCTGTGTGTCCTTGTATCTGGGGGTGTGTTTCTGCATGTATGTCATTGTGTGTATGTGTGTCTGTGTATCTGCATGTGTGTCAATGTTTGTATCTCCACAACTGTGTATTTTTATGCATGTCAGTATCTGTGTACCTACATGTGTATCAGTGTGTGTATCTGTGTGACAGTGTATCAGCAGATATCTTGGTGTGTGTGTCTGGGTATTTGTATGTGTATCAGTGTTTGTATTTGTGTACTTTTGTGTGTGACAGTGTATGTGTATATGTGCATCTCAGCATTCAAATGTCAACACTCCATACAAACACACCTCTGTATTAAAACACCAAAATTATATATAAACACACCCCTGCATTCAAAACCAACAATACGCACACATTCACATCTGCATACAAATGCCAACACTAGATAAAAATACAAACAAGTACACTACTGCTTTCAAATTGCAACAGTACATAAAAACACACAACTGAATTCAAATGCCAGCAGTATACACAAATACATTCCTACATTCACACACACATACTCAAAAACAAGCTTACATTCAAACACACAAATACTGCTCAGTGCTAAATGAAACCCTGCAAGGATGGGGAAATGGTATATTCCCAGCTGGCAATGCATTGTGGAAGTTGTACCATTATAAGGATCTACCTTTTGCCACACTTGCGGTGGGGGGGAAAAAACATTCTTGCACCAGGACCCTCTCTACCATAGTTCTGCCACAGGATACCTATCTAGTCAGCGCCCTAGGCAAAAGTAAAGTTTGCCGCCCCCTCCCCCCCCATGTGACATCACAATACCCCACCCCTATGATCTGCCATGTTAACTAATGCCAGTGCTGCAGTGCCGCCGTGTTTACATTATTTGGCCTGCAGGGACAGGCTATAGACACCAGAACCACTTCATTAAGCTGCAGTGGTTCTGGGGACTATAGTGTTTCTTTAATGTGAGGTAAATTAGAGATTAGTGCAAAGAATAATATACTAGATTGCCTATTTAAAACCAGATGAGGATGATGATGGGCTCTAGCTGCAGTCTGGCTCCACTGGTCTGGTGTAGAACAGGCTCCCGGGAGGCTGTTTGTAACTGTGGTCACAAAAATCAATGTCCTGGGAGAACGAGAAGCAGCTCCATTTTTTGGGGCCCTTTACACAGCTCAAGGTCTGGGTCCCAGGGTCCATCTTCATGTTCCACCAATGAGTTTGTTCACAGGGGGTGGAGTGTGTAGGGGATGTCCTGATATGTGTTTAAGGAATGCATTGTGTGAATCTGTGTTTGTATGTGTAAGGGCTGCAAGGTGTGTTTCTGTGTATGTATGGGATGCAGTGTGTGCATCTGTAAGGGGTGCATTGAGTGTGTGTAAGGAATGCATTGTGTGTTTCTGTGTGTGTAAGGGATGCATTGTGTGTAAGGGTTGCATTGCTTGTGTGTGTGTGTAATGCATTGTGTGTGTTTCTGTGTGTAAGGGGTGCATTGTGTGTGATGGATGTCACTCTCTTCTCCCCCCTCCCCCTCCCTTGTCACTCTCTTCTCCCCTCCCACTCCCCACTCTCATCCCCCCTCCCTCCCCGTCAATTCCCCTCCCTGTCAATTTCTTTCTCTCCCCCATCCCTGTCAATTTATTTCTCCACCCTCTCCCTCATCACTCTCTTCTCCCCTCCCCACTCTCATCCCCCCTCCCTGTCAATTTCTTTTTCTTCACCCATCTCTGTCAATTTATTTTTCTCTCCCCCCTGTCAATTTCTTTTTCTTCAACCATCCCTGTCAATTTATTTTTCTCCCCCCCCCCTGTCAATTTCATTGTCTCCCCCCCTGTCAATTTATTTTTCTCCCCCCCTCCTTGTCAATTTATTTTTCTCCCCCCCTCCTTGTCAATTTCCTTTTCTCCCCCCTTGTCAATTTCTTTTTCTCACCCCCCCTCCTTGTCAATTTCTTTTTCTCCCCCCCTTTCAATTTCCTTTTCTCCCCCCCTTTCAATTTCTTCCTCCCCCCTCCCCTACCTCTGTTGTAGCGTGGCCGAGCTCTGTATGGTCTGCGGGTACAGGGAGCTTTTGTTTCCTGTACCCGGCCGGACTAAAAGGAAGTGCACACTCAATGTGCACTTCCTGTTAGTCCGGCCGGGTACAGGAGACAGATGCTCTCTGTACCCGCGGACCATACAGGGCTCGGCCACGCTACAGTGAGGGAGTGACAGGAGTGAGCGCTGAGCGCTTCCCTCCTGTCAGCCCCTCTCCTCATGCTGCGCCCGGGCGGTGCGCCCTCATGGACGCACCAGCCCGAGCAAAGCTGCAGCCGCCTGAGGCTCTCTACAGAGCACTCGGGCGGCTGCAGCATGAGGGGGGCCGGCGCTCCTGGCGGCGCCCCTTCCCAAGGGGCGCCCTAGGCGGCTGCCTAGTCCGCCTAACATGTAGCGCCGGTGTTCTATCATTGTGCTATACCCCGTCAGATTTCTATACCCTCGTCACAATGATAGAACATCGGCCCTGTATCTAGTGGTCTGTCCAGCCATGAAAGTTATTTGCTAGAACTCCTGTTTGCTCCAGTTTTTTGCCCAGATTACAATTATTTATGTTATTCTTTACACAACACCTCTGGTGCTGTCATCTATTTTAGATATTTACAACATAAGCCAAACAGTCACAGTCTATGTAAGACAGGGATGAAAGACCACTATTATTCCAGCTGTAAACCACTTGTGATTTATTTTATCTCTTAATTTAAGACTGGTTCATTGTGTTTGCTCATATATCTCATTCTGTTTGCTAAATTGCCAGATTAGTATCTCCATATATTAGTATGTCCTCCCTTTTTAATGTATACTATTAGTACATATAAACGGAGATCTGACTGTTCAGGGTTACTGGATACACTTGCATTGTGTCCTCTGGGAGTGACTTTTACAATAGCATTTTCATTGTCCTCTGCTGGGATATCTGGCCAGTGTCCCAGAACCAAGATGTAACACACTGTTTCACGTGCTGCCCAGTTGAATAAACTATATTAGCTCTATGAGCGGTGACCTTTCCGTTTTATGGATGGTGGGTGGAGAGTTCTTTAAGTTTGGAACTTCAGGATAGTGAATTTTCATGACAAAATATCTGCCCACATAAGTTGACTTTGTTTAATCTATTCTAGAGGACTTTTTTTTTTTTTTTATAATTTCTCTCCTTTCTTTTTCATGTAGATATCCGCCTAAAACTTATTCGTTTAGAATTAAAAATGTAAAGCTACTTTAAATATGTTATTGTAAAACTACTCATTTGAACTCAAATACTTATAAGAGAAATAATGTGTATCAATACTTAGTAACCTGACGTACCACCGAATCATACATGTTCTAGATAAATCAATAAATACAACAAATTATATGTAGGTAAGGTTATTTAACCAGTGGGAGTTGAGCATTTTTTTGTGTAAGAAGAAACACTTTAAGTCATATATAGCTATCCTTTGAAGATTCAAAGCTTTGAAAAAAAATATACATGGATGCATTACAGAATTATGTTCATTCATATAAACATGAAATGTGTGATTAGTATCCTTTCGGAGTTTCTGTAAATATCTCTCACATAGAGATTTAGAATATATAGTTATGAATTATATACATAAAGTAATATATATCCCACAGATATCCAGGTATAGATGAGCATAATACACTAACGTGACTTATGGGAATGCAGCAAATCTTGGTTCTATAAGCGCATTAAAGATCTATTGTGTTTACTGCATTCATTTATTCCTGTGTTACTGTTCTAAAAAAATATATATATTTATAGAATTTCCAGTTCCCTAGCAGTGAACTGGTTAAGTGACTTTTTAGCAGCTTGCTATTGCTTTAAATTCAGTTAATTACCACTCGGAGCCTTGTATCCATGCAACAGCAGCCTCACGGTCACATGACCAATTCTTCTTTATTATTCCCTCTCTGCAGCAGCATACGAGACTAGACAACCTGCGCTACTTCAGCAGGATGGACAGTTGGCTCTGAACTATGGAAACCAACCTGCACCTCTGCAGTCTTCGCTTAGCCGGGTAAGACAATATAAGCAAATTGTCAAATGCCATAAAAAAATACACTGCAGAGATCCAGTGTGCATTGCAAAGACATGTACTGCATATATATTTCATAGGGTGCTTGTCCTCGCTGCTCTCTCACTGGTGAAACTGCAGCACCTGAATATTTGCTTTTTTTCTCCTTCCTATATTGCCAAGAAAACCGCTGTTGTACCCAATTATGTAAGATCAGTGACCAACACGCAGACCTAGTGGGATTATTGTCTAAGAAGGGAGTATGTTTAATTTGCATGCAGAATGTTGACATATTTCTATATGTTTGCTTCATATATCTCGTAATACATCCATCACTTCTGCCTGCTACAATTATCATCTTTAACTATGAGCTAACCGCACACCACCGACTGCCCATAGTACAGCGGTTCACATCAAAAGGAAAGCATTAGAGCAAAGTTGCATTTTTTTTTATTTTATTTTTTACCAAACACGAAGCAATTTAACCTTTTGTGTGTCAGCATGGTGAACAAGCATTCAGCTGTTTTCACATTTTCTAGTAAAGGTAAACCAAACATTATATTTCACAGGATTAGATTTTGCCTTGAAATGATACCAGTGGAGCATCTGCGTTTATGTAACACTTACGCCACTGACACAACAAAAATAAATTAGCATTTCTTGTTTGCCGCATTTATTTTAAGCACCCTACAATGGTAGGCTTAAGAGTAATCAAACATGAAATAATGTGCAATTGCCATCATACTATACAAACATCCTTGCATAATGATAAGAAAGTAACGTGTGTATGTAATATGTATATGTATATATGTGTGTTTGTTTGTGTGTGTGTGTGTGTGTGTGTGTGTATATATATCGTATGAATGGGAGCATGTATTTATATACATCCTGATAGCTAATATTGCTTATCTCTGGATTCTATAACATATCCTTATTCGCAATTAAAACAAACATATAGACATATGTTGCGAAACCCCATTTTGATTGATAATTTCGAAATGGATCATTTTAGGAACCCAGTAATAGCTTTAAATTGTAAATTAGATTTAAAGACAAATCTTGCACATTGAAAAACTAGATAAAATGAAAGGCTGTACTGACCAAAGTAATACATTTTGGGATAGATGCACTAATATATTGCAATAAAAAAAAGACATTAACTAATAATAATTACCGTACTCTTTTTAATTTAATTTAATTTATTTATTTATTGAATAATTTACTAATTAAAGTAAGAGTTGTTTAGTAAATTTCATATGATATTTACAATGTGCGTTCATATTCACTGTTTATGGCAGTAGCATAGTTATCAATATCTTGATTTTCAACTGCAAGAGTGCAAATGAAAAATAAACCTAACTACTGCGGTTTTTTTTTTTAACACATTTACTTTAGAAGATTATTTTATTCAGTTGTAACTGATTAGTATGCACGTCCCCTTTATTTATTTATTTTAGCTAGTGTAAATTTATTGTTATCACAAACTATGCAGATTTTTATTCCTCTTAGGACATATTTGAAATATAACTAAGTAATTGTTAACAGAGAACATGGATCCTAACAAATCATGAAAAGTTGACGTGTTTGCTATGTGAATATGGGTTTTAGACAGTAAAAAACAAACCCCAAAAACCATAACTTTATCCTAAATACTAACCTTAATATGCAATCTCATGAACACTTTATTTGCTTGTTAATTGCTAAAAATATTTCTACTGCAGAATGTAAAAAAAGTCACCTAACTGGAAAATGAATATGTCTAGCAGCTAAAAGCTCTTCTGTATCTTCACTACCCTGAATTGCAAATCAATACCACGGGTCAAGTTTTACCATATAACAAGTTAAATACAAAATATTTCAACACCAATCTTATTTAGTATTTGTCCAATAAAACAAAAAAATCTAAGCATGGGAAAAAATAGGTTTAGTATCCACTGACATTTCTTTATTGGATGTCTGATTCATTTGAAATGTAAGTGCTATGGAATCTGTTGGCGCTGTATAAATGGCAATAATAATAAAATGAATAATAATGTGGTGATGTGTGCCTGTGATAGGTGATCACATCTTATATGCAGTTTGGGTTGCGTTACCCAGTTATCTCACTAAGAAAACATTGATTTTATTCATATTTCAGAATCAATTATTTGATTGCAGTTTTTTTTTGTATTTTTAAAGAAAAAAAAGCTATCTTTATTTTCTTACTTTCATTATTCTCTCTCTCTGTTTTCTTCTCTCTATCTCTCTCACTATGCTTTAGCTATCTCTCTCTTTTTCCCCGCAATGGCACACATTTATGTTTTTTTTTTTTTTTGTCAGTTGATAAAAGATAAAAGCTAGGGTGTGTTTTAAAGTCAATGAAAATCTTCCATTTAGTTTGGAGGATTACATGATATCCTGTTATTTCAATGAAGTTCACACATAAAGTTCACATGGTTTCCATACAAAAAGTTGAAAAAAATAAACTAAAGAGGAGAGAGTTGTTTTCATTGAATAGCACAGTACGTGGCCCTCTACGTTGTCTAAGGTTGTGTTTTATCATATGTAAACCCATAGGAGCCTTCATAGATTCAAATTGGGAATCTGAAATAGTGATAATTGTTTGTGTTTATTTAAAGCATGGCATTCTTGGAAAATGGTTGAAACATGATGTTACATGGTACTTGTGTCTGAAGAACACATTTATTTAGATGTGCAGGTGTCACACAACAGTACATTTCAAAATGTATTTGTTTTATTTATAAAATATTTTACTAGGAAGGATACATTGAGATTTCTCTTGTTTTCAAGTATGTCCCGGTAAATAAATGGGGAGTGATCACTTTTTAAAAAAAAGTTACTTTCATAATAATTGACCATATGTAGCTAGACAGATATCTGCCACAAAGTTGGTTTGTTTATATGATCTCCATTGCTGTGTTTAAAGATTAACCCTTTAAGGACGGAGGCAATTTTACAAGTTCTAATAAAAAAAAAAAAAAAATGTAAACAAAACCTGGAATTTGACTCTGTCTGTTCAACAATAATAAACCTCTTTAATATTAAGTGTACCCACACATATTGTATATCATTTTGTTCATAGGGAATAGGACATTCATTTCACATCAAATATTTATATATGGAACACAATTTAATATGAATAAAATATAAAATGTATGAGAAATTCAGAAATGTTATTTTCCAAGTTCTGCATGGTATCTTAACTGTGAATGTCATAATGCTAATAGCTTTTACTGCAATACAATGTACATTTTTTATTCAGCAATGTCTCACAAGTACAAAAATACCTTCATGTACACGTGTTTTGGAAAGTTTCACAATCAAATATAGGACTTTTCCTTTTTTCAAATTACCCGTATATACTCGAGTATAAGCCGACCCGAATATAAGCCGAGGCACCTAATTTTACCCCAAAAAACTAGGAAAACTTATTGACTCGAGTATAAGACTAGGGTGAGAAATGCAGCAGCTACTGGTAAATCTCTAAATAAAATTAGATCCTAAAAAAATTATATTAATTGAATATTTATTTACAGTGTGTGTGTATGAGTGCAGTGTGTGTGTATATGAATGCAGTGTGTGTGTATGAGTGCAGTGTGTGTGTATGAGTGCAGTGTGTGTGTATGAATGCAGTGAGTGTGTATGAGTGCAGTGATTAAGTGTGTGATGCAGAGCCTTGGTGGGGGGTGGGCATTTTTATTATTTTTTTATTTTATTTTAATAGTTTTTTTTTGTTATATTATTTTTTTGTAATTATTATTTTATTATTATTTTTTTTATTATTATTATTATTAATATTTTTATTATTTTTTTCGTCCCCCCTCCCTGCTTGATACATGGCAGGGAGGGGGGCTCTCACTCCCTGGTGGTCCAGTGGCATAGGCAGTTCAGTGGGGGAGGGGAGCTGGCAGGAAGCACTTACCTCTCCTGCAGCTCCTGTCAGCTCCCTTCTCATCCGCGCCGGTCCGTGCAGCTCCTCTGTCAGCTCACAATGTAAGTCTCGCGAGAGCCGCACTATGACCCCACGGCTCTCGCGAGACTTACACTGGGAGCTGACAGAGGTGCTGAAAGGACTGGCGCGGAGGAGAAGGGAGCTGACAGGAGCTGCAGGAGAGGTAAGCGCTCGCTGCCAGCCCCCAGTCTTTATTATGGCAATGTAAATTGCCATAATGCAGACATTGACTCGAGTATAAGCCGAGTTGGGGTTTTTCAGCACAAAAAATGTGCTGAAAAACTCGGCTTATACTCGAGTATATACGGTATACATATTGTAATTTGTTAGATTGGTTTGCTTTTGGCGCAGCCCAGGAATGACAATTACCCCCATCATAGCATACCATTTGTAATAGTAGACAACCTAGGGTGTTTAAAATGGGGAATATAATGTCTTTTTTAGTAGCCACTTAGTCACAAGCACTGGTCAAAGATAGTGTTGTTATTTATTTTCTATTTTTTTTTCACTGATATCATCATCATCATCATCATCATTATTTTTTTTACTACTCTAAACTACTAGGCGATGTACAACAGTAACCCCCCTCCCTATGTACAGGTTTTATGGGGTTTTGGAAGGGATCAAATATAAGACTGTCAGGGTACCTGTGGTCTCTACCTCCGAAAGAGGTAGAGACTTGGCTGTTCCTCCATCCAGACGGTCTGATGGCTCCCTTCCCCGCGGTCTATCCGGTCATGCTAGGCCGGCCGCGAGGGAGTGACTGCCTTTTACAGCATCTAGGCAGGAAGTAGTCATCAGGACACTCCCCCGGAACAACCTGTCAGTCATGGCTGCAGGACCAATCAGGACGCCTTGGAGGCGTGGTTACTGCTCTGAACAGGGTATTTAACAGAGCTTCTTTCATTAGCTCATTGCCCTGTCGTGGTTCTAGCTTGTTCTAGTCACTCAGTGCTTGTGTATTCTATTATCCCTTTTGGTTTTGACCCGGCTTGTTTACCTTACTCTGCTTATCTCTGTTACCCTTGATTCGGCTTGTCTCTCGCTTACCTGTCTTCTGTTACCCTCGACCTCGGCTTGTCTTTGACCATTCTATACTGTACTACTTACGTTAGTCCGGCCATTCTAAGGTCCGGTATACGTATCTGGCTACTGTTTGTACTCTGCGTGTTGGATCCCTGCCCCGATCCTGACAAAGACTTGCAAATTCACATTTCTGGACTTCCTGTCTGGGTTGTCAGGCAGCAGACATGTGCACTAGTGAAATTTTCGTTTCATACGAATAAATTCGTACTAAATAAAAATTTAATTCGTCCAATCCGAATTTCGTCCATAAATCATTTGGATGAAATTCGGTAAAAAATAATGTAGTTTTCGCCCATTATGATGAAAATAACACTGTGCATGCGCAAAAAAAAAGCAAGGAGGTAGCCGGCAGTGCTACCAGCTCTCCCTCCTTGTAATAAATATTAACAATTCCTATCCCCCGGCCCTGCATTAAAATCTATGGGGGTCACTGTGACCCCCATATTAATAAAAGGGAGGTTAAGAACACGTGGTTGCGGCCATCTTGTTCGCACGAACGCAGGCAGCGGTGTTTGGTCATCAAGTGCATCGTACTAAAACCTCAAAAACACAGCTGAATTTCCATCCCCGCCTGTGTTCGTTTCTTTAAATCCAGGAAGAGCACTGTTCGGTGGAATCGTTCACTTTGATTAGATGAACACTATCTGCCTATCCTGCAGCACAGAGTCTATTAAACGAAAGAACTGATACGAAAAGGTAATGCATTCGGCATTTGCCCTTTTATTTCCTATATAATTCGTATGTAGGACTTTTGTTTATGTTATAGTAAACAAATACAAAAAAGTCTGATAACAAATGCACATTATATTAACAAAATATAAGAGTAATATACATGTCTAAATATAAATTATTTAGACATGTATATTAATCTTTAATTTTATTAAATTTACATATATATATATATTTATTTATTTGCATTCTAAGTGTATAGTTCTTTTTTTTTATAACATAATTGTTTGTTTTTATTATTTCTATATTGAGGGATCTGCCTGACAACTACATGCAATCTGTCAACTACACCAATCTGAGTCATGTGATTGCTGCATGGGTGGGTTTCGCTGCAGGGGGACTGCTTTGCTTGTCAGCAGTCACCCCCCTCCCTCCCCCCCCCCTATCCAGGCCAGGAGAGTGCTCAATCATTAGGGTATGCTATGCTGCCCTACAGCATTAAAACTCTACTTTTGTAGGACGGCATAGCACACCCTTTGTCAGGAAGGGGGTTAAAGATGAGGAAGGTGATACTTTTTTGCGTGTTCTGTGTGGCATTCTAGGAAATTGTGGAAACACAATTTTTATGAACCGCTGTATCTTATCTTGATGTTAGAAGTAGGCTTCACCTGCCATGAGATCATGGGAGTGAAGGTGGTAAAACCATAAATTCAACAATGTGTGTGTAAATAGTTTAATACGTTTTCTATTTATTGCTATTTCATTATTTGGACACAGTTTAATGTGTTTATCCAATAATTTTAAATCATCTGAAAAGATGATCAAAAATATGAAATCATTTAGATAAATATCACATTGAGGCATGAAATTGAACATGAATAGGCTTTCTATTTCTTTTTAAAAAAAAGTGGTTGGTGACATCTTATATCTATTTCAGTAACGAGAGACTGAATTTAAAAATGATAGGAAAATCCAAAGCATGAACAAGAAAAATGCTAAAGTTGTTGTTCATTAAACAGTGATTTGTCCTGGATTAATTTACCTGCGTGATTAATGCAATTTAAGCCAAAATGTTTTAAATTAGGAAATTCTCCAATAGATGCCCAAGACATTGTACCTAGAATGTCAATTCACCACATTTTCTGAATAAACCTTCTTAGGTTCCCCTGTAAAGACTCACAGTAAGTGAGTGTTCTGAAATCTTTTATTGTTGATCTATAATTTGTTCAAGCTTGATCTAAAATGGTCTAAAAGGTATCCAATTCCCTCTACCTAAATCCCACCCTTTTTCATTGAAATATTTATTTCAGAAAAAAAGAGAAGTGAAACAAAACATCTTTCTGGATGAAAAAGTGATGGAAAAATTTATAAATCTATTGCGTCATCGACAAAATGTCGTACAATTTAAGTGACACGGCACAAATGCAGCAACAGATGAGGAAAAGATTTTTAGTAAACTGCATGGAAATATCAAAAGAAAACCCTGAAAGAAATACTAATGGTGCAAAACTGTATTGACCCTATGATAGACTCCCACTAGGAATCTTTAAGGAACACTATAGGGTCAGGAACATAAACATGTATTCCTGACCCTATAGTGTTAAAACCATCATCTAGCCCCTCTGGCCACCCTTGTCCCCCTAAATATTGTAGAATCTTACTTTTACTCCAATCTGCTGCTGTTGGCTCTGCCCCTTATCTGCCTACTTGGCTGACATCATCAGAAGTTATGATCTGAGCCAATCACAATGCTTTCCCATAGGAAAGCATTTGATTGGCTGAGCTTGTCAAGGAGACAGATTAGGGGCAGAACCAGCACAACGAGACAAATAAAGCCCTGGCCAATCAGCATATCCTCATAGAGATACATTACATCTAGTATGTCTTCAGTATTTCCTTTTCCTATTCCCACACTTTATTTGTGATTGTAAAGAAAGCAATGTGTCTATCCCAAGTTTTCGTACAACTGACCAGTGTATCGGTCTTTATCCCCTCTGCAGTAAGGTTATACTTATGCATATGCAATAATTCCTGAAATAAATCATTTACAGATATTGTCCCTAACTTCCAATTTACTTTTACAATACTGCCATTGAAACTGATTTTAAAATAGTGTTTCATCATAGTGGGAGTATACTAAGCTATGATATACCCCTAACCAATGGAGATAGACTTCCAACTCTAAATATGGCCAATGTTTAAGGGGTTATCCTATCCTTCGTACATTCTAGCCATTCAAATTAGAACAATAAGAAATGATCTTTTTGGACAAAATCAATCTCTCTTGCTGCATGACACAGTTTTGTCTGCACAATGGCTTAAACCATTTGCACCCTCTTTGAGTAATGTCCATGTGATGATTGATGACAATCGTCTCATGGTCCTGCTTACTGCTGGAATCTGTGATATGATGCTGACCTACCAAAAACTGTGATTTTACCAACTAGGCTAAGCCTGGGTGTCTCAGACTTTTCTTATGTCTCTCATAGTGGCATCCATCTCTTGTTTCCCTCACTTCCTTCCTTTTATTTTGTTTGCACTCTCATTTCCCTCTCGTGATATTGCTTGAGGCACACTCACACTGGCTAAATGTAACGTGACTGTGATTGATCCGATTTTATTCCCAATGTCAATTTTTATAATAAATGGATGGATTCAATTAATCAGTTAATGGATGGATCAAATATTCTAATGGGAAATACAGGTGTGTGTTTTTTGTTTTTTCCAAGTTTTCAAGGGGGGTGGGGGGGGGGGAATACTTGTCAAAAGTAAAATAATAAAACAAATCCATTTAATCTATCATTGTAAACAATTAATGAAAAGATAGGTGAGCGAGTCTATTCTGGACAGTAGAGCAAATTGTGTCATGAGTGTAGGTTAAAGGAACTCTGTAGGCACCATAACCATATCTATAGATGTCAGGGCCGTCTTTAATATCGATTGGACCCTGGACAAACATTTGCTTGGGCCCACTGGACCCTGCCCTTGCCCCCGTAGCACAAGAGGGAAGAATAGAGAAATCCCCATCTTTCATATTAGTCCTGCGATGCTATGTCAGCTGGGGATCTTTGCAGGGTTGTACTTGTGAGCAGTGTTTGTGCATTTGAAGGTAAGCATGTTTTTGTTTAGAGTGTATGTGTGCATGTAGGGGTGTATTTGTATATACTGTTACCATTGGAATGCAGTGGTGTACTTGTGTGTAGTGTTTGCACTTGAATGCAGAGGTGTGTGTTTGTCTGTAGTGTTGGCTTTTAAATGCAGGCGTGCTTTTGTCTGTAGCGTTGGTGTTATAATTTATATAATATGTTATAATGTATAAAATTTTTGCGTTTTATTACAGGGGTGTGTTTGTATGTAATGTTTGCATTTGCACGCATGGATGTGTTTGGATGTAGTGTTGTCTTTTAAATGCATATGTACATTTGTGTGTGTAGTTTTGGTGTTTCAGCAAAGGGGTTTGTTTGTATGTAATATTTTTGTTTGCATGGGTGTGTTTCCATGTTGTGTTTAATTTCTGGGATATATGCGCGTACATATTAACACATATAAACATACACATTAACATGCAGATACACACAAAAACACTTTGACACATACTGGCATATATAAATATATACACACACACAGATACATGCACTTTGATACACACACAGACATACACATACTGGCACATCCATGGCACATACTGTTATTTACTGTTACTGTTATAACAAGACTTCAAAAACTTTGCATGCTTTCACATATGGTGGTGTGCGGAACCATCATCTTTGTATTATTTCATATTTGGAGGCCAGGCTGACAAGGACTGAGAATCTCTATGAAATGGTAAAGAAACTATTTAGGATCCTGCTGAACTGTTTAGCAGGATGTGGGACCTGGCACCCAATAACTCCAGGCCTCAAAACTCCTAAAAGATTCAATATGTCAGTGTCCCTTTAAGCAACTCACTCAATAAGACTGATTATGTGTCACCAGACTTTCAATATAGTTCCTGTTGAGAGAGAGGTTCCTCAATCGGTGTATGGTGACTCATTACTTGTAATGTGAGATTGGACATATGCTGTAAAATAAAGGTTAATGGCTCAATTGGTAAGGATTGGTGTTAATCCTGAGGATGATGTTCTCAGCACCAGAAATAATGAATAGGGGAAGAGGACAATATATGTGTACGAAAGTGCCTCGTTAGGTCATTTACATCCCTACATAATGTTGATCCAACTTACCTATCCTCCCTAATCAGGGCCGGATTAACATAGGGGCTGATGGCAGGGCCGGCGCGTCCATAAGGCGGCCCAGGCGGCCGCCTTAGAGCGCCCAAGCAGGGGGGGCGCAAAAATCCGAATCCCCAGCCACCGGCTAGGGATTCGGATTTTTATACAGCCGCCCGCAGCCTACCTTGCCCTGCTCTCCTGGCTGCTGGCTCCCTCCACAAACGGTCCGGTCCCGGAGGAGGTGAAGTCTGTGCTGTGCCGCCCGGGCCCGCCCCCTCCTGATGATGTCAGGAGGGGCGCGACTTTCACCTCCCCCAGAGTCCCCTGCGGTCCGATGCTGGCAGGGACAGGCTCCCCATGCTGGCTGGCTCCAATATGGCGGCGCCCATACAGTGGAGCCCGCCCGGAACACAAGTGAGAGGGAGTGAGTCAGTGACAACACTGAGGTAAGGGGAGGGAGACAGGGAGGAAAGGCAGGCAGACAGGCCCAGCGGATACCTGCTAAGGAGAAATAATAGAAAATAGGGCCACCAAGCAGTATATATTCTGGGCACAGTGTATGCACCCTGTTTGTTATGTTCCATGGAGGGGGTAGACATGTGGCAGGTTGTGGTGGAGTGTAAGCAGGGTCAGTGACTTTTGGCCAAGGCAACAGCTTGTGTAAGCTCACTGAGCAACTGACTCCGTGAGTGTTGTCTTATCACCCTATGCCTGTAGCGGACAGGCTGGGTTCCACTCTGTACTTGAGAGGATTTGTGCCATCTATGGTGCCATGTCATGTGGCATCATTGCAGCCGCCGGTGGTAGTGGGAACCATTTCTCCAAGTCCATGGACCCTCCTCACCCGTATATCGGGATCCCAGGTGATGGTGTGTGGACTGCGGGCGGGTATATGGCCCTTCTTGGCTCCCCGCCTTGGAGGAGGGCGCCAAACCAGTGCTTTGTGTATATGCTGTGTCTTGGGAGTGTGTCTGTCTGGTCTCTAGGCTCCTCCAGAAACGCTGACATATTGCTTCATACGTTGCGTGGAAAGTAGTTTCCCAGCTTCGGATGGTTTCTGTGGCGTCCGCCATTTTGGAGAGACCACGTTGCAGGTCCCTTAAAAGTAGTCGCCAAAAAGCAATCATGAGGTAAGTGCTTGCTTGGTGGAGACCGGGATGACCCCCGCCAGCCCAGAGGGGGAGGAAAGGGTAACGGGACCTTGGAGTTTCCACTTGAGGGCACAGTGTCACCGAGGATGAGGGTTTGGCCGCCTGTATGCATGTATGTCTCTGTATGTATGTCTCTGTATGCCTGTATGTATGTCTCTGTATGCCTGTATGTATGTCTCTGTATGACTGTATGTATGTGTATGTATGTATGTGTCTACATGCCTTTATGTCTTTGTATGTATGTTTCTGTATGCCTGTATGTATTTGTCTGTATGACTGTATGCCTCTGCATGTCTCTGTATCCCTGTATGTCTCTGCCTGTATATCTCCCGTGTGACTGTGTCTGTATGTCTGTGTGTGACTGTTTGTGTATGTCTCTGCCTGTGTGTCTATATGTCTCTGCCTCCATATCTATGTCTACATGGCTTGGAAGAAAATAAAATACACACAAAGGGATCTGGAGGTGAGGGACACACAAAACGGACTAAGGGGAGAAATGGCCACATAGAGGGTGGAGAAAAAAAAAACAAAGAAAGCGGCTGGGGGTAAGAGACACAAAAAGGGTCTGGGTGTAAGTAAGAGACATACAAAGGAGGTTGTAAGACACACTAAAGAGGGAATAAAATACATTAAAGCACAAAAGGGGTAATACATTCAAAAGAGGGGATATGAAACACTAAAGAGGGTAAGAAAGTGAGAAATCCAAAACGGGGGGGTTACAAGACACACAGGTGAAGATGCACTTTTTTTTGCGGGGGGATGGGGAGGGGTGGGGGGGGGCGGCTAAATGCATCTTCGCCTATGTAGCTAAAAATCCTTGCACCGGCCCTGGCTGATGGAGCTGCAGCCCCAGGCCCTGGCCCAAGGAATAGGTCCATTGATTTAAAAAAAAAAAAAATATATATATATATATATATATATTTTTTTTTTTTACTCACTACCCTTAGGATTGTCAGGTATTTCTTATGGTTGCCAGGTATTTCTCAGAAGTATTTCTCAGGTATTTGAGGCTGCCTAGCCGGTGCCGGTATTGCAGTAATAAACAGAGTATAAACAGAGATTTTTCTGCAATACCAGCGCTGGCCATTAAGGGTCGCTGTTTGTGCAGGGATAAGAAGTTACAGCATCTTCCTCCCTTCCTCCCTCTCTCTACTCATTGATCCGCGGGGGAGGAGCTCTGCACAGAGAGGCCAGACAGTAGCTCCGAGCCTGCGAGACATGGGGACAGTGAGAGACTTGGGGCCGCTGAGACATTGGGACATTGGGTGACATAGGGACACTGTGGAACAGTGTCTCCATGTCTCCCAGTGTCTCCATGTCTCCCAGTGTCCCCATGTCTCCCAGTGTCCCTAGTGTCTGTGTCCCTAGTGTCTGTGTCCCTAGTCTCCCAGAGTCCCCATGTATCTCAGTGTCCCCATGTATCTCAGTGTCCCCATGTCTCTCCCAGTGTCCCCATGTCTCTCCCAGTGTCCCCATGTCTCTCCCAGTGTCTGTGTCCCCATGTCTCACAATGTCCCAATGTCCTAGTGTCCTAGTGACATTGGGACACTGGGAGACTTGGGGACAGAGACTCTAAGGGACACTGGGAGACATGGGGATACAAACACTAGGGGACACTGGGCGACATGGGGACCCTAAGACACTAGGGGACCCTGAGAGACTGGGGGACACAGGGAGACATGGGGACACTGGGCGACTTTGAGACCTGGGAGACATGGGGCACTCACAGTGTCCCCATGTCTCCCAGCCTGTGTCCTTAGTATCTCAGTATTCCCATGTCTCCCAGTGTCCCTGGTGTCTCAGTGTCCGTAGTGTGCCAGTGTCCCTAGTGTCTCAGTGTTTCCTAGTCTCCCAAAGTTCCCTGGTCTCCCAGTGTCCCAATGTCTCCTAGTGTCTCAGTGTCCCCTAGTATAAAAAAGAAAAAATCTCAGGCACTCACTGTGATAGATTTTAGCAGGTTTATTGGACACTGCAACGTTTTGACCTGTACCCAGGTCTTTATCAAGTCTCCAGTGTCCTCTATGTATCACCGTGTCCCCTATGTATCAGAGTGTCTCAGTGCCCCATCGTCTCTCAGTGTCCGTAGTGTCTCAGTGTCCCATAGTCTCTCAGAATCCCCTAGTCTCCCAGTGTCCCCATGTCTCACAGTGCCCCCAAGTGTCTCAGTGTCCCCTAGTATAAAAGAACAAAATCTCATGCACTCACTGTGATAGATTTAAGCAGGTTTACTGGACACCGCAACGTTTATACCTGTACCCAGGTCTTTATCAATTCTCCAGTGTCCACTATATATCAGTGTCCCCTATGTATCACATTGTCTCAGTGCCCCATGTCTCCCAGTGTCCCCTCGTGTCTCAAAGTAACCCAGTGTTCCCATGTATCCCAGTGTCCCCAAGAGTCTGTGTACCCAGGTCTCCCAGTGTTCCCTAGGATCTTAGTGTCCCCAGGTCTCCCAGTGTCCCAATGTCTCTCAATGTCCCCTAGTGTCCTAGTGACATGGGGACACTGGGATACATAGGGACACAGAAATGCCCCCTTTTTGTGTATGTTCGTCCCTTTCGGCAGTTCTGGTTATGCGATTTGTGTCAGTGGCCCACCCTTTAACCCCATTTAGAGACTTCCTGCTTTACTGGACACTGCTGTTAGGGGGTATGGGTTTACTTGAAGATTAGCATAGGGTATGTGTTTTCTCATAGCTGCATCCTATGGAGTTTCCCTCCAGCACCATCTCCATCAGATACATGACGCTTAGGAGGTAGGACTGTTTTAGTGTTTTTGGTCAATAAGATTTTGTAATTAGGCCCATCATAATTGTCAGCACCAGGCCCACTGGGCTCTTAATCTGGCCCTGACGTTGCTGCCTATTTTGTTGCAATAAATCTGCCTGCGGCTTTCACATTTGAGTGCCTGGGAATCTTTCTTGCTAAAATAAATTACTAAACTCAGATTAAAAAAAATAGAATGACTGAAAAGTCCCACAATTGCTTTTTTGACCCAAGATTGCAGAGATTGCAAGATTGACCCAAGATTGCAGAGGGGGTCATAGTCAGTGAAACAATAATTCACTGCCAGACATTTCACATTCTAAGCAAAGCTTAGTGTGGAAATGCTGACTCAAAAATAAAAAAAAAACTATATCAATATTTTATAAAATCAATCTCAGTGAATTATTAAGATATCACACAAAACCATGAAATAACAAACATAGTCAACATTACATTAAATGCTTTTGACCAAAAACTGCCAATGTTTGAAGCCTAATTATTAACTGACAATGAGTAACTAAAAACAGTGGCGTTCACACGACCCATGGGGCACCGGTGCGATAATTGATCCGTGGGCGCCCCCCGCCCCTCCGCGTGGGCCGGAGCCGCAACACATGGCGCCGTGCACCTGGTCGCAGGGGTTGCAGGGCTGCAACCCCTGCCACCGCGGTATGTACGCCAGTGCATGCAGATACACATACACTTAAAGGACCGCTATAGACACCCAGATCCAATAAGTTCAATGAAGTGGTCTGGGTGCCAGGTCCCTCTAGTTTTAACCCTGCAGCTGAAAACATAGCAGTTTCAGAGAAACTGCTATGTTTCACTGAGGGTTAATCCAGCCTCTATTGGCGGTCTCACTGACAGCCGCTAGAGGCGCTTCTGCGATTCTCACTGTGAAAATCACAGTGAGAAGACGCTGGACGTCCATAGGAAAGCATTGAGTAATGCTTTTCTATGGGCGGTTTGAATGCGCGCACGGCTCTTGCCGCGCATGCGCATTCGGAGCTGAGTTGCGGATCGGGGCGCGCTGGAGAAAGGTAAGTGCTGAAGGGGTATTAAACACACACTCTCACGAACAGACGCATAGACACTGGCTAACAGAGACACACTCGCTGACAGACAGACACACATACACACTCACTTACAAAACATACTCACTAACAGATACACACAAACTAACACACTCAGTAATATACACACACAGTAACACACTCACTGACACACACTCACTGACACACAAACACTCACTAGCAGACACACACTCAATAACAGACACACACAAACTAACACACAGTAACCACAAAAACTAACACACCCACTGACACACACACACTCACTGACACTCACTAGCAGACACACACACAGTAACACACACACTGACACAAAAACTAACACACACACACTCTAATACTAACACACATACACACACGTTTTTGTTAAAATGTGATCCCCCAGCCTCCCTACCTCTGGGAGTGCTGAGGGGATTCCCTGGGGTCCAGTGGTGCTGCCCGGCGGCCGGTCTTGCGGGGGCGCACTCTCCCCTGAGCGCTCCCTGTTCAGCTCCCTCGCTCGCCGCTTACTGACTTCATATTCCGGCTCCGGCATCACTGCAGTGCGCGAGGGAGCTGAACAGGGAGCGCTCAGGGGAGAGTGCTCCCTGGCGCGCCTGCAGGCCTGGCCGGTGACACCAGGGTCAGCCTCGGGGGGCCCTGAGGTGGGCAGCTCCTGGGCCCCCCAGGAGAAGAGGCTGGCCAAACTGGCGTACATACCGGGTCGCAGAGCGGCCGGGCCCCCTGGTGGTACAGGCCCGGTCGCTTCGGCGACCCCTGCGACCGCGGTATGTATGCCAGTGACTAAAAACATTTATTTGTCTTGAACAAACTGCAAAATATTGAAATGGTGATATAATTTGAAATGGTGGGCTAATCTACAAGAGGCTATAACAGTACAGATAACAGCTCTGTTTGGTTGGATTTAGTATTTACTGACTTAATATGTTGTGGGGAGTGGCTTAAAGAGTATCAATACCAGTTTCTTCCATTATTATTATTATTTTTTCATTCATGATGACATGGGCAAGGTTACACGCTAGAACATTGTGAATTCTAGTATGTGGACTGAGGGGTTCTTTGTTGTGTGAAAAGAGTATACAGAGATCTCAGTGCTCATATAACACATCAATGATAAGGAACATAAACACATGTACTGGCTGCATATTCAGATGTGAAACAAGAAAAAAAAAAAAAATCTTGTCACTGATATGAACTAACTTTATTCCAGGCATATAAGTACCCTAAGTTTGCCTAGGCAATAGGAATAAAGCTAGCAGACTTATATGAACCACGTTGAGGACCTGTAGAAACTGTAGGTGCCTGCACTCCAGGATATACTGCCCGATGCATAAAAAGGTGGCACGAACTGATAGTCTAAAAAGAGTAGGCCAACACGCTGTGGATATGGAAAAAGTCGGCTTATACCCAGGCTGACTCAGGATATATCAGACTTGCAATATATGGTTGTGGAGGTGCTCTCTAAGGATCTGAGAAAATCACCATACCAGCCTGGGTATGGGCTGGGTAAAGAGCCTTCACTGTATCACCGTAAACCCGGCATCATAAATTAGCCAAGTCCTTCCACCCAGGTGGGCTGCATGAGGACCAAGAACATTGTCTCCTCTGAACTACCCTCCACAGAAGTGGGTGGTGGAATGGGGGTAAGCTCCAAGTGTCCCTCAGCCCAGATAGGTTCCAAGTAGTATCTTGGTCGCTCTAAGTGTCAGAAACAGATCCCCGCATTTATCTCACTCCACAGGGCAGATGGCAGAGGATGTATGGGTTTGTCTTTCAGCTAACATATTCCGAAACTTCTTGCACAGAAGATCAAACTTAGTTAGGATGTCCCCTGGCAGTAGGCAATGCTCTTCTTCTCTTAGCCATACGGCTATCTTGTAGCAAGCTCTTGTGTTTCCTTATTGCAGGGAACATTCTGGCAACCACTCCTGCTAGTAGCCACCACCGTGGGCACCGGGATAATTTCAACCACTCCAAAGGGAAGAAGCCCGGAGGCCAATACGAGGCAAATAACCAGAGTTACGTATTGCTGCAATGTGATGGAGCGGCTGCCTCCCCCACACTATCATCATGTTCAGCCTTACTCGCTGGAGCAGCAGTCTCCATGCTATTTGGACAGTTCACAGCCAAGACTGCTATAACTGGGTCTCTCCCCAACGTAAAAGATGCCGCTAACTATAATCAATAGTCAACTAAGTAGGAAAATTATCGGAGGAGCTGAGGTTCAATGCTTCTATCTTACATAGCCACCATAGAGTAACTTTTTTATCTTACATAGCCACCATAGAGTTACTTTTTTATGTTGTGTACCTATCTTCCTTATAATTTATGGTAGATGGAAAATAATTTCATATTTTTGCATAAACTTTTAATATAATTTTTTATTTAAATATCAAAAACTATATCATATATAAAATTATACATCAATATATAAAAAATATACAAATTCTAAATGTTTTCAAAATGTTAAATAATTTTAAAAATGTATCCAAAAATATCAAATCATTTCAAAAACTAACCAAAAAAATATTAAATTAAGTCATAATACTTTGGAAGACTGCTACATGAAATATTGTATTAGTAATTAATTAATACTTAATATTGTAATTAATATTGTAAAGCGCTACGGAATCTGTTGGCGCTATATAAATGGCCATAATAATACTAATACTTTGGATGAAGGATCCTTTATCTCTCCATCAATAAAGCATCTCACATTGTTTTTTTTTTTTTTTTTTTTTAAATTCTTTATTTTTGGTATGCAGGTAGGTAGGTACAACAGTGCCTGTGTCGCCACAACGGCATTCGCGGGCTTGTTATTCATTTACATATTATAACAGTTGTGGCTGATTGAGTATGCATACATTTTTAAATGATTATGATAACAGTACAGTGAACGTATAGTAGATAACACAAGGCAACATTGATGAATGACATAGCAGGTATTGTATATGACAAGATATGCTGCACTTTTTTCTCATTTGTAATAGTTAAGGTTACAAGAGTAAATAGCCCTATTGTATAGAGTATTATTTATCATGACATGACGTTTGAACAGACAACGAGTGCTATAGAATTATGCATGTGTAAGGTACAGTAGTTTAGTTCATGCTAAATTGCAGTAGGAATAACTTGGTGTTACTAAAGGTAAAGGTCATAACATGTTAGGCATCCTATTGAGCCTATTAAGTGCACTCTTTAAGTTAAGTAGTTGCGTTTAAAGCTTAAGCGAAACATGCGAATAAAAGCTAAACAGTTATGCATTAGATCACTCTGATCGGCTAGGGGAACATCTAGTTACGACCAACTGTCAGGGATATGGCCCCTAAGGGGTGTGAAAGAGCAGGGTTGTACCACTGGCAGGCTTGTGTCCCTTAAGTCCATCAGGTCTGTGGAATTCCTGCTAACTGTCGACCGGGTCCACTAGCCGATGCCTGCAGAGGGGCTTGTATTGCCGAGCCACTGGAGCTGGATACACCAGATCTGTGATGCTGGGGTTAGGGCAGAGTCCGTCCCGGTCGGTTTGGTGAGTTCTTGTTGCGTGATCGGAGCGCCCCAAGCCCGGGGCCCCCAGGGGGAAATCAAATCCAGCAATCTCGAGGGCTTGTTGGGACCCTGGTGCGCCACTAGTAGCCTTTTACCCTGGTACCGCTTGAGAGCTGGTGTCCTTTCGCCATAAGCCCGGTTTCCGGTGTGGTCCGGGGTCTCCCCTGTCGGGGTTTTACAGTGGGCCTTGTTTTCTGGTTGCCGTATTTTGCAGATTGCAACCCTCCGTCGGTGGAACTGGCACCTGTGGGGTACTTTCCCCTTAGCTCTAGTAGGGCCCCTTGTACGGGAGTCCGTGGATTGTGGTCCCCGACCGCCTGGAGACATCATTCCCGGTCTTTTCCCTGCCGGGGCTGATTGTGTCACGGTCTTTCCGTGACTTGGCTCTGCTGTTTGCATGCGGGTCAGTAATTGGGCCCAGAAATTGTCGAAAATGACATCGATCGGGTCTCTCTTGCTCTCGCTGGGTCTCAACCTGTCAGGTTGGAGTTCGTCTCTTGTATCTGGTGCAGACGTGTCCGCCATTTTAGAGGCCTCGCGCCCCACATTGCTCTTTAATGTCGCTGGCTGGATCATGGGTTGTGGGGTGGGAGGCACTCCGTCTGGTGGGGACCGGGATAACCCCCACGGTCCATAGGGGGGGGGAGGTTGCTGAACACGCTCTCGTGCAATCGTGTGCGGTTGGCGGGGAAGCGGCCGCCATTCCCCGCTACCGCCTGCGGTAGGCCTCATTCCGTCGTGGCGGTTCCCGGTACGCCTGGGTTACGATTTTGGTATCGCCAGGTTCGGTTGGTGCTCCCCGGTGTAGTGATGCGGTTTATTTGAGGTTCGTGGCGTTCCAACCCAGGCTAAACCGCAAAACGTGCGCTCGTCGGCAGGAGCTCAGGCAGAGCACGACCTGTCCGCTTGCTGGCCAAGCTCCGCCCCCGCATCTCACATTGTTACCGATAAAGGATTATTAGGATTATTAGAATTTATGTTGCATTATTTCTACAGAAACTTTGTGAAAAGTGTGTTAAAACACATTTTAACATTCCGTTATAAAGCTGGGTGTTGCTGCTTTAAATGCTTACTTATCAAGAGTGGCCTTTGTGTACCTTTAACTAATTAACCACATAAGAAGAAGAAAAAAGGTTTTGTGGTAAAATGTTGTTTTCTGCTACAGTTACCGAAAGGTGAATTGCAGACATTACGTTTAATTCTAAAGGTTCCTGCGTGTCATTTTGTTGGTTTGGTGACATTTTTTAGCAAAATGTTTATTGACTTAGATACAAGACTGCAGACTGATAGCTACATCTATTCGTCTATTGATCACTCATTAGTTTAAATCTGAGAGTTAAGAGCTTTGAGTCCATTAGGTGGAAAAATAGTACCACCTGCCATGTACCTAAAATGAATAAATGTAATTTATGCAGGACCGGTGCTAGACTATTTTGTGCCCTAGCCAAGACTAGCTACTTGTCCCCCAAACAAAAATTTCCAACTTGGTGTGTCTTTTGCTCCCCAATCACTTTTTGTATTTCTTTCTCCCTTCAGCCCTTTGTGTTTCTATTTTTACCCAACCCCTCGTATGTCTCTGTTTCCCCTTCCTCAGCCCCTCTGTGTGGCTCTTTCTCCTCCAGCCCCTCTGTGTGGCTCTTTCTCCTCCAGCCCCTCTGTGTGGCTCTTTCTCCTCCAGCCCCTCTGTGTGGCTCTTTCTCCTCCAGCCCCTCTGTGTGTCTTTTACCTCCAGGCCCTTTGTGTGTCTTTTCCCCACAGCCCCAGATTAACAGGAAAATTAGAAAATAATTTCCATTTCTTGGGGTTTCGTGTGTGTGTGTAAAAAAATATTCAAAATCTATTTTTGATGCATATTTTCAATACATCAAATTTGGATGTATTATTCTTTTTTATCTTGATGTTGCCTAGAAGGAACTATTAATTTTTGTATTTTTTCATGTTTTTGCTTTCTATTACTAGTCTTTCTCAGTTGAAAGAGAGGTGCAGGACAGTTCCAGTAATTACTCTGATGACCCCTGGAGGATAACAGAGGAGCAGCGGGAGTATTATACTAACCAATTTAAAACTCTGCAGTCAGATCTGAAATCCTTAATTTCTGGTAAGTTGTCTAGTGTTCAATTTAAAAAAAAAAAGAAAATATATGTGCAAGTATGACTTAGTTTGCAACATGTCAATATAGATATACGACTACATTATTATTATTATCCATCTCAATTGTACTTCTGTTATTGACTTCAGAATCATGAAAACCTGGGTTATAAACAGGTACTTCAGACACTGCAGCTGGAGCACTAATGCACTAACCACTCTTCTAATAAAAATGTGTTTGCCGGTAGAGTTATAATATTGAACTATGTATTATGGGGGGGTATTATGGGGAAGATAATAATAAACCACAAGACTGAATGTTGAGTGGGTGGAAATTGTACTAGAACTTTAAGATGACATTATTTCCCCCTACTGTACATTTCACCAATTATGTATCTTTTATTTTACATGATAGTGTTAAGCTAAGTATTAAGGTAGTGTAGAAGTTAATGGTTAGTGTTTGGTCTTCATGCAGCTTTAGTGTGATGTCCGTTTCTTTTGAACTATTGAATGTACATGAAAGGGAATAGTGGATCCCCCAGAACAGAGCTCCATGGCTGTCTAACCTTGTAAAAGCTTTGTGTACAGTACTCTTCTTTCTATGCTTATTATTATTATTATTATTATTGCAATTTATATAGCGCCAACAGATTCCGTAGCGCTTTACAATATTATGAGAAGGGATTTAACTTTATTTTAAAGGATCATTAAAGGGATCCAGACCACTTCATCTTAATGAAGCGATTAGGGTGCACTTGTCCAGTTATTTTAATCCTGCAATGTAAAAAATTTCTGTTTTATATATACTTCCATTGCAAGGTTAAATCCACCTCTAGTGGCTGTCTTCCTGACAGCCACTAGAGGCGCTTCCTCCTTTAGAAGTGAGTGAAATTCAGTTCTGGAGTCAAATGCAGCTGATAGCTGCATTTGACTGGAGGAGAGCTGTGTTTGGGGACTAGTTCCAGTCCATTGCTTCTCTAAGAGATGAATGGAGACAGAACTGAACATGTAGTCCCAAAAAAACAATTGTTAGTATCTGGACTATAGGATCTCTAATATTATTTTTAACAAGATGCATTAAGTATTACTCACACCTGGCAAAACTAGCTGTTGGTCCACTTTTGTAAGGGCTTTACCTTACGTTGTCTAAAACCGCACCAGGCACCTCACGGAATATACAAAATGTTGTAAGAGTTTCATCACATTTGTATAGCAAACACTAATGGATATATAGCAGAGCAGTGGGTAGATGCTTCCCAACTGAGCACAAATGGTTTTCACTACATTCCACGTATGCATGTGTGAGTGCATGAGAACACGTGGCTGTATGTGTATCTGCAACTGTGCATTTGTGCTAATAGATCAATGAGTGTCTGCATGAATTTTAGGAGATATCACTGTGAGTGTATCCTTGTGTGTATCTGTCAGTGTGTACCTATGTGTGACTGAATGAAGTGTCTGTATGAGTGTGTGTATCTGTGAGGCTGTGACTGTGAGCCTGTGTAGTTCAAAAGGAGGGGTCAAAAACATTTACAAGAATGTAAGTTGGGAACTTGGAGCAGGCTAATTGTCAGCGTAATATAGGGATTCATTGTGGAGAGAGGGGTAAAGAGCAATGTGGGGGTTTAGTTTGACGAGGGAAGAGGATATTTGCAGTGAAGTATAGGGAGAAGGTCAATTATCAGGGATCTGTTGGTATGTAAATTGAGGAAGTATAATTAATTGGGTTAATATTGGGATGCAAATACTTGGTTGAAGGGTTTAATTTATTTTCATGGGGTGTGAGAATGTAAAAGAGTGTAAGCAGTAGTGGAATTCAGTCAGTTTGTACCAGTTCACAATAACCTATTACTAAAACGTAACAAGTTCGCCGGACCGGTGATTAAAATGGCAGACTTATGTGTCGGGTCCTTAGTCCATGAATAAGCACCAGCACAAATGAAACACTCTGCAACTCCACAGGCCGGCTGGGGGATTATATTATCTCCCTCACCAGCCTTGAAGTTCTAAGCAAAGGAGTTTGTGGTATACACGTTAGATTGCTACATGTCACTGTTGGTACTCTGCTGCTACTGTGTGAGTCAGAGAGCTGCCACCAAGTTACCCAGTGTGGGCTCTAATTCAAATGGCAGATAATTGAGCAATGAGACTGCAGGGGCATGATATATACACCAAAACTGCTTCTTTAAGCTTTAGTTGTTTTGGTGACTATAGTGCCCCTTTAAGGACCTGCTAAAGATGCAGTTTTCAAACTCCCCCTAGCAAAATACCAAACTACAAGCGCCACCTACTGAAGATACATTCAGTGATTCAATCCATGTGCACCTCTACACTGGACAAACATGGGTTATACCATCCCTGAAAAGTAAGCAGGGAGGTGGGAAGAAAACCGTACTTTTTTCTTAAGATATTAATATATTTGGAGAGGCTAAATACACAATATATACATACGGTAGCCTCCCACCACCCCACCTCACAGCACTTAGAATTCCCCCCACTAAACACCACAAAACAAACACAAACTTCCCACACTAAACACTACAAGCAGACTCCACATAGAGCCTTTATCAAACAGGCAGAAGCTTGAAATCGAGAGAGTAAGAAAATCGCAATTGATAACACCAGGGAGGCGGGGGGGGGGAATGTTTGTTTATTTTTTGTCCACTACTACTATAAACAGTCACTTATTGTTCCATTTACTGTTCTCACACCATAAACAGAGAATAGAAGGCTTAATAAATAACATTTAGGAGGTCGCAGTTTACCCACCACACCTAAGCTTGGATGTTGCAGAGTACTTTAAAAAAAAATTGGGGGGTATATTGCTGCCATCTAGTGGGTGTAAAGTAATAGGTGACTGGGTAGTTGGTAAGATGTACAGGGTTATTTTCTAACATTATTATTTACCGTAATTCAGATTGAATTCAAAGTGAATTTCAAGTTTAAGCCCAAAGGACCTGAACTAAAAGCATAGCTGACTTTTTCCGGTTTATCTATATTTACCTTAAATTTGAAATTCACTTTCAATTCTCACTTTAATGAAGAACCTTGTAAATGAAACCGCAGACACATCTTAAAAAAACTGGTGAAAACAGCAAGGAGCACAGAGGTTTGAAACTCGTATTACATATAAAATATATAAAACACTTATGTCTATGTGCTATGAAACTGTATAAATGACATTTGCTGACTTTATGAAATCAAGCACTTACACACGTTGTCCTTTGTGCAGTATTAGGACATACATGTCCTGGTCTGCCAGAAGTAGCAGCAATGTGTGGATGTGCCAGGGTGTCTGGAAAGGTACTGGCAGGGCCGGTGTAAGGATTTTTGCTGCCCTAGGCAAAAAGTTTTTTGCTGCCCCATTCGTTTCACCCATGGTGTGACATCACAATGCCCAACCCATATGATCTGCCCAGGTCATGATATCACATAGAATTGTCAGGAATGCTAAATTAATTTTGTGTTTAGGTAAAAATAGCCAAACTGCAAACATAGCTTGATTAGATTTTTTTTTTTTTCCCCCAATCTGGCTATTTTGCCCATAATTAGAAATTCACTCGAAATCCATTTAGAGTTCCCAGCAATTCTCACTTTGGTTTAGCATAGTTCAAATTGTACATTTCAATATAAAACACTTCAAGCACCATAGCAACAACAGTATGAAGATGGTTTAGCCAGGATGTCAGTGATCGTTTGTGATCATATTC
This sequence comes from Pelobates fuscus, assembly GCF_036172605.1. Taxonomy (NCBI): domain Eukaryota; kingdom Metazoa; phylum Chordata; class Amphibia; order Anura; family Pelobatidae; genus Pelobates; species Pelobates fuscus. The sequence goes on from NC_086317.1 coordinate 260,418,456, forward strand.
TGGCAATCGCAGCCTATCACTGGTCGCCAGATTGAGGGAAATAGTAGGTATGTTTTATCCTTGTATATAGTAATTTTTGTGTAGTTATTATATTCTGCTCTTTATATGTATATATATATATATATATATATATATATATATATATATATATATATATACAATTGTTTTGTTTATATATATTTGTTTATATATATATATATATATAAACAAAACAATCAAGATGCACTCACAGGTCTTCCAGTATAAGAAAAAATGGTGCTTTATTATTCCATGTGTGGTACAAAAAAATCAATCAACGTTTCGACCCTGCCGGGTCTTTTTCAAGATCTTGGATCTTGATCTGGATCTTGAAAAAGACCCGGCAGGGTCGAAACGTCGATTGATTTTTTTGTACCACACATGGAATAATAAAGCACCATTTTTTCTTATACTGGAAGACCTGTGAGTGCATCTTGATTGTTTTGTTTATATATTTGACGCCTTAACCCCTTAAGGACTGGACTTTTTTTGCGATGTTGTACATTTGCGACCAGGCATCTTTTTGACACTTTTGTGGTGTTTGTGTTTAGCTGTAATTTTCCGCTCTCTCATTTACTGTTCCCATACAAATTATATATTGTTTTTTTCAGGACAAAAGGGGCTTTCTTTACATACCATTATTTATATAATCTCATCTAATTTAATTTAAAAAAAATGAAAAAATATGATGAAAAATTGAAAAAAATACACGTTTTTTGAATTTTATGTGAAAAATCTTTTACTCATCTACAAAAGCGAATGAAAAAAACTGCTAAATAGATTCAAAAATGTTGTCCTGAGTTCAAAAATACCCAGTGTTTACATGCTTTTTGCTTTTTTTTTGCATGTTATAGGGCTATAAGTACAAGTAGGATATTGCGGTTTCAAAACATACATTTTTAAAATGTATCAATAGTGACATTGTAACACTGTTATCTGTCATAAATTGCTAAATAACACCCCACATGTACATATTTTTTTAAAAGTAGACAACCCAGGGTATTCAATATGGGGTATGTCCAGACTTTTTTAGTAGCCACTTAGTCGCAAACACTGGCCAAAGTTAGCGTTCATATTTGTTTGTGTGTGAAAAAAGTAAAAAACTAAATTGAACGCTAATTTTGGCCAGTGTTTGTGACTAAGTGGTTACTAAAAACGACTGGACTTACCCCATTTGCAATACCTTGGGTTGTCTTCTTTTGCAAATGGTATGCCATCATGGGGGTAATTCTCATTCCTGGGCTACCATATGCTCTCAAAGGCAACGTAACCAACCTGGCCATTTTCAATGTAAAAATATTTGACCTATATATTTGACCCTGTAACTTTCAAAAACGCTATAAAACCTGTACATGGGGGGTCCTGTTCTACTCAGGAGACTTTGCTGAACACAAATATTAGTGTTTCAAAACTGGAAAATGTATCACAACAATTATATCATCAGTAAAAGTGCTGTTTGTGTGTGAAAAATGCAAAAAAAGTCACTTTCACTGACAATATCATCGCTGTGATATGTTTTACTGTTTTGAATCACTAATATTTGTGTTCAGCGAAGTCTCCCGAGTAAAACAGTACCCCCCATGTACATGTTTTAGGGTGTCGTAGAACGTTACAGGGTAAAATACAGTGATAGCAAATTAAATTCTCTGGTCTTTCGGCCTGGGTTGGCAGGCAGGTCCCTTAAATTGCAATCAATAAAATAACTTAATTATGTAAAAATATTACCTAAATACGCACGTAGAATTTAAATATATATGCATATTTATATATTTGAAGTCTACGTGTATATTTATATAATTATTTATGTAATTTTGTATATCGACATCTGAATAGTTCGCATTCTTTTTATTTATTTAAATATACATAGATATATATACAATTTCATTCTAAGTGTATTTTGATATAAATATATATATATATTAATATCAAAATACAGTTAGAATAAAATTTCGTATAGATATATAATTTTTTTTCAATTTTTTATTATTATTTTTAATTTTTTTAATTTAATTTAAATTATTTATTATTCGTATTTTATAATAATATATATGTACAATATATATAGTTATTATATATATTATATATATACGTGTGCAAATTAATTATAAGTGTATTTTTATATTAATATATGTACATATTAATATAAAAATACACTTAGCATGACATTATATATATGATATATAGACATATATTATATAGGTATAATATATGTCTATATATCATATATATACACATATATAATAATATTTTTTTTTTTTATTAACTATAACTTTAAATTTTTTTATGATTTTACAGTTGCAGGGAGACTGCCTGTCAGCACAGACAGTCCCCCTGCAGGCAGAGTCTAGGACACCTATTGTGACCATGTGGTCGCCCTGTTGGGCGATCACATGGCCCCAGGGGTCCTAAACTGCCATGGGGAGACTGTCTGGGCTGCAGGCAGTCTCCCCACAACGGGAGCACCGCCGAGGGAACGACGGCGATCGGGTAAGTACATTTTAAATTTAGGACGGTTCAGGACCGTCGTCGGTCGGCAACGCAAAAATGCCGATGACGGTCCTGAACCGTCCTGCGTCCTCAAGGGGTTAAATTTGCACCCAGGCAAGATAGTCATTGTTGCTTTGCTTAAGGAGAGTGCCAAGCTTGCACCTGTATATATATATATATATATATATATATATATATAAATATATATTTATATATACACATGCACACACTCTCCATCTCTTTCTAAAGTACCACTATAGTCATCCAGTCCACTTCATCTCAATGAAGGGTTCTCGGTGTAGTGGTTTTGCAGGTCGAACCCTACAAGGTAAAACATTGCCGTTTTACAGAAACGGCAATATTTACCTTGAAGGGTTAAGTACGCCCCTAGTGGCTGTCACATTGACAGCTATTAGAGGCACCTTCACTGCAATGCCATGTTTAACTATGAGAAACATTGGGCGTGCACAGTCTTTGCCACACATGCGCATCAGGAGACCAATGCTCCTGTATGAGGAACATTGGATTTAACCAGTGTTTCCCATTGCAGTGGTGACATTGCTGGAGGTAGGGAGGCAAGCAGCAGAGGGAGTCTTAGTGCTTGAAAAACGCAAATAAAATGAACCTTTTTAAAATTGTATTTATCTTTTTAAACCATTTTTATGGTGGGAGAGGGCTTGAATCTATGAATCTATGTTATACTCTTACACTATAGTGTTTCTTTAAAAGTAATGATTTTTGTTTTAATTAATATTGTTTTTTGTGCACAAATGCAATCACTGATACTTACATATACACAAATTCGCTCACATTCAATGGTCCACACACGAACAATCAGTGACCCATGCACACACAAATTTACTGACTCGTGCAGACTGACTCACACACACTGTCCCCTGCACTAACCCATGTAGACTGACTCTGTCACACACACACATACACACTCAGTCACTGACCCATGCAGACAGACACACACACACTGACCCATGCAGGCTGACACACACAGACCCATGCAGACTGACACAGTCTCTGAAACACACACTTACCTTAATTTCATATATCAGTTTGCTGCCTGGCATCCTATGACTTCCCATACGAGCCCCACTTCCTGTTGTGCTCCCGCCCACTTGTCCCCAAGTGCGGGGCAAAGGGCGGGAGCGAGTAAAATGTGCACACAGTAAAGGGCCTCCTGGGATGGATACTCTTTTGCCGCCCTGCCCAATTTGCTTCCTCCCACATATTCCCACACACACAATATGAGGCGGGAGCACTACATAATGAAATGGGATCTACTGCAGCCAGGCGCAGGCCAGAATGTAGTGCAGCACTGTGTGAGTAATGGCTGCGCTGCTGGTGCCTGGCTGCCATCCTGAATTTTACCGTGCAATACTGGGCCTGACTGGGCAGTCCAGTCGCCCGGACAGACCCAGACACTATTATAGCTGTAGGTTTTCCAGAGGCGCACCCAGGGAACTATCGCCCTAGGCCACCACGTAGGTGGCCTAATAAAAGCACCGGCCCTGGGTACTGGGAAGGGAGAAATGTGTCTGACCCCCCTTAGCATAAAAGTAACTGGTTGGTGCAGAATAGTGTCATCCATACATTGCAGTTGCTGCCCAGAAGTGTGTCTTTCGCCCATTACGCCTACCCTGTGGCAGGCAGGGACTTATGTTTTGGTGCCGTCCATTGAAATAACAAGCCAGTTGTTTGTGTCCACACATAAACAAACCTCCTATCTAAAATAGAGAACTAACCGGAAAAGAAAAATTAATTTTAAAGTCAAAATAGCCAAACTGGAAAGACTCTCTAAGTCATCTTTCCAGTTCAGCTACTCTTCCCTTTTTTTAATCTCCTGCTCTGTAAATCGAACTTTTTAATGCATGCAAGAGGCCCCTGCAGGGTCTAGCAAGCTATTAACCCCTTCAGGACGGAGTCAATAGTGCACGTTCTGATCAAAACAAAATGTAAACAAAAACTGGAATTTGCGCTATATGTCTGTTCAACCGTAGTTCCCCTCTTTCAAATTATATGCACCCACACTTATAATATATAATTTTGTTCAGGAGAAACAGGGCTTTAATCTATCATTAACTATTCATATATGGAACATAATTTATAATGAATAAAATAAAAAAAAAAGGTGAGAAAATAAGATTTTTTTTTAAATTTGTATTTCCGCCTCACATTTTAGCTGTGAATGTCATAATACTGTTAGGTTTTACTGCAAAAAATGCGCATATTTGTAATCAGCGATGTCTCACGAGTACAACAGTACCCCCCATTAACAGGTTTTATGGTGTTTTGGAAAGTTACAGGGTCAAATATAGAACGTTCCATTTTCAAATTGAAATTTTCCAGATTAGTAATGTTATCTTTGAGACGGTGTGGTAGCCCAGGAAAGAGAATTACCCCCATAATGGCATACCATTTGAAAAATTAGACAAGCCAAGGTATTGAAAGTGGGGTATGTTTAGTCTTTTTTAGTAGCCACTTAGTCACAAACACTGGCCAAAATTAGCGTTCATATTTGTTTTTGTGTGAAAAAAGCAAAAAACTAATATTTGGTCAGTGTTTGTGACTAAGTGGCTACTAAGAAAGACTGGACATACCCCACTTGCAATACCTCGGGTTGTCTACTTTTGCAAATGGTATGCCATCATGGGGGTAATTCTCATTCCTGGGCTACCATACGCTCTCAAAGGCAACATAACCAATCTGGCAAATTTCAATGTGAAAAAAATGAAATGCAAGCCTTATATGTGACTCTCTAACTTTCCTAAACACCATAAAACCTTTACATGGGGGGTACTGTTATTCTCGGGAGACTTCACTAAACACAAATATTAGTGTTTTAAAACCGTAAAACATATTACAACAATAATATAGACCATAAAAGTGCCGTTCGCTTGTAAAAAATGCGAAAAACGTCACTTTTACTTAAAATATCATTGTTGTAATACAATTTACCAGTTTGAAACAATAATATTTGAGTTCAGTGAAGTCTCCCGAGTAAAACAGTACCCCCTATGTACAGGTTTTATGGTGTCTTGGAGAGTTACAGGGTCAAATATAGTGCTTGCGAATTAAATTCTCTGCACTTTCTCCCTGTGTTGTCAGGCATGTCAATCAAATTTTAATTAATCAAATCACATAATTACGTTAAAAGATTATTTAAATATACACGTAGAATTTTAATATATATGCATTTATAGGTATTTAAATTCTACGTGTATACTAATGTAATCTTTTCTGTAATTATATGTATTTATCTATATATATATATTTGCGGTTATTTGTATTTTATACAACGATAGATATATATAGAATGTCATTCTAAGTGTATTTTGTTACCGATATATATATATTAATAACAAAATACAGTTAGAATGAAATTACATATGCATATATAATTTTATTAAATTTTGTTTCAATATTTTATTTATTTATTTTATTATTTTATTTATTTATTATTTTAATTATACGTATTTATATATAATATATATATGTACATCTATTATATATATAATATATATACATATTATATATATGTAACGTCATTCTAAGTGTATTTTAATATTAATTTATATACTTATATTAATATTAAAATACACGTTGCATGGCGTTACATATATATAATATATATATATATTAAAATATATTTAATTTATTTTTAAACATGTTTATTTTATTTTTTTTACACCTCCTACCAGCAGGGGGACTGTCTGATATTTCAAACAGTCCCCCTGCTGGCAGATCCATAGCCAGCTATAGGGGGCCATGTGATCGCTCTTTGAGAGCGATCACATGGCCCCCGGGGGCCTCATTTGCCGGAGGGGGGCTGCCTGGGCTCTCAGGCAGCCCCCCAGAAGAGGATCGCGGCGGAGGTGAGTAGTTGCTGGCTCCTGGGGGCTTAAACCGTTACGGCGTTCCATGCCGCCGCAACGGCTTTAAAGCCCATTTAAAGCGCGACGGCATGGAACGCCGTAACGGCGTTAAGGGGTTAATAGAGCAGGAGATAAGACATTTCAGTTTAAACAGTATTTACAATAAATTGTAAACATTAGATGACTCTTTACAGGTAGTGTTTAGGAAGGCTCTGTAAGTCCCACGCAGGGAGGAGTGACTAGGACTGTAAAAACAAAGTGATTTAAATTCTAAATGGCAGAGAATTGAGCAGTGAGACTGCAGGGGCATGATCTATGTACCAAAACTGCTTCATTAAGATAAAGTTGTTTTGGTGACTATAGTATCCCTTTAAACAAAACAAAACATAAAAACAATGGGTTACAAATAAAACCAAAACATATTTCACCGCTCAGTCTTCCTCAGATGACTTCTTAATGTCCCATCACATCTATATATACACCTCATCTATTCATCTCTTAAGATGGTTTGTTTTATATATAAAACACTTCTTGCAGTTATTGATTCAATATGCATTTTTTTTGATGAAGCTAAGGTTCCAGATGTCTTCTGTGGATTTTTTTTTTTTTTTAAAGTAAAATCCTGCTTGTTCAACTACAGATATTGCACTTATTAAAGATTCACATTTTTCACCCAAAGTTTTCCTGAAAACATTTTCTGGTTGACAATATATTGCTGTTTAGGGAGAGGAATTATTAAATGTACAGAAAATATTGACTCAGCCCCTCTAAACATTATTCCAGACAAAACACACAAAAAATAAAGTAATGCTAGGTTAAACTAAAAGTGCTAATATTAAAGGGACACTATAGTCACCAGAACAACTACAGCTTATTGCATTTGTTCTGGTGAGTAGAATCATTACCTATAGGCTTTTAAACACTGTCTTTTCAGAGGAAATGCAGTGTTTACATTACAGCCTAGTGATAACTTCACTGGCCACTCATCAGATGGCTGTTAGAGATCCTTCCTGGGTCATGGCTGACTAAAATGCATCCAAACATTCAGTATCTCCTCCCTCTGCATGCAGACACTGAACTTTCCTCAGAGATTCATTGATTCAATTCATCTCCATGAGGAGATGCTGATTGGCCAGGGCTGTGTTTGAATCATGCTGGATCTGCCCCTGATCTGCCTCTTTGTCAGTCTCAGCCAATCCTATGGGGAAGCACTGTGATTGGATCAAGCCACCACTTCTAATAAAGTCAGCAGACTGCTTGTTTTTCTGAGTCTAACAGCATGCTGAGTTACATATTCTGGCTTGAGTACAGTAAGTTTTTGCTATATTTATGGAGGCATGAGGGGCCCAGGGGGGCTAGATGGTGGTTTTAACACTATAGGGTCAGGAATACATGTTTGTGTTCCTAACCCTATAGTGATCCTTTAAGTATTTGTGTGGTATATTTTATAAAACTGTTACATTTGAGTTGGGCTTATTTGGTTGCTCAGTGAACTGACCATTTACTTCTACCAGGGCTCTGTACTACAGTGAAAATCCAAAGTGACTTTGGCTATTTTGACCTTAAATTTCAAATTCAATTTGAATTCTCATTTTAGTAAATAACTATGTAGGTGTAGTCCGACTGTACTTTAGTTACCTAAGTTAAACAGGAGCTGAAAAAAGTTTTACTAACCACATCAGACAGCTGGAAGTCACTTGGTTATAGACTCCTACTTGCTGGTGACGGTGTGAGGCTGTAAAGGTGTTTCTCTGAATGCATACCTCCCAACAATTTAATAATCAGGATGGGTGTTCAGGGCCATGAGGGGAAGTCATGAGTGACGTTACCTTGTCACTAGCAACACCCATTACGGATAGATCCGCCCAAAAAAGGTGCGGGGAGCACTGCCTTGAGCCTCCAATGATGCATTCCAGATGTGGACACCAATGAGCTAAAGAGGGACAACAGAATAGGACCTTGAAATTGGGACCATCCTGCCAAAAGTAGGACTTTTGGGAGGCCTGCGAATATAAGATTATGGCAATTTTTTACTGAATTACTTTATCAAATGATGATTTTGTTTTTTGATCTCCAGTTGCCGTAGCTTATATTCTTACCTCATGTTTTGAATATTGTCTTAGAGGGGAAAAAATGTGTTTATGTTTTGTCATGTTTCCATATTCATACAATGATAAATATGTGGGTAATCTAGACATGGATCCTTTGCTCTCTATCTCTAATGCTTTGGCATGTACACCTCACTGATGAGGCCCACAAAGGCCAAAATGGTTATCTGTGTGTGTAGGGGGACCTGTCTGGTATTGGGCTCCTCACAGCCCATGTAGGTGGGATCAGTCGGATACAAAAATACAATTTACACAAGTGAGGAATTTGTTTGAATCACAAGAGGAGACTTACTGAAAGACAAGAAGGTTTTTTACTAAAGTGAGAACTCAAAGGGAATTTCAAATTTAAGGCCAGAGTAGCCTAACTGGAATGTTTCCAGTTCAGCTACATTGACCTTAAATGTGAAATTCACTTTGAATTATCACTTTAGTGAATAGCCCTAGGTATTATAGATATAGACGATATTATGGTTTTTTTTTATGTTCTTTGTGTTTCTCTGTGTTTTAAGATTGAAGTTGTTTAATGTCCATATAATTTTAGTACTTAAAGGGACACTTCAGATACGATAAAAACTTCAAACAGAATCGGGATACGGCTGTATGATCTATGGAGAAAACATACAAAAACAAAAATAGTGTGATACAGTATATACAATAAATCTTGCGCTGTTAATAAATGCACTCACAAGATGGTGAAGAGAAAAGCGCTCATAAGGTGCCTCCCCTGATGGTATGGGGGGCCAGTAATCCCCTTGCCGGTACGAAATAGCCAATGGTACACGGGACTCCGAGTAGGTAGTAATCAAAATCCAATTGTTTTATTTTTTTTAAAAGGTGAAAAACACACCATAAAATTAAAAATTAGGAATGCGGCTATAGGTCCAACGCGTTTCATTCAAACAAGAACTTCTTCAGGGACCGCAACAATAATAAAACCACATACAATATCACAGATTGTAAAATACATCCTACTCCCCCCCTTAGTACAATCCCTTTAAATAGGGCTAGTCCCAGTGTCCAATTGGTCAGTACTGTGGGTGTTTTCTGTCTTCCAAATCTCCATTGGTCCCAGGATAGCTTCTCTCAGCTGATAGCATTTTCGGCACTTGGTTGAATCAAATTGAGCGCGTTCAGAAAGAAAGACGAAACCAGAAGTGTATGCGATCTCTTACTTCCTCCGCGTTCCATATGCGTTCCATCTGTATATTACGTTCATAGCAGCAAGAAACACAAGTGCAAATACACTTAAATGCAAAATAACAAAATAACAACGTGCTTGTCTATATAAAAGAAGAAAATATATTAATATCCCCCCCAAAAAAATTCCAATGTCATTTATAATGTGAGAAAAAAAGAACAGTTATAAAAAACTGTCAATTATTTAAATACTAGTATATATATATATCTATCATTCTGAGTCTGGATGACATACACAAGGAAAACATTCCCTCAAATGTGAAATCTCACCAATACTGTGTAAATCCCAAAAAAAGACAAAACTGCCAGACATGAGGCATATCACATTAACATGTCCAATAGTCTGAAAACAGTCCACTGGGACCCACACAATATTCCATATACATAATATCGATATGCATTTCAATAACCCACATGTTTGTATTATTAAAACAAGCTATATAACATGACCCACACCTCGATAGTGTATTGAAAGAGAACCACTTTTTTTTTTTTTATTATATTATCATATTTATAAATCTTCCCTCAAAAAAATATAATAGACATTTCCTATTTCATATTTATATATATTTTACAATCTGTGATATTGTATGTGGTTTTATTATTGTTGCGGTCCCTGAAGAAGTTCTTGTTTGAACGAAACGCGTTGGACCTATTGCCGCATTCTTAATTTTTTATTTTATGGTGTGTTTTTCACCTTTTAAAAAAAAAAAAACAATTGGATTGTGATTACTACCTACTCGGAGTCCCGTGTACCATTGTCTATTTCGTACCGGCAAGGGGATTACTGGCCCCCCATACCATCATGGGAGGCACCTTATGAGCGCTTTTCTCTTCACCATCTTGTGAGTGCATTTATTAACAGCGCAAGATTTATTGTATATACTGTATCACACTATTTTTGTTTTTTTATGTTTTCTCCATAGATCATACAGCCGTATCCCGATTCTGTTTGTGGTTTTTTTGTATTTTGCAAAGGTCGTTTGTTGTGGAGAACGATCTCGGGAGGTTGTATATTAATTGAAGTTAAGTAATTTACACTACATTTCACGTATTTTGTGGTGTTTATATTTTGTTTTTTTTCTCAAGATAAAAACTTAATTGGAATGAGTGAGTGAAAAAGCTATGTAACTTTTTTCACCTACTTTTTCGAGTGGGATTGAAGCCTTAGGAAATGGGAGGGCAGAGCCATTAGGCTCTGTGTTCGAGATTTTGGGATTGAACAGTTAGTTAACGGTTTAACTCCATAAGGTAAGACAACCCCCTGAAACCTCCTCACACAGTAACAACTTCATTATGCCTGGTGTGGTCCTTCAACTAGAATAAATTAGTCTGTTTCTGATCAAGAAGAAAAAAATAGGGTTTAAACAATTCTCACATTACTGAAGAATTACTTAAAAATACTTATAATGGTGACATAACTGTTAAAGGGCTATTCCAAACACCATGGTCACTTCAGTAATTTAAAGTTGTCATGGTGCTTAGAGTATGTATATGCAGCATTTCACTCTAAAACACTTTGCATACAGAGATGTAGCTCCACCTCCAGCAGAGTCATTTGTAAGGTTGGAATAGGAATGAGTGACCAACGTAAATTCTCTGCAAATTGGACTTATGATTTTATCAGTTCCTCTTCTCGGCTTGCCCTCTCCAACATCCTGGGAGTGACATCAATGGAGGAGGATTACTTTTTTTTTGATTGGAGTAAACCTTTAAAGCACCTTGAATTAGCATAATCTTGGGGGGCTCATTTTTTATTTTTTACACTTAGAATCTCGTTATTCATCCTGAGAATTGGAATCACAGTAAAATGTTTAAACTATGCAGCTTCTTGTGTCACTTTTTTAACTTAGATTACACAACTTTGGTCAAAGTAGGTCTTAAGAGAATTGAAAAATAATAATTTTTATTTTTACAGTTTGTTTAGTTAACATATATGTCTTTATATCTTGACAGGTTCTGTTGCAAAGAATTTCTTTACAAAATCCAAGCTTCCCATTTCAGAACTTTCACATATTTGGTAAGCTGTATATATTTTTTCACCTGTCTAATATTGGTATAATATGAATATTCTTGGCATTGATAGAAGGGGGCTCTGGGAGTGCTTGAGCCCTGAATGTTGATCCCTGTAGTCCTGGATTATTTTGGTGCCTTTGCCATTGTGGGACAGTGGGGAGATTAAAGATCTCCGTCACCAACATAGCAGGAAAGAGAGGGAGCCCCGAGAACCTCCGCTTTCACTCTCTCACTGTTGAAGACTTGTGTGTATTGGCTCAGGTGAGCACTGGGCAGTTCAACTGCAGGTTACCACAGCAATGCTCTGACACTATGAGACTGGAGCTTGCAAGAGCCTTTACCTGAGGTCTGCAATTGTGAAGAAGTGAGAGCTGAGACTCTATACACACTGGACCATTAGGGATAGGAGTGATATCCCTCCTTCCTGTCCCAAGGTAGTCAGATGGAGGAGGGAATACAAATGTTTTTTAAATAACAAAAGTTTCTTTATAGTTATTATATATATTATTTCATCCCCAGTAAACACACACTAGATCCCCAGGGCACAATGCCTCCCCAGTATACACACACAGGCACACACATACTCACTGCATCCCTAGCATACACACTGCATCCCCAACACGCACACACACACTACATCCCCAATGCACGCACACACACACTGCATCCTCAGGGCACACACACTGCATCCCCAGCAATTCACACACACTACATCACCAGCAAAACACCACATTCCCTACACACACTACATCCTCTACACACACAGACATACACTCTCACTACAGCCTCTGCAATGTAAGCTCATGGAGCAGGGCCCTCCACCCCTCTGTTCCTGTACGTCCAGTTGTCTGGTTACAATTACATGTCTGTTAGTCCACCCATTGTACAGCACTACGGAATTTGATGGCGCTATATAAATAATAAAATAATAATAAATAATAATATACAAAATCACTACACCATAAGTATAAAACAAACAGATATATTTATACACACAACCCCACAAACAGCCTCCAAACAAATTCACAATACTAACCCATCCCACTTTATTCTCTGGTATCCCACTTAAGGAGACATCAGATACAGGTCACAATGAATCTCTGTGATACTGACATACAAAGTTCACATTACTCTGTGTTTTATAGCTGTGGAGCTCTATGATACACTACTTTGCACAATACTGTAAAATCTGTGCCTGTCTGTGTCTGTCAGTGCCTGTGTGTAACTTTATATGTCTGCTTATGCCTGTCCTGTGCCAGTCTGTGTATGTATGTGTGTTGGTGCACATCTGTGTGTCTTTGTTTGCTTGTGCATGTCTGACAGTGTCTGCCTGTTTGTGTCTATATGTCTGTGTCTGCCCATCTGTGTTTATCTTTGTGAGTGTGCCAAGAGGCGTGATAAGCAGTGGAATGGGGCATGGGTGGGATTTGAGAAGGGGCCTGGGGTGGAGCTTTAGGATGGGGTCACCAAATTACTTTTGGGTGTTTTTTGACATTAGCAATGGCCTTGCTGGATATGCTGTCATATTCTCCTCCTCCATCTAATAGAGTGAAGCATGTCATTGGAGAAACACAAAAGAGATTCAAGTGCCACGGAGAGATTTAAATCTTATGTTCTCCTACTGAAAGCATGAGTCAGACTCTGCAAATTGTCTGTAGTAGCTAAATGAATAGATATTATACTGGTGTTAATTATTGTGAGGAATAAATGTTCCATTCTCATCACAAATGTGGCAGCAGCATTCTGTATCTGTCTTTTCCATGTGGCACAACTTTTTAGGGGTTGTGTATCAGCAGAAGAGTTTTTACAGACTGTTCTTAGACTGTTAGGCAAGTTGAGGATTTTGTACATGCCTCCCAGATATGTTCCAATTCTCAACATTCTAAGACCTCCCCAAGATCAGCCTCCTATTGATCTCTATATTTCATGTTTCCCCATTATCCTGAGGTAGAGCTTATGTGTTAGGAAAGAACTGTAATTAAGCCTGTTTGAGTGGTCTCTTAAAGAGATAATTTTTCAAAGAAAATGAGGGGGGTCTGGCAGCTTTTTTTCACCTCGTCCTTGTTGAGCGGCAAGGATATAGAAGTTTAAGTCTAACAACCCAAGTCCTTATCTCAACTTTGGTCTGTATAAGAGAATTCGGGCCTACAGCATTTGCACTGCAGATTTGTATTTTGCTGTTTTGTAACCCAGAAATGTCTCCCTGGATAACTATAATTGGCAGGAACTAGAAGCAAAACAGGATTCTGGGCAAAAATCCCAATTTTACTGGAGTGAATACGTCCTACCCATTAAATTGGCTTGTCCACCTTATTCTCTTTGTTATAGCTTATTTTTTATTGAAGAAAATAGCTTTTCTTTTTTTTCTTTTTTTTCTTTTTCTTCCAAAGTACCGTATATACTCGAGTATAAGCCGACCCGAATATAAGCCGAGGCCCCTAATTTTATCCCAAAAAACTGGGAAAACTTATTGACTCGAGTATAAGACTAGGGTGGGAAATGCAGCAGCTACTGGTAAATTTCTAAATAAAATTAGATCCTAAAAAAAATATATTAATTGAATATTTATTTACAGTGTGTGTATAATGAATGCAGTGTGTGCTTATGTGTGTGTGTATGAGTGCAGCGTGTGTGTATGAGTGCAGCGTGTGTGTATGAGTGCAGCGTGTGTGTATGAGTGCAGTGTGTGTGTGAATGAATGCAGTGTGTGTGTGCATGAATGCAGTGTGTGTGTGCATGAATGCAGTGTGTGTGTGTATGAATGCAGTGTGTGAATGCAGTGTGTGCAGGGCCGGTGCAAGGATATTTGCCGCCGTAGGCAAAAAAAAATTTGCCGCCCCCTCCCCCCCCATATGTCCTGACTTCCCCCCCTCCTCCCTCAGTGGTCCTTACCTCCCCACCCCCGTGTTCCTTCACCCCCCCCCCCCAGTGGTCCTTACTTCCCCCTCCCCTCCCATAGTGGTCCTTATCCCCCCCCTCCCTCCCATAGTGGTCCTTATACCCCCCTCCCTCCCATAGTGGTCCTTATACCCCCCTCCCTCCCATAGTGGTCCTTAACCCACCCCATCCCTCCCATAGTGGTCCTTATACCCCCCCCATCCCTCCCATAGTGGTCCTTATACCCCCCTCCCTCCCATAGTGGTCCTTAACCCACCCCATCCCTCCCATAGTGGTCCTTATACCCCCCCCCCTCCCATAGTGGTCCTTATACCCCCCCCCCTCCCATAGTGGTCCTTATACCCCCCTCCCTCCCATAGTGGTCCTTATCCCCCCCTCCCTCCCATAGTGGTCCTTATACCCCCCTCCCTCCCATAGTGGTCCTTATCCCCCCCTCCCTCCCATAGTGGTCCTTATACCCCCCCCCCCCCCATAGTGGTCCTTATACCCCTTTTTTTATTATTAATTTTTCTTTTATTCTTATTATTTTTATATTATTATTTCTTATTTTATTTATATATTTTTTTTTTTCGTCCCCCCTCCCTGCTTGATATATGGCAGGGAGGGGGGCTCTCCTTCCCTGGTGGTCCAGTGGTAGTTCAGTGGGGGGGAAGAGGGGGGCTGGCAGAGCTGTAACTTACCTTTCCTGCAGCTCCTGTCAGCTCTCTCCTCCTCTGCGCCGTCCGTTCTGCTCCTTCTATCAGCTCACACTGTAAGTCTCGCGAGAGCCGCGGCTCTCGCGAGATTTACACTGGGAGCTGACCGAGGTGCTGACCGGACGGCGCAGAGGAGGAGAGAGCTGACAGGAGCTGCAGGAAAGGTAAGTTACAGCTCTGCCAGCCCCCCTCTTCCCCAGTCTGTATTATGGCAATGCAAATTGCCATAATACAGACCTTGACTCGAGTATAAGCCGAGTTGGAGTTTTTCAGCCCAAAAAATGGGCTGAAAAACTCGGCTTATACTCGAGTATATACGGTACATAAATAATAATACAATACAAAAAAATTAAAAAGATATACATATACAATTGCAAAGCATTATATATTCATTGAGTTGCAATTCTCTGCAAGATAAATTATCTGCATAATCCATATGCCTACATATATAACTCAATATGAACTCAATCGAGCATAATGCAGTTTTAAAAAGGTGCTGCAACTCATTTCAAAGAAAAATGTTATATCAACAAAATAAAATAAAGTATCATCAGGAATACCATACTGAGCAAAGAAAGCAAGAAACAACCCCAACATCAACCCAAGTTGACTCGATATCTCCAAAAATGTTCCTGAACGCTGTTGGAGAAAGTCTCACTGTGCATCTGACTTTCTCCACTATAAATTTATGCTGCGCTCATACAGCTTGGCTCTTTCCTCTGCAAAAGTAAATTACTTCAATACCCTCATAACCACACTCTCCCTCGAGCCCAAACGACTATGTCACACATTTAACTCTCTTCTTTGCCCTATTGTTTCTCCTCTACCTACTAACTTGACCGCCTCAGACTTTGCAACTCACTTCACTGACAAGATCTCTACAATCAGGGAAGAGATCTCTCATCTTTCTTCTTCCCCTTACAATACTTCTCCTAACCTCACTCCCTCTGCTGTTCTATGTTCATTCGCACCCACTACAGCGGAAGAGGTTTCTGCTCTACTCCAGTCCTCCTGCCCCAGCACCTGCTCCTTAGATACAATTCCTTCGCATCTCATCCGTATTCTGTCTTCTTCTCTTTCTCTACCTCTCACTAAAATTCTCAATCTCTCTCTCTCCTCTGGCATATTTCCATCACCCTTCAAACATGCAACTTTAACCTCAATTCTAAAGAAGCCCAACATTGACCCTAACTCCCCATCCAACTACTATCCTATCTCACTACTGCCCTTTGCATCCAATATCCTTGAAAGAGTTGTGTATGCGAAATTGACAGACTTCCTCGAGTCTAACTCTCTGCTAGACCGGCTTCAGTCTGGTTTCCACGCTAAACACTCTGTGGAAACGGCACTGACCAAAGTATCCAATGATCTACTCGCTGCAAAATCTTGTGGTCACTACTCTTTCCTAATTCTCCTTGACCTGTTTGCGACTTTTGACACTGTTGATCACAACAGCTTCTTCTCATCCTCCGCAATAACGGTCTACAAGATATTGCTTTCTCCTGGTGCTCCTCCTACCTCTCCCAGCGCTCTTTCAGTGTTTCTTGCTCTGGCTCTGCTTCTTCTCCCCAACTCCTGTCTGTTGGTGTCCACCAAGGTTCAGTCCTTGGTCCCCTACTGTTCTCTATCTATACTGCCTCACTTGGTAAACTCATTAACTCCTTTGGCTTCCAATATCATATTATATATTTAGATGACAGGCAAATCTACCTGTCCTCTCCTGATCTCTCCCCAATTCCTTAAACTTAACTTGACCAAAACTGAAATTCTAGTCTTTCCTCCCTCAAGTGTTGTTACTCCTGTTTCTGTCTCCCTCCCAGTCAACAGTGCTACCATCTGCTCCATCACGTAGGCTCGCTGCCTAGGTGTTCTATTTGACTCCGACCTCTCCTTCACGCCTCATGTTCAGTCTATCACCAAATCCTGTTGTTTTCATCTCAAAAACATTGCGCACATCTGACCCTACTTAACGCCAGATGCGACTAAGGTGCTGGTCCATTCCATTGTCCTTTCTCGCCTTGACTACTGTAATCCACTTCTCAGTAGTCTTACGTGCTCCCAACTTGCGCCGTTACAGTTCATAATGAATGCGGTGGCGAGGCTCATCTTCCTGTCCGCCCGCACCTCCCACGCCTCACCCTTCTGTCAGTCCCTACTTTGGCTTCCTGTAAGATATAGGGCTCAATTTAAAATTCTGGTTCTTGCTTTCAAATCTCTACATAATGCTGCTCCCACCTATCTATCCTCACTAATACACAAGTATGTCCCGCCTAGGCCATTACGCTCTGCTGAAGACTTACGTCTATCTTCTGTCTGTACTCCTACCTCTGATGCTCGCCTTCAAGATTTCTCCAGGGCTGCACCGTTCCTGTGGAACTCACTTCCCTCGTCTGTTAGATGCTCACCCAGTCTCCACGCCTTCAAAAAATCATTAAAAACCCACTTTTTCATAAAAGCATATCAATTAAACTGTTAATAGCTACCGACTCTTGCAACTGTCATTAGTCTAATACTATCCTTACCTTTTGTGTCACTTTACCCCACTCCCTCTAGCATTGAGCAGGGCCCTCAACCTCTCTGTTCCTGTGTGTCCAACTTGTCTGGTTACAACTTCATGTGTGTTCGTCCACCCACTGTAAAGCGCTGCAGAATTTGTTGGCGCTATATAAATAACATAATAACTCATCCAAATTTTATTTTAATCTACAGTGCGTAGATTTTTTTTGTTACTCTCATTGCTAGTTGCCATTTGAGCTGGGTCAGTAATACAATTTAATTCCTTTTCCCATTTTATCATATATGGTGGTTTGTTAGACCTAGCCACCTCTATCAAACATTGTCCACCTTATACTCTAGGTCCTTTACCAGAGTACGCAGGATGGGAGTGTAGTTCTGAGAGAGTTGGGTATGATCAGAAGTGATTTTTACACCCAGACACAAGAATGCATCTCCTTTTTAAACCTGTAAACAGATTCTACCAGTGCTGTGTCCACTGCTGACATATTGAAGGGCATGGCTATTGATTTAGCCTTGTACCAATTGAAGGTGATGGGGTGCACTGTCTTTTATTTGGATATTAATTTATGGTTTGGAGGGATTACCTAATTTGTGGATGCTTGCTCCTTTTTGGTTCATATTAGTTTATGAAACCTACAGTTCTATATGCTCTCAAATCCATGCAACTCCGGCAGAGCTGGAGATTCTCAAACTAATGTAACTTTGTGCTATCCACTTACCATACATCGTGACCTTTGACATTGTTTTACTAGAACCACCTCTCTCATATCATACTCATGTATATATTTGGTAGTCATGCCATTAAAGGTGAACAATAGTGATGTCGCGAACCCGAAATTTTTGGTTCGCGAACGACGAACGGGAACTTCCGCAAACGTTCGCGAACCGGCGAACCGGGCGAACCGCCATTGACTTCAATGGGCAGGCGAATTTTAAAACCCACAGGGACTCTTTCTGGCCACAAAAGTGATGGAAAAGTTGTTTCAAGGGGACTAACACCTGGACTGTGGCATGCCGGAGGGGGATCCATGGCAAAACTCCCATGGAAAATTACACAGTTGATGCAGAGTCTGGTTTTAATCCATAAAGGGCAGAAATCACCTAACATTCCTAAATCACAATGGATATGGATTGACACCTGACATATTGACACCTTGACATATGGATTGACACCTGTCCTCAGAGACCCTGATACACACTGACACTGAGCAGAATAGGGACTGTTCCCCTTACATAGGGTCACTTGGCAGGTATGGATTGACACCGGTCCTCAAAGCCCCTGATACACACTGACACAGAGCAGAATAGAGACTGTTCCCCGTCCTCAGAGACCAAGATACACACTGACAAAGAGCAGAATAGAGACCGGGGGTCTAGTAGCGTGGACACCCAGCACAGGTCGTTCTCCTTCAGCCTTTTTATACGAGGGTCCCTCAACAGGCACGACAGCATGAAAGACCCCATTTGCACAAGGTTGGATGCCGAGCTACTCATTTCCCGTTCCTCCTCCTCACACAGAGTAGAATAGAGACTATTCCCCCACAATGGATATGGATTGACACCTGACATATTGACACCTTGACATATGGATTGACACCTGTCCTCAGAGACCATGATACACACTGACAAAGAGCAGAATAGAGACTGTTCCCCGTCCTCAAAGCCCCGGATACACACTGACAAAGAGCGGAATAGAGACTGTTCCCCCTACATAGTGTCACTTGGCAGGTATGGATTGACACCTATCCTAAGGATCCCTGAAACACACTGACACAGAGCAGAATAGGGACTGTTCCCCCTACATAGGGTCACTTGGCAGATATGGATTGACACCTGTCCTCAGGGACCCTGATACACACTGGGGGGGGACCTACTGTCCTCCCCCCCTGGCCCCCACCCCTGCGCGGTGGGTGGGGGCCATAAATCACAATGGGGGGACCTACTGTCCTCCCCCCCGGCCCCCACCCCTGCGCGGTGGGTGGGGGCATAAATCACAATGGGGGGGACCTACTGATAGGAGTGGTGTACTATTCTTATCAGTTTAATACCTGTTGCGTCTCCTATCAGTGGACGTGTATATGGCAGCCATTTTAGGAACCGCACACCTGGGACCCGAGCAAGGTCACCTCGTTCAACAGGCGACAACATTTGTCCCTGGAAAACTATCCTGGACATTATGTACAATTTGTATAGATATGGCAGCGATTTCTGTAACAGGGAGATGGAAGAAGATGCTTGGTCGGTCCTCTTACTTCAAATTTGGGGCACTGCGCGGGCAAGCTAATGTGCCACCAGATAGGAGTGGTGTGTTTAGTATTGTTCTGATCAGTTTAATACCTTTCGCGTCTCCTATCAGTGGCAACTGTCAAAGTACGCTGGCAGGGTTGTGCAGGGCACACGCTGAAGGAAGGCCTGACACAGCCGCTTGAAGGACACTGACTGGCTGCTATTAGCTTACACTGGAAACCTTTTTTTCTTTGTAAAAGCACGCTATAGAGACACCAGATATGAGTGGCAATGTGCACTGGCACAGTTCTGCAGAGCACACGCTGAAGGCCTGACACACCCGCTTTAAGGACACTGACTGCTATTAGCTTACACTGGAAACCTTTTTTTCTTTGTAAAAGCACACTACAGAGACACCAGAAATGAGTGGCAACTGTCAGAGTACGCTGGCAGGGTTGTGCAGGACACATGCTGAAGGAAGGCCTGACACAGCCGCTTGAAGGACACTGACTGGCTGCTATTAGCTTACACTGGAAACCTTTTTTCTTTGTAAAAGCACGCTACAGAGACACCAGATATGAGTGGCAATGTGCACTGGCACAGGTCTGCAGAGCACAGGCTGTAGGCCTGACACAGCTGCTTGAAGAACACTGACTGGCTGCTATTAGCTAACACTGGAAACCTTTTTTCTTTGTAAAAGCACGCAACAGAGACACCAGATATGAGTGGCAATGTGCACTGGCACAGGTCTGCAGAGCACAGGCTGTAGGCCTGACACAGCCGCTTGAAGGACACTGACTGGCTGCTATTAGCTTACACTGGAAACCTTTTTTTCTTTGTAAAAGCACGCTACAGAGACACCAGATATGAGTGGCAACTGTCAAAGTACGCTGGCACAGTTGTGCAGGACACACGCTGAAGGAAGGCCTGACACAGCCGCTTGAAGGACACTGACTGGCTGCTATTAGCTTACACTGGAAACCTTTTTTTCTTTGTAAAAGCACGCTACAGAGACACCAGATATGAGTGTCAATGTGCACTGGCACAGGTCTGCAGAGCACAGGCTGTAGGCCTGACACAGCCGCTTGAAGGACACTGACTGGCTGCTATTAGCTTACACTGGAAACATTTTTTTCTTTGTAAAAGCACGCTACAGAGACACCAGATATGAGTGGCAACTGTCAAAGTACGCTGGCACAGGTATGCAGAGCACACGCTGAAGGAGGCCTGACACCCAGACGCTTGCAGACAACTAACTGCTCTTCTATTACAGTGAAATTTATTTTATTTTTTTAAATGTAAAGCTTAAGCTATTGTGACAACAGATATGAGTGGTGGCACTGACTGTGCAAATGGGCACAGCATCCAGCCTGACACAGAAGCTGGCAGGCAGGCAACTGCTCTTCTATTACAGTGATTTTTTTATTTTTTTTTAAATGTAAAGCTTAAGCTATTGTGACAACAGATATGAGTGGTGGCACTGACTGTGCAAATGGGCACAGCATCCACCCTGACACAGAAGCTGGCAGGCAGGCAACTGCAATTACATTACACAGAAAAAAAAAAAAGCAGACTGATGTTCTAGCCCTAAAAAGGGCTTTTTGGGGTGCTGTCCTTACAGCAGAGATCCGATGAGTCCTTCAGGACTGTAGTGGATACTGAATACCCTAGCCTAGCTATCAATTTCCCTATCTAATCAGCAGCAGCTACCCTTTCCCTCCTCTCACTAAGCATGCAGCTTCAGAATGAATCGAAAATGGATGCTGGGAGGGAGGTGGGAGGGTCTGCTAGGGAGGGTGTGCTGCTGATTGGCTGAAATGTGTCTGCTGACCGAGAGGCACAGGGTCAAAGTTTGCTCAATGATGACGAATAGGGGCGGATCGAACCGCGCATGTGTCCGCCCGCCGCGGCGAACGCGAACACGATATGTTCGCCGGGAACTATTCGCCGGCGAACAGTTCGGTACATCACTAGTGAACAATCATGTCTGCGGAATTTACACCACTGAATAAACTATTGAAAATCATTCATACCTGTTGCTCTGGTTTTTGTTTAACTGTATAGTAAGTATTTAGCAAATGGCAGCCAAAATCCAGTTTAGTGCTGGCACAGCCAAGGCAGACACCGTAAATGAGGAGAAGAAATAGAAACATTGTTTAATTTATTCTTGTCTCAATATGCTTTGTTGAACTGCCAGATGAAAGGGACTTGCGAATAGTTGCAGGATATAGAGATGTGGATTTCTACATTAATATTTATATATGTTATTTTAAACACGTCATCAATAAATGTTTGTTAAATACAGAGGATAAATAAATATAATATTAAAAATCCTAGGAAAAGCCAGTTCCGCTTGAAAACAGACAGATAGCAGTAATAGGGAAATGACATGTATGAATAGAATTCTCTAATATGCCATCTGCTCTAATTTAGTGGTTGATCAATTGATATATTCAGTTCTTGTTCCTGTTTTTTTTATTTGTTTGTTTTACTTATTCAAGGGTGCAATATTGTCAATGACTAATGCTATACTTGAAAATTTGCATCTGTTTTTTCATTTCCTCTTTTCATTGTGGTTTGAGAGGCCATGTGGATGATTCTCTTGCATTTTTCTTTGCAGGGATCTCAGTGATGTAGATTGTGATGGAGCCCTGACCCTGTCTGAGTTTTGTGCTGCCTTCCATCTTATCGTTGCAAGGAAGAATGGCTATGAGCTGCCAGACACACTGCCTCAGATGCTGTTGTCTGAAATCGTTCCTTCAGGTAAAAGAAATATTTAAAAAAATTCTCAGCATGGTATCTTTATCAGTACTTAGATTTCGATCCAAGACAGGGCTGATGAGCCCCAGAAGGTCTAAACAGCTGCTCCTGTGTAATCATTGCTTCATTTAGATCAGATTTCATTTATTAGCTAAAAATAGTAATGTGTAAAATTGCAGGCTTTCCGTTTGAGAGCCAAAAGAAAAGTGGAAAGAAAATTAAAATAGGTGCAGTGCTGTTTGTTCCAATTTGCATATGCTGTGTTGGATTGCATTGTACTGTGAACATTTGATGGAATAGGTTTTTAATATTTACTGAATATTTAAAATTCACCATGGCAATAGTAATCCACCTAGACTGAGAAAATGTATACTCTAAAAATAACAAGGGTAAATATACTGTATTATATTCCTTTGGCACTCCACATGCCAGTAATACACATGTGGAGTATTGTATCTAAATAGCTAAAGGCACTCTGTATGGTCTATCAGATTAGAATGCTTTTATACCGCTAATGTCTGAATCCTTTCAGATGGTCTGTTAAATTCCCAAGTTCAACTGATTCAAGAGCAGCATAGAAGGTTAAGCGGGATTAGACTTGAACAATAACCTCTCTTTGCCAACACTAGGCCATTCAGCAGAGGTACCATTACTGCCTCGGTACTTCACAGTCTCCTAAATCCTGACGGGATTGTCAATGTAGCTGCCACTGTTTTTCCCTTTGGTGTGTGTTACGGGTGGAGGGGGTTAGATGTTTCAAAATAATATTTAGTTATCCAAATTGTTCTTGTCCAGCATACATACACAACAAAAGCATTACTAGCTAGAAAGTTCCACACAGTCTCTAATGAATTCCCGGTTTTATCACCGGCTCAGTTGGAGCCAGACTGGTTGGCTGGGCTCTTCCAGTCATCTGCATCGATGTATTCATTTGTAAAAGAATTGTTTATAAAGGATTGTGGACAACCCGTTTCACTTTTTAATAAACACCCAACACTTGGATTCAGTATCAGTGCTGATTTTGTTTTCAATCTTTTTGTTGTCTTCCTTGGACAATGTTGCCCCTGGGAGTTATGTATTTAGAATTTAGTTTACTTATTAACATACCGTACCTAGTTTTTCACATGTAGAGGTATTTTGTTATTATTTATGTAAAAGTATACATGATAAATTCTAGTTAAATCTACATGAAGAAGCAAATGTAGAACATAGACAAGGATGGGTATATAGCAAATATATTTCAAATAAAATATTTCCCTTTATATTCATTCATACACCAATATATATATTGACGTTCACCCAGGGAAATGTCAACAAGCTATACTCCTCCTTACAGGGCAGGGTTAATATATGTTTAATGGAAATTGTAAAACATATACCTTGAAGAGAAGAGATAACTGTGTTTTATTTGTCTGATTTATAGTTACAGTTATAGAGTGTCCCTTCTCTTTCTTTCCCCACGGTACAGACTGACACATTGATAATTATTATATATGATTGATTGATGGCTGGCTGGTACAGCTGTTGAGAGTATCTGAGCATGTCAAGAACCTGGTTTATTTGTGAAAAATGCACAATTTGAGTATAGACATGCTCAGTCTGCTTCTAGAACCGATGTCTGACATAACCCATTTAGTCTGCACTGCTACATCTGAGCCTGGACATCCTAAAAAAACGGCATGGAGATTGCGTTATTTTCTTTTATAGTTAATTATTCTTGCATATAGGCCACAGTTGCCTACATCTTGTTAGCATAGGGAGATGTTTGCCATATATATTTTGTGTATATTATTGAATGCAGTTTAGACAAACTAGACTGATTATTTGAGTTTCTGTGGAGTTAACATGGTATCATTGTCACGCTTTGACTGAATAGACTTATTTAAATGTTGGTCTATGTAAATTAGTTTATTTATTGCATGGGACATGTTATCTTCTTAATTCCAATTTTTTTTAATAAATACAAGGTTTTATCCTCCTACCAGGAATTGAACCCAGACTAGCTTGAGGAAAAATTATGGCCACATAACATTAGGAGATGCAGTTTAATCAATTATTGTGTGTGATCAAAGCATTAAACGTTGAGTTATTACTTTACAGGTAGACTTTAGGTTAGATTACTGTTTATTCATCTGTACTTCCTTCTCTGGACTGTCACCATGCATTGATTTATACAGGTTCATTTTTGTTACATTATTTTCATTTCCCCATTGTAGGGGAATCTTTATGATAGCCATTGTAGTCCATAGTACATTGGGGTTTTTGTTCTTGGAGTGGAACAAATATATGAGTTCTATACTTTATCGATCTAATTGGTTTTCAACACCAGTATACATACTTACTCCTACTCCATTTTACTTGTCATCAGGCTATTAAACGTATAAAATATTCTTGAGTACATGGGTTATTTATGTGATGGTTGATATCAGAGTCCTCCTCTATAAATGCTTACATCCAGACACATCTGTAGTTCAGCAACATCTGCGGTCCTCCCAGATGTTGCTGAAATACAACTCCCATGATTCTGTCAATGAAACAGATAGCGAGGGAATCACGGGAGTTGTATTTCCGTAACATCTGGGTGGACGCAGGTTGGCCAGCGCTGGTTTAGGTCTAGCTTAGCGTGATTTTATGAGAGAGAGATTTAGTGAAGAGCTTTGTTTCTCCCTTTATGCTCCTTTCTAAGCTTGATCCATTTCCTTCTCTGTATCTGGGAATTTCCCCCCACTTTCTATATTTGCACTATAATGCTATCCCTTTTATACAGGTACAAAATGTGTTTTAAGGGTGCATTTATTATTTCAACTCACTTTCATGTATTTTGCTACTGATTATGGGATTCTTATGTGCTGTTTAGGGCCTTATTTTCCATATATATCTATATATGAAATAACCCATATGTACATAACATTTTTGTATCAGATTTCATGTGCACTTGTTATGTGTGAATTTACCCACAATAACGGGACTGTGGTGAGAGTTCATATAATATATGTATTAGTTTTACTCTTTCTGCGAAGGATTGCATGACTGTCTTAGTACTAATTTAACAAATCCACATGAATACAATATAACGTAGATTAAAGGATCACTATAGTGTCGGGAAAACAAAGCGGTTTTCCTGACACTATAGTGCCCTGAGGGTGTCCCCACCCTCAGGGTCCCCCTCCCGTGGCGCTGAAGGGGTTAAAACCCCTTTAGCAGCTTATCTTTATCCAGCGCGGGTTCCCTCAGCGCTGGTGACCTCTCCTCCCCGTCCGACGTCAGCTCTCTAGTGGAGCGGAATGCACATGTGCGGCAAGTGCATAGGAGCGTCCATAGGATTTCTCAATACTTTCCTATGGACACTCTGCGCAATGGATGCGAAATTCGCATCCAGCGTCGCAGATGTGCCTCTAGTGGCTGTCCGGAAGACAGCCACTAGAGGCTGGCTTAACCCCAAATGTAAACATAGCAGTTTCTCGGAAACTGCTATGTTTGCATCTGAAGGGTTAAAACCTGAGGGACATGGCACCCAGACCACTTCATTGAGCTGAAGTGGTCTGGGTGACTATAGTGTCCCTTTAACTGTAATTTTTTTCAGTTTGTTATTTTTTTATAGTTGTTGGTGGCTAGTGTGTATTCTAATGCTAAAGAATTTTAGTATCTAACTGTAACAACTCTATTTGATTCTATATCTTTGATATACAATGATCATTTTGAATATATTGGATTGCACTCAAATTATTTGGATAAACCATCCACACTGCAGTTCCCGGGTTTTCATGAATTCTGATAACGTTTTGTTTTAAAATAGAGAATTATTAAAGCTTATATTTTACTTATTCTCCCTTTGTACCTATTTCATATTTAGTAGTCCAATTCTGGGGTTACCCCCTATTTTTAGGTGGCTGGTTTGACAATTCTCTTATTGTTTGTAAACTTTTAGTTTTAATTTTTTTAGTGTGTGTGTGTGTGTGTGTGTCAAAATGTGTCATTAACAAAGATCACAGTGTAGATTATTTATTTATAGCATCTTTGAAGCTCACTTTCGATGGTGTACATGAAGCTTATCGTGGAACAACCACAGTTTTCCAGAGCAGGAAAGAGGTGAGACAAAGTCTTTGATTAACTTTTAGCAATGTTAATGAAATGTTTGTACATATACGTGTTTTACTCCGTTCCCAATCTGGGGTCTAGAGAAAATAATGGGAAAAAGAAAGAACACCCTCTGTGAATTCTATGGTTTTACATATCAGGACAAAATAACAACCAACTCTTCCTTAACAGGTCTTAAAAATAGGTAAACACAACCTCAGATGAACAACAACATGATATATTATACCATGTCATGATTTAAGTCAAAATGGAGAAGCCTTGTGTGAAAAACAAAGTACACCTTATGATTCAATAGCTTGTAGAACCACCTTTAGCAGCAATACATTTAAGTAAACATTTTCTGTATGACTTTTATCAGTCTCTAACAGACATGTGCAATTCGTTTCGGTCCGAATATGAATTCGGACGAATTTCGGACAATTCGGACATTCGGGTACTTCCGAATGTCCGAATTGCAGAAGTGCCGAATTGCCGAGGTCCCAAAGTGTCAAAGTGCTGAAGTTCCAAAGCACAGTATTGGCTAAGTAAGTAATATACTTACCCAGTGAAAGAAGAAGAATGTTACATTGTAAACAATTTTAAATAAAAAGTATACAAACATAGCCAGGATTCAGCTGTAAGCATTTGCAACACTTATAACAATCAAGTAACATACATTCATATAAAATGTAAGTTACTTGGCCAGTCAATGTAATGACAGGAATGAATAAGAAGATAACTCCCTAATTCCCACGGTATTAGGGAGCTATCTACTAAATGGCTGAAAGACCTGAATTGGTCTTTCAGACAAATTTACTAATACTAAGCCTGTGGCTGCTCACTGTAAAAAAAAAAAAAGAAAAGAAAAAAAAAAGGTCACCCCTGAGCGGCGGGTGGGGGCCCTAATGTAAAATAATGGGGGGACTTATTGTCCTCCCCCGGGCCCCCACTCCTGAGCGGCGGGTGGGGGCCCTAAATCAGAATAAAGGGGGTGGACCTAATGTCCTCCCCCTGGCCCCCACCCCTGAGCGGTGGGTGGGGGCCCTGATGTAAAATAATGGGGGGGGCCTATTGTCCTCCCCCGGGGCCCCCACCCCTGAGCGGTGGGTGGGGGCGCTAAATCAGAATAAGGGGGGACCTAATGTCCTCCCCCTGGCCCCCACTCCTGAGCGGCGGGTGGGGGCCCTAAATTGGAATAAGGGGGGGACCTAATGTCCTCCCCCCTGGCCCCCACCCTGAGCGGCGGGGGGGCCCTAAAAAAATGACTAGGGGTCCCCAAACCCCTAGTCACCCCCTCCCCCAATAAAAATTATCCCCCTACCTACCCCCCTCACCCTAAAAATAATGAGGGGGGGACCTTTAACTAAGTACCTGTAAAAAAAAAACTTGCCATTCAATGTTTTCTTTCTTCTAAAATCTTCTCTTTTCAGCCCCAAAAAAGGCCAAATAAAAAACCATAATAACCGACGCAATTATAAAAAAAAAAAAAAAAAATCCTTCTTCACCCGGCGAGGGCTCCTCGCAGACTGAGCTCTGCAGGGCGGGGGGAGGCTTATAAAGCCTTGCCCCACCCTGCAATTAGGCTCAGAGCACTTTGATTGGTGGGTTTAAGCCATCCAATCAGAGTGCTCTGACAGGTAAGTCTCTACATTTACCTGTCACAGCACTCTGATTGGTTGGTTTGAAATCCACCAATCAGAGTGCTCTGTGTCATTTTACACAGCGTGGGAAAGTTCTTTGGAATTTTCCCACGCTGTGTAATTTGACTCATAACTCTCTGATTGGTGGATTAAGTAATCAATCAGAGTGCTATGAGTCAAATTACACACAATTCCAAAGAACTTTCCCACGCTGTGTAAAATGACACAGAGCACTCTGATTGGTGGATTTCAAACCAACCAATTAGAGTGCTGTGACAGACAAATGTAGAGACTTACCCGTCAGTCTCTTCATTTACCTGTCAGAGCACTCTGATTGGATGGCTTAAACCCACCAATCAGAGTGCTCTGAGCCTAATTGCAGGGCGGGGGAAGGCTCAGTCTGCGCGGAGCCCTCCATGGGTGAAGAAGGATTATTATTTTTTGCGTTCGTTTTTTTTTTTTTTTTATAATTGCGTCGGTTTTTATGGCTTTTTATTTGGCCTTTTTTGGGGCTGAAATAAGAAGATTTTAGAAGAAAGAAAACATTGAATGGTAAGTTATTTTTTTTTATTTTTTTAAATTTTTTTACAGGTACTTAGTTAAAGGTCCCCCACCATTAGTTTTTAGGGTGAGGGGGGTAGGTAGGGGGATATTTTTTATTGGGGGTAGGGGGTGACTAGGGGTTTGGGGACCCTTAGTTACCTGGGGGGGAAATTTTTTTTAGGGCCCCACCCGCCGCTGAGGGGTGGGGGCCAGGGGGAAGGACACTAGGCCCTCCCTTATTCCAATTAAGGGCCCCCACCCGCCGCTCAGGGGTGGGGCCAGGGGGGAGGACCTTAGGTCCCCCCCCTTTATTATAATTTAGGGCCCCCACCCGCCGCTGAGGGGTGGGGGCCAGGGGGAGGACCTTAGGTTCCCCCCTTTATTATAATTTAGGGCCCCCACCCACCGCTGAGGGGTGGGGGCCAGGGGGCAGGACACTAGGTCCCCCCTTATTCTTGTTTAGGGCCCCCACCCACCGCTCAGGGGTGGGGGCCAGGGGGGAGGACATAAGGTCCCCCCCCTTATTCTAGTTTAGGGCCCCCACCCACCGCTCAGGGGGGAGGACATTAGGTCCCCCCCCTTATTAGTATTTAGGGCCCCCACCCGCCGCCCGAGGTGCCGAAATTCCGAAGTGTCGAAGTGCCGAAGTTGCCAAAATTCCGAATTGTCGAAGTTCCGAAGTGCTGAAGTGCCAAATTTCCGAAGTGCTGAAGTGCTGAAGTGCCGAAGTTGCCGAAGTTCCGAAGTCTTGAAGTGCCGAAGTCCCGAATAGCGAAAATCCCGAATTTCGGAATGCCGAACCGAACCGAACCAAAAATT
This sequence comes from Pelobates fuscus, assembly GCF_036172605.1. Taxonomy (NCBI): domain Eukaryota; kingdom Metazoa; phylum Chordata; class Amphibia; order Anura; family Pelobatidae; genus Pelobates; species Pelobates fuscus. Next base: position 260,448,341 of record NC_086317.1, read on the forward strand.
TTCCCCATGCACATGCCTAGTCTCTAACATCATTGAGGAGAAATTTTGGCCCACTCTTCTTTACAACGTTGCTTTAGTTCATAGACGTTTGCTGGCATTTGTTTATGCATGGCTCATACATGATTAAGACCATTGGGCCAAAACTCATATTTATTTTGTGTTAACTGCCTAAATAAATTGCACTTTCCATGCTACCTGTTGAACCCATGGGTTTTGCTTTATATTCACCTACTGAGAGGTTGCAGGCCTCTACTACGGAGTACCGGGATGTGCGTTGGCTCTTATACCTTCTTCCCAAGAGTCCACACCATTTCAGCTTCTGTATGATCTTTAAATGGATATGGTTTATGATTATTTTTTTTAACAACTAATTTATTTTTTTACTTTTTCTTTTTAAGCATCAGTATTTCTTAAACCATTTTTTATGTTATTTTGGGTGCACATAAACGTTTCAGAACCAGCCGTACCTAACTTATGCCTTGTTTCCACTGAGCGGATCGGTTCGGGTCGGTACAGTTTGGAAGGTTTAGAATGGACCAGCCCATTCTGGTGAGCGTTTCCACTGCAAGTCAGACCTTTCAGGGGCCATGCGGGGTTTAGAAAAAATGCTCTTCCTGTCCACCAATCAATGGATTGTATAGTAGCTCCACCCTAACCGAACTGTTCCATTTTCTATGGCCCTACATCGGAAGCAGGACCCTGAATGGATTGGTACGGTTCGCTTGTATGGACCACTTTCATAATGGAAACACCCAAAATAGCGAACCATACTGAACCGAACCAAACCGATCCGCTCAGTGGAAACGAGGCATTAGTGAGAATGCCTGGTTCTATGTTTCACATCATCATTTAGCAGTTATCATTTTCCCTGTTTCCATTCTGTATATACGCATTTTCTGTGACCTTGTGACCTTTCATGCAGTAACTTATCTTTTGAAAAGGGAATGAAAACCTTGTGGCCTTGCTTGCAATGATGAAACATTGGGTGTTAAAATCTGTTTTTTTTCTCTCTCTGTTTTTATTTCTTTCTTCTTTGCAATCAGCTTGAAACCGTCTGTGAGGATCCTGCCAACTCCGAGCCTCTCATTCTCTTTGATGTGGAAACCAGTAATACTGAGCCAGTCAGTAATAATTGATGTTTCTCTGTTCTCCCTTTGCCAAAGTATACATCAATGCATGCTGCGTGAGATCTTAACACTTCCAATAATGATTATGTGTGTACCTTTTTAGAGTGGTACATGAAAATATTTTAGCAACAGACAGGATTTCAGTGTCAACACCATTTGCACAATAAATGTAACTAAGTCTGAACTATTCCCTTCTATGAATTGTACTGTAGTTATTATATTTGTATGTGTGTTATCACATTTCCAGTGCCAAAAATAGTTTTATAAGATTTTAAAGAGTCCAATAAATCAAATGCAATTGGGTTAAACAGTGATTGATGGAATCAGCACCCCCTTGGTTACACAGATCAATAAAACAATACTTTTTTCTTTTCCAGAAAAAAATATTTAGGGGCTTCCCTCAAACTATATACCTGATTTAAATGTTTAATTACGAAGTGTAGTATAAATGGTTTCTAGGGCTCCGTAAGGATTCTATGTGTCCTTTGAACTATGGCTCCACTTCCACTCTAACCCTATCCATTAAAATTCTTGTAAAGTAGGAGAACAGCTATTTAATTTGCAGGCCATCCTAAGCAGCCCACCACTTTGGTTAGCCCATTCACCCCGATAGTTGTCCATTCGTTTACTAAATTTATCCTACCAGCTTAAAACAATTCCTTTCACCATGAGGATATATGTTTTCTGCAATCTGCACATTCACCTGGGAATATGCCATTACCCAGGACGATGCCCAATACCCAAAAATATATAGTTATCCTGAAAATTATATGATCCCACTGGGTCTTAGTGAATCAGCACACTTACACTTGCCAATTTACAGTAAAAACTTTAGAATTCACGTTCAAGAAATTGACTAGAAAAAGCTATACATAAATGGATGAAAGAAGATCCCCAACAATGTTTAGGTATACGGTCTTCCAATTATGCTAAATTGATATTAAGGAGCTTAACTTGTGCCAAAATACATTTGCTTCACAATTATACCCTGCAGCATGTACTGTTGACACAAGGCAGGATGGATCTCTGTAGTCATATTAATTATGACATATTCTGACCCTACCTTTTGCATGCTTTAGCAGGAATTAAAATCCTTTAGATCAGATCTGGGTACTTTTTATCACCTTTCTTCATAGAATCTACTAATTGTAGTGTCCTCCAAGGAGGTAATCAGGCTGTGTTACCACCATGTCTGACTACAGATGTCAAAAACCACATCCACTTATATTCTATCAATATCACATGAATCAAAAAGGAGTTTAGTCAATGGTTCACAAATTACCAAACTTTAAATAAAATGATTGTTCCGATCCACATTTAATTGTGGTAACAAATAGGGCAAGTGCTTGGATGTTGAGTCAATGGATGTTAAAGGGGGAATAATACCGCAGAATGAGGGCTTAAAAGTAATACTTACATAAGTAAACTAGGGTATTTCAGTTTTATGTTACATTGCTTTGTATTGCAAGTACCTTTTTTTTTTTTTGCCTTCATCTCAGGGCCATATATTTGTACAGAGGAATAGTATGTAGAGAAGAGAACCCCTAGACTCATATAGTTATTTAAGCTCATGGTAAGGGATAAGTTGGTGTAAGGAAATAATTACCGTACCTGCTGGCTAAAATGCATACTATTATAGAGCATGGCAAAGTATAGAAGATATAGGTAAGACGTAGGGGCAGATGACTGATCCTCATTCTTCACACTTGTTTTATTAAATCCTTCTGACCCAGATGACAAGTAGTAGAATATGTGCTGTATTTTGCGTTAATTCCACATTTGGCATATTTTTTTGGAGACATTTTCCCAATGACTAAATATTATATTTAGATCTTCCCCTACTCACTTTGTATTTTTCTTGATAAATATACTCCTGATCTATAAGTCAGGAGGCTTTGTAAACCAGGATATTTGGTTTTACACATAACTCCTACCTAAAACATATTATAATATGTTTTTCTATTTTAATTTTAACTAGCATAAAAAAATAATAAAAAAAATTGGTTCCTCTTAGCAAATATATGTGGCATTCATTCATATAGCATTAGCAGTGCCCCTTCCATGGCTGGTTTACTTGAACTGATACCGGCATCTCCTTATTCTTTAAATATATAATTTATCATACTGATAAATTATGCATTCCATTGTTTTAAGATATATTAGATGCCTACTCACCTCCTATTCAGCAGTGACAGTGCAGCCTTCTGTTGTGAGTATTGGACCAATGCAACAACAACCACCACAAGGTTCTTCCTTTCTTTCTACAATCCGATTAGCCTTGCTTGAGGACACAGCCCAGGCTATCTTCTCTAATGAGCCCACCATGGTTGTTTCACTGCCAGCACCTGAGGTGTCTTAATGGAGTCAGTCCGTTCCTATTTTCTCCCAGTAAGAGTGAGAAATGTCTGCTAGGTAAATAGCTGTGAGCTGGAGAGAAAAAGAACCATCTAGGGTTATTTCTTCTGCTCTCCCTGGCAGCCAGCTCTTCATCACAGAGGTGTATGCTGATTATAAGCTGAAGATTGAGTAACAGGTGGTGAGGCACCATAATTTAATATAGATTATTTTTTTTTTTATGGAAATTCTGCTAGAGAAATGTGTAGATAATGTTTTCTCTGCTTTTCAGTAAACTAAACCTTTGTGTTCCTTGACACCTACAGGGTTGTTTACAAAAGTGAGAATTCAAAGTGAATTGCACATTTAAGTTCAGAGTAGCTGAACTGAAAGCATAGCTGACTTAGGGAATTTTGTAGTTTGATTATGTTGATCTCACATTTGCAATTCATTTTGAATTCTCACTTTAGTGAGTAACCCTGCCCAAGTCTTTCCAAATAGCTTTTTAATGTGTATTCAGCATCTCCATGCAGAACTCAAAGATGCTAAGCATCAGTCCTGCAAACTTTGCTGGATCAAACCCAGAAAGTTCCTGTAGTGGCTTTCCAAATGACAGCCACTAGAGTTAACATTAGGTAGTAGAATACGCATGCCTTTTCTCAGAAAAGGCAGTGTTTACACAGCTCAGCCTGCTGAATCACTACATAAAGCTGTTTTGGTTCTGGTGCTTACAGTGCCCCTATAAGAAGTTTAATGTGTCACTATACATTTGCTGGTGACTTGTTTTTGGTGATTTATATTGCTAATCATGGCACCAGTTAGACACCAGAGGACAAATGTGTGTGTGCCTGTGTGTGTGTGTGCGTGTGTGCACGTGTCGCCTGTGGGGGCAGCATGTGTTTGAGAGCTTATTTTAGGGTTGTGTGTGGGGGATGCTGCTTGTGTGGTTATGTGCATAGAGTGAGCCAGCTCGTGGGGTTGCATGTGTGGATGGGGGTTGCTAACAGTGTAGTATGTGTGTAGAGAAGGCTGTTTGTGGTGCAGTGAGTGAATAAGGGCTGTAGTGTGTATGTGTAGGTATGGGTGAATGATTGGTTGTTTGCTGTCCAATCAAATGGTTCTAAGAAAAGCATTTCATGAAACACTGCTCAGCACAATCACAGAACTTCATGTTGGGCAGAAAAGCAATATAATCTGTTTTAGTTGTAACCATGAGTTCTTAGTTGATTTTGAAAAAAATGTTATTTATTTATTTATTTATTGTAAACTATTTTAATGCCTTAGTCATTTGCAGTTAGTAGCCTAGAGGTTTCTTGAAGAAAAAGAAAAAGAAAAAAACGAAACAGAAAAAAAACCATAAAGAAGCAGTAACTCTAAGTCACATTTCTATTTTTATCTGTGATAGGTTAGTGTGAAGTTAGTACCATACAGTAAAGTATGGGACACCTACAGGGTTGTTTACAAAAGTGAGAATTCAAAGTGAATTGCAAATGTAAGTTCAGAGTAGCTGAGCTGAAAGCATAGCTGACTTAGGGAATTTTGTAGTTCGACTATTTTGATCTTACATTTGAAATTCACTTTGAATTCTCACTTTAGTGAGTAACCCTGTCCAAGTCTTTCCAAATAGCTTTTTAATTGCGTTGTGCAATGGGTTGGCTTCTGCACTAGGGGGCAGAATTGTTGCATACAATTTGCAAATTTGCTGACATAAAGGACCAAGTCTCCCACTAATGGTTGTTGACAGTCATCTAGGTAGATTTAATTTATAACAAAAAGTATATGCTTTTTACTGTCTTTTATAAACGTGCATTTTATGAGTATACCTTTAAACATGAATGATTTTTGTTTGTTTCAGTTTTAGAACTTTGCACTGTATAAAATAAATAAAAGGGTTTTAGTTAATGATATATCTGCACTTAAAAGACACTGCTTTTACCAAACTGTCCATTTATTGTTTTTTTTTATTTATTTTTTTTTTTTTTTGTCAATCTCTTTTTTTTTTATTGAGGCATAAAATTATATAGGGTACAGAATAGAAAAAGGGAGACGATAAAGTGTTGTACATTACGGGTATAATACAGTGCAATTTACATCATCCCTGAATATCACATAGCCTCATTTTATAATATGGTTTGTATAATCATGAAAATAACAGGCTGTTAAACATTGTTTTTAGATCATAACATGCTAGTGTAAGTAGGCATATTAAAAGTGAAACGTAAGTATGATTTAACATGCTATTCTAACCACAGGCTGAGTTAAGACATGTCGTGTTTGCCGTGGTGTGGTTTGGCTAGGCCAGGCTAATACAGATCGCTTATATAATATACCACAACATGCCAGTGTAATTAGGCGTAAGTAGGCGTATCGAAAGTTAGACTTAATTTTGACAAAACAAGCTAGAGTAATAACAGGCTGAGTTAAGACATACTGTGATTGCTGTAGTATGGTTCAGTTAGGCCAGGCTAAGACAGATCACTCATATAAGACAGCACAACACGTCAGCGGTATTAGGCGTATCAAAAGTTAGGCATAATTCTGTCAAAACATACTAAATTAACAACAGGCTGATTACAAAACAGGCTATAGGAACATGCTGTAAGAGCCGCCAGTCCATCATGGCAATGCAGGGCAAGAGCGGAGTAACGAAGTTGCTGTAGTCGTTGGAGACAACATGGACAGTTCAGGTGTCGGTTATGCATTGTGCAGTCCGTTACCGGGTTTTCTGTGTGCAGATCCCGTTGGGCTATCGATCACCTTCAGCCAATACCTCTGCGGGGAGACGTTGACGTTCGCACTTGAACTATCCCCATTGTTGGGGCGAGGGGCAAGTGGTGTGGAGCCGCCCTCCTGCCCCGGGTCGTTGGTAAGGCCAGCACCCTTGATCCACAGACTCGGTGACTCGATGAGGCCGGGTCTACCCCTTCATGGGCATCCTGGAAAGCCTGGTTGTTCTGTCGCCGCCTGCGGCGATCAAGCTTCCGGCGGTGTGGTCGGTGCTGCGGAATTGGTCTCCGTGTGGCCTTCGGCCCAGGTAGGCTGCCAATGTGAGTGGTGAGCGCGGTTCTGCGTGAATCGCCTGAGCGCGGCCCCTTCCCGTTCTGCTCCCTCTGTTGTACTGCCCCCGTTCCGGGGTACGGGGTGTTTGTTTGCTACGTTGCACCAATTTGTCCCAGAAACGCTGAAATATGGCGTCTAATTGCGTGGAGTAGTGCTCCGGTAGAGTGAGCTGCTTGTCTGGGTCTTGTGGTGTCTTGAGCTCTGCCCCCAAGTGCCTGTCCACCATCTTGTCCGTCGTTTTGCGTCGATTGTCTCCGTCACCGCTTGGTCGGGAGAGTGGCAGTGCTCGGTGCTTCAGGCTGGCAGGGACCGGGATGACCCCCACCGGTCCATAGGGGGGGAACGGAGGTACAAGCTTGGTCTTTCCGCGGTTGATAGGCACCGGGGAGCGGCCGTCTCCCCGCGCCTGCCGCGTGTGTAGGCCGCAGATGCCGATGCGGAGAGTTCATGCATTTGGGCGACATGTTTGGTGTCCCCCGGTAGGTCCCAGCTTTGTCTGTCTCGTTAGGGACTGAGATTTTCTCGGAACCGCCGTATCGAGCAGATTACCGTCTCAGTTAGTCGCTTGATGCGGGAGCCCCAGGGAGACACGTCTGCACAGCTCAGCGGTCAGGCCCCGCCCCCCTTATTGTTTTTATTTTAATTTGTAGCTATTTGTAGACATAAACTATAAAACAGGGAGTAAAAATGTAAAGTATAAAAATGCAATAAGATATGTAGATTATGTTTACTACTTCCTTTATATTCAGTGGTGTTCACGTTAATTTTGTTATTTTTATTTTCTCGATCAGTAAGGGGTTTATTCACAATAATGCATTAGCATTTAGAACCCATACAATCTTAAATTCTATTCATCTAAAAATAAATAAATAGATAGATGGACAGATTGATAAATATTGTATGTGCATGTGGCTGTTGGAACACTTTATTTATTAATTTATTTTCTATGCACAGAAGACCTCCACAGAAGCAACACCAGACCACAATGCACTGAAATCAGATTCGAAACAAGATGACAACCAAGGTATGACAAATTATCAGGTTTAAGTGATCTCTGCTCTGATTTTATACATTATAGCAAATAGCAACCTTATTGTTGTGGGTGACTGCGTCTCTTTTGTGCCAACACTGACTTAGACTGCTGTTACTTGGCAACCTATACTTTCTTTCTTGTATCTTGTATCTAAGAAAAAGAGATTTAGAATGTCTCTCTGGGTCTCCTGTCCTAAGTGATCCTGGTACAATTCAATGATAATAATATAATCTCCCATGGGAATATAGATATCTCAGATATCCTGCACCATATTCAATTGCTATATATACAATTGATTTTCTCACCCCTCCTAGGTGGTATATTTATTCATCATGCTTGCTTGGGTCCTCACCTAGAGGCCTTGGAGTCTAGGGGTGTGGACAACAATATTGGGTGTCCCACCTGGAATCTGCTGAAGCCACTCCCCCAACTTGGGTTTGCAGCCCTGAGTGTTCCTATTACAACTGGGACTACTACTGCCTTCACTTTCCACATCCATTCCAATTCTTCTTTCAGTCCTTGGTATTTGTCCACCTTCTCATGTTCCTTCTTCCAGATGTCCTAGTCACTGGTTATTGCCCATATATATATATATATATATATATATATATATATATATATATACCCAGTGACTATACATATATATGCTAAATTACTGTATTTTTCAGTGTATAAGGCGCCCCCATGTATAAGACGACCCCTATTTTTTAAGCCAAAAATTAAGAAATCAATCTTTTATACATCAAACAGAACAACTTTGATATTTTAGAGGTGACTTCTGAGGAGATCAACACACTTCTGATTCTGATTCTTGTGCTACGGTACTCTGTGAAGTTAATGGCTCTATGGTGCATGCTGGGAGGCTACAGCTCCCACAATACAGCAGGTGGTGTGAGGGCATGCTGGGACATCACAGTAGTATTCTCTCTGCTCCTGAATCCCATTTCTTCCCCAATAAATATAAATCAGAGAGCAACACCTACCTGAGGGGCAGCAAACCTTAATATGGCTGCACTTTTTATGGTGTAGCATGTCTCTGGAGCACCGTTGGTGGTAAGTGCTGGTGTCTGCTGCAGCTCCCACGCATATAGATACGTTTTTCCTCCTTGCCACAGTCTTCAGATGTGGATCGGCGGGAAGGAGGCCAGGTATGTGTGTGGGCCGTGGCACACTGAAATGCGGCAGGCACCATCTTAACTTTAACCCCTTTTTTAGACTAAAAAAATTAGAAAAAATAAGTCTTATACATGGAAAAATATGGTGATGTTTTTTATGTGTCACCTGGGAGTTTTATTAACATTTTAGCCAAAATAGCAGAACAAGAACATAAAAATAGCATTGCTATTCTGGTTTATATTATGCAAATAGTCAACTCACTGAAGGTTTACTAATTAAAGGAGCACTAACATGTATTCCTGACCCTATATGGTTAAAACCACCTGTTACGGTTGCCTCCAGGCTGGCTGGAAGTTGGACCGTAGAAAGGATGCTCCTAGCGCTTTCCAAAGGACCATCAGCACCGTAGCCACCATAAGCACTGCGAACTCCACGAACCACCGCTGCTGGGCTGGTATCTCGCCGTCTGCTCTGCGCCCTGGACCTACGACCAGGCTCCAGGTTCCAATAGGTGAACCTCTTCCTTCTGTAGAGCGAAGCAGGATCAGGAACAAGAGCTCTTACAAGAGCTCAACAGCTAAGGGAGTATGAAGAGCATAGCAATCCCTGTAGTGATTATAGCTGTCCCCTACAAACATGAGTCGAGGCTACAAGTTAGAGGGTTAGAAGAGGTCTGAGGTGCTGGAACACCCAGCCTGGTTTTTATTACCATTTTGAAAATACAGGACCACCCACAGGGCGGGACAAAACAACCAATCATACACGTACATCATTAAAACCACTCCCAGTAATTACACACAAAATCCTCCCCTATGTCTGTGATATAATTATGCTACACAAGGGATTAACATAATTATCACAGACAGTAAAAATACAGTTTTTACACAACATTCATAACTCCCAAAATATACATCACATTCGCATAAAAATACATATTCACAATCAATCCATTCAGGGGAACAACATACTCAAAAATCATACGAATTGGACCAGGGGTTCAGAAGTTAGTACAAATGTGCATTTGACCTTCTGGAAGCATGGTTTTACAGGGCCCTCTATCCTGGAGACAATGGGGGGAAGTAATTCAATTATCCAGGACTAGAGGCAGACTCCATTAACCACATGGTTGCAAAACAACATAAAACACTTTAAAATACATAAAGTCACATTTTATACATTAAACACAGACATTTAACATATCCCCAGATAGCTCAGGTCTGCGTGCACATTATTAGGTGAATGGCACGCAGACCACACAAATACAGTTTAATTGCCATGGAGCCAAAGTCTTTCCCATAGTCTTTCATTATATGAATAGGCTCCATGGCATAGCCATCTGGGGTATCACCGCTCACACAGGGCCATAGTCATAAGGAAGGAGGCTGGCAAATAGGCTTCTCCACAATCCAGGGAAGCAGGGCAATTTTTCATTTAAAGGGCCAGTTACAAATAGCGATTTGTAACACATCTCCCCTTTTGGAGGGAGACTAACCAGGCACCTGACCTTCTGTCGGTCAGTGCCTAAGTTAGTCTCGCAGCCCACCCACAAATAAACATTGGCAGAGAAGCCCCCCCACAATAAATAGTACTGGCCTGTAGGTCCCAGGTTGTAGGGTAAACATGCAGCACTCGCTGCCTTCCTGGTGCAGCTGGGCAAATAGCTGGTAGTACTTGGGGGGCAGAGGCCAGCGGCACTCTGCCCTGGTGCCAGCGCTTCTGCTGGGGGAATTGGGGCATAGTCCTGCCCGGGGGCAAAGGGAACTGTTAACCCTGGGCCCAGGTTAGAAGTTAGCTGAGGAGGGGGGAATTGGCTTACCTCCTCCTCCTGATACTCCTGCGGCCGTTGAGAAGGGAGGTCGATGCTCTCCGCTTCTTGTGGAACATGCTGCGGCTGGGGAGAGAGACCGGTTGTCTCCTCTCCCTGGAAGGCATACTCCGGCTGGGGAGGGTGGTCGATGCTCTCCCCTCCCTGTAGCTGGGTCTGCCGCTGGGGATCTGGGCCGCCTGCCCAGCATCCCTGTAGGGCCGGTAGAGAGACTGCGGTCCCATCTCCACCTGCCTGCTGGGGGTCCTCCCAGGACCATTCTATGAGGCCTGCTGCCTCGGGTATCTCTGGTTGGGGTTGGGGAAGGAGACCGGTTGTCTCTTCCCTCTGCACGGTGCACTGCCGCTGGGGAGGGAGGTCGCTGCTCTCCTCTCCCTGTAACTCAGGCTGCCGCTGGGGATCTGGGCCGCCTGCCCAGCATCCCTGTAGGGCCGGTAGAGAGACTGCAGTCCCATCTCCACCTGCCTGCTGGGGGTCCTCCCAGGACCAGTCTTTGAGGCCTGCTGCCTCGGGTACCTCTGGTTGTGGTTGGGGAAGGAGACCGGTTGTCTCTTCCCTCTGTACAGTGCACTGCTGCTGGGGAGGGAGGTCGCTGCTCTCCTCTCCCTTTAACTCACGCTGCCGCTGGGGAGGGAGGTCGTTGCTCTCCTCTCCCTGTAACTCACCCTGGGGTTGGGGATCTGGGCCGCCTGCCCAGCATCCCTGTAGGGCCGGTAGAGAGACTGCGGTCCCATCTCCACCTGCCATCGGAGGTTCCTCCCAGTATACCCCTACGATGTCCTGCCAGCTGAAGGGCTCTCGACCTGGTTCTGCTGCTGTGCTCTCCTGGGGTACCTCTGGATGCTGTGGAGGAAGGGGACCGGGTGTCTCTTCCCGGGACCCATCGATGAGGTGCTGGTACTTCCACTCAAGGTCACATTCGTTGGTGACTAGGTACCGCAGATCTGCCTCTAGGTTAATAGTTCTAGGGAGGCCCAGCTTGTCTTCCCGGTCATCAAACAGGTCCCAGAAGCGTGAATCTGTAGCCCTACCAAAGTCATCATCGTCCATATTCTCCCAGAATAGATCAGGGCCATCGTAATCCCCACATTCTGGGAATTCATACTCAGCCATCTCTGGAGCGAGCTGAGTTGCGTACCACTGTAGCACCTGGTATGCGGTGTCGAGCCACAGTTCGTTATATACTAGATTCTCTAGTTTAGCTACCCACACTGGAAGGGGTTGTTTGCCCAGGAAGGGCATCCGCTCTGCCATTCGAGCCTGGATTTGCTGCTCTCGGCTGATACTATAATCTCCTCGCCAACGTTGAACTTCCTGTAGGGCTTCTTCCCACAGCTGAAGTCTGGCTTCATGTCTGTACCCATACATCTCTTCGTCTGAGACTGCCCCATCTCTCCAGGATAGGAAATCATGCAATCTTTCGAGGAACCGCTCCTCCGTTTTGACTGCTGTGCACGGACTGGCTGGCTCCATGCTGCTCTAGGTAGGGACGCTGCGCAGAGGCTAGCGTTGCCCTCAACAACTCTCATACGATACCACTGCTGTTGGGGTGCTGCTCCTTTTTTATTGTATTTATTTACCTTGCGCTAGGACGCCATCCCACTGCTGCCACCAAATGTTACGGTTGCCTCCAGGCTGGCTGGAAGTTGGACCGTAGAAAGGATGCTCCTAGCGCTTTCCAAAGGACCATCAGCACCGTAGCCACCATAAGCACTGCGAACTCCACGAACCACCGCTGCTGGGCTGGTATCTCGCCGTCTGCTCTGCGCCCTGGACCTACGACCAGGCTCCAGGTTCCAATAGGTGAACCTCTTCCTTCTGTAGAGCGAAGCAGGATCAGGAACAAGAGCTCTTACAAGAGCTCAACAGCTAAGGGAGTATGAAGAGCATAGCAATCCCTGTAGTGATTATAGCTGTCCCCTACAAACATGAGTCGAGGCTACAAGTTAGAGGGTTAGAAGAGGTCTGAGGTGCTGGAACACCCAGCCTGGTTTTTATTACCATTTTGAAAATACAGGACCACCCACAGGGCGGGACAAAACAACCAATCATACACGTACATCATTAAAACCACTCCCAGTAATTACACACAAAATCCTCCCCTATGTCTGTGATATAATTATGCTACACAAGGGATTAACATAATTATCACAGACAGTAAAAATACAGTTTTTACACAACATTCATAACTCCCAAAATATACATCACATTCGCATAAAAATACATATTCACAATCAATCCATTCAGGGGAACAACATACTCAAAAATCATACGAATTGGACCAGGGGTTCAGAAGTTAGTACAAATGTGCATTTGACCTTCTGGAAGCATGGTTTTACAGGGCCCTCTATCCTGGAGACAATGGGGGGAAGTAATTCAATTATCCAGGACTAGAGGCAGACTCCATTAACCACATGGTTGCAAAACAACATAAAACACTTTAAAATACATAAAGTCACATTTTATACATTAAACACAGACATTTAACATATCCCCAGATAGCTCAGGTCTGCGTGCACATTATTAGGTGAATGGCACGCAGACCACACAAATACAGTTTAATTGCCATGGAGCCAAAGTCTTTCCCATAGTCTTTCATTATATGAATAGGCTCCATGGCATAGCCATCTGGGGTATCACCGCTCACACAGGGCCATAGTCATAAGGAAGGAGGCTGGCAAATAGGCTTCTCCACAATCCAGGGAAGCAGGGCAATTTTTCATTTAAAGGGCCAGTTACAAATAGCGATTTGTAACACATCTCCCCTTTTGGAGGGAGACTAACCAGGCACCTGACCTTCTGTCGGTCAGTGCCTAAGTTAGTCTCGCAGCCCACCCACAAATAAACATTGGCAGAGAAGCCCCCCCACAATAAATAGTACTGGCCTGTAGGTCCCAGGTTGTAGGGTAAACATGCAGCACTCGCTGCCTTCCTGGTGCAGCTGGGCAAATAGCTGGTAGTACTTGGGGGGCAGAGGCCAGCGGCACTCTGCCCTGGTGCCAGCGCTTCTGCTGGGGGAATTGGGGCATAGTCCTGCCCGGGGGCAAAGGGAACTGTTAACCCTGGGCCCAGGTTAGAAGTTAGCTGAGGAGGGGGGAATTGGCTTACCTCCTCCTCCTGATACTCCTGCGGCCGTTGAGAAGGGAGGTCGATGCTCTCCGCTTCTTGTGGAACATGCTGCGGCTGGGGAGAGAGACCGGTTGTCTCCTCTCCCTGGAAGGCATACTCCGGCTGGGGAGGGTGGTCGATGCTCTCCCCTCCCTGTAGCTGGGTCTGCCGCTGGGGATCTGGGCCGCCTGCCCAGCATCCCTGTAGGGCCGGTAGAGAGACTGCGGTCCCATCTCCACCTGCCTGCTGGGGGTCCTCCCAGGACCATTCTATGAGGCCTGCTGCCTCGGGTATCTCTGGTTGGGGTTGGGGAAGGAGACCGGTTGTCTCTTCCCTCTGCACGGTGCACTGCCGCTGGGGAGGGAGGTCGCTGCTCTCCTCTCCCTGTAACTCAGGCTGCCGCTGGGGATCTGGGCCGCCTGCCCAGCATCCCTGTAGGGCCGGTAGAGAGACTGCAGTCCCATCTCCACCTGCCTGCTGGGGGTCCTCCCAGGACCAGTCTTTGAGGCCTGCTGCCTCGGGTACCTCTGGTTGTGGTTGGGGAAGGAGACCGGTTGTCTCTTCCCTCTGTACAGTGCACTGCTGCTGGGGAGGGAGGTCGCTGCTCTCCTCTCCCTTTAACTCACGCTGCCGCTGGGGAGGGAGGTCGTTGCTCTCCTCTCCCTGTAACTCACCCTGGGGTTGGGGATCTGGGCCGCCTGCCCAGCATCCCTGTAGGGCCGGTAGAGAGACTGCGGTCCCATCTCCACCTGCCATCGGAGGTTCCTCCCAGTATACCCCTACGATGTCCTGCCAGCTGAAGGGCTCTCGACCTGGTTCTGCTGCTGTGCTCTCCTGGGGTACCTCTGGATGCTGTGGAGGAAGGGGACCGGGTGTCTCTTCCCGGGACCCATCGATGAGGTGCTGGTACTTCCACTCAAGGTCACATTCGTTGGTGACTAGGTACCGCAGATCTGCCTCTAGGTTAATAGTTCTAGGGAGGCCCAGCTTGTCTTCCCGGTCATCAAACAGGTCCCAGAAGCGTGAATCTGTAGCCCTACCAAAGTCATCATCGTCCATATTCTCCCAGAATAGATCAGGGCCATCGTAATCCCCACATTCTGGGAATTCATACTCAGCCATCTCTGGAGCGAGCTGAGTTGCGTACCACTGTAGCACCTGGTATGCGGTGTCGAGCCACAGTTCGTTATATACTAGATTCTCTAGTTTAGCTACCCACACTGGAAGGGGTTGTTTGCCCAGGAAGGGCATCCGCTCTGCCATTCGAGCCTGGATTTGCTGCTCTCGGCTGATACTATAATCTCCTCGCCAACGTTGAACTTCCTGTAGGGCTTCTTCCCACAGCTGAAGTCTGGCTTCATGTCTGTACCCATACATCTCTTCGTCTGAGACTGCCCCATCTCTCCAGGATAGGAAATCATGCAATCTTTCGAGGAACCGCTCCTCCGTTTTGACTGCTGTGCACGGACTGGCTGGCTCCATGCTGCTCTAGGTAGGGACGCTGCGCAGAGGCTAGCGTTGCCCTCAACAACTCTCATACGATACCACTGCTGTTGGGGTGCTGCTCCTTTTTTATTGTATTTATTTACCTTGCGCTAGGACGCCATCCCACTGCTGCCACCAAATGTTACGGTTGCCTCCAGGCTGGCTGGAAGTTGGACCGTAGAAAGGATGCTCCTAGCGCTTTCCAAAGGACCATCAGCACCGTAGCCACCATAAGCACTGCGAACTCCACGAACCACCGCTGCTGGGCTGGTATCTCGCCGTCTGCTCTGCGCCCTGGACCTACGACCAGGCTCCAGGTTCCAATAGGTGAACCTCTTCCTTCTGTAGAGCGAAGCAGGATCAGGAACAAGAGCTCTTACAAGAGCTCAACAGCTAAGGGAGTATGAAGAGCATAGCAATCCCTGTAGTGATTATAGCTGTCCCCTACAAACATGAGTCGAGGCTACAAGTTAGAGGGTTAGAAGAGGTCTGAGGTGCTGGAACACCCAGCCTGGTTTTTATTACCATTTTGAAAATACAGGACCACCCACAGGGCGGGACAAAACAACCAATCATACACGTACATCATTAAAACCACTCCCAGTAATTACACACAAAATCCTCCCCTATGTCTGTGATATAATTATGCTACACAAGGGATTAACATAATTATCACAGACAGTAAAAATACAGTTTTTACACAACATTCATAACTCCCAAAATATACATCACATTCGCATAAAAATACATATTCACAATCAATCCATTCAGGGGAACAACATACTCAAAAATCATACGAATTGGACCAGGGGTTCAGAAGTTAGTACAAATGTGCATTTGACCTTCTGGAAGCATGGTTTTACAGGGCCCTCTATCCTGGAGACAATGGGGGGAAGTAATTCAATTATCCAGGACTAGAGGCAGACTCCATTAACCACATGGTTGCAAAACAACATAAAACACTTTAAAATACATAAAGTCACATTTTATACATTAAACACAGACATTTAACATATCCCCAGATAGCTCAGGTCTGCGTGCACATTATTAGGTGAATGGCACGCAGACCACACAAATACAGTTTAATTGCCATGGAGCCAAAGTCTTTCCCATAGTCTTTCATTATATGAATAGGCTCCATGGCATAGCCATCTGGGGTATCACCGCTCACACAGGGCCATAGTCATAAGGAAGGAGGCTGGCAAATAGGCTTCTCCACAATCCAGGGAAGCAGGGCAATTTTTCATTTAAAGGGCCAGTTACAAATAGCGATTTGTAACACCACCATCTAGCCACCCTGAGCCCCTCATGCCTCCCTAAATATAGAAATCTTACTTGTATTCAAGTCTGGAGTTGCTGGCTCTGTCCCTGTTTCTGAGACTGACAAAGAGGCAGATCAGGGGTAGAACCAGCATGATTCAAACACAGCCCTGGCCAATCAACATCTCCTCGTAGAGATGAATTGAATCAATGAATCTCTATGAGAAAAGTTCAGTGTCTGCATGCAGAGGGAGGAGACACTGAATGTTTGCATGCATTTTAGGCAGCCATGACCCAGGAAGGATCTCTAACAGCTATCACTAGGCTGTAATGTAAACACTGCATTTTCTCTGAAAAGACAGTGTTTACAGCAAAAAGCCTGAAGGTAATGATTCTACTCACCAGAACAAATTCAATAAGCTGTAGTTGTTCTGGTGACTATAGTGTCCCTTTAATAAACCCTCTGGCTCTTAATACTATAATACAGTGGAACTTTGGAACTCGAACGTTCCCGTTTGAACAATTCAGAAGTCGAACTAAAATATCACATAAAAATGTCTTGGTACGCGAACAATCCTCGGTACCCGAACACATCACCCGGCATTCACCTCTATGGTAACCTCATTGGTAAACTCATTGGTACCTCATTAGTATGATGCATCACCATTCCATTCTGTTAGGAAACTGCTCTCTTCTCTAAGCAAACCGCTCCATTTTGTCAGCAAACAGCTCCATTCTGTCAGCAGAGCTTCATTCTGTCAGGAAAAGCTCCATTCTGTTAGCAAACAGCTCCATTCAGTCTTCAAATAGAGTTCCACGGGGGGCGGAGCTCAGCAGCCAAGCTGAGCGGTCACACATTGGACGAGCTCCGTGCAAAAACAGCTTAAATTCAGCCCAAATCACCTCAAATAGCCTTAATATTGCCTGCTTTTAAGCCCTAGAGACAGGGGTCTACCACAGCGGCAGTACACAATCGAGTCCTCGACCGAAATCGGCGACTACGTCCAAGGGATAGACTTGAGGCCTGCAGACGGCATGAGGGAGGCGGACGATCCCTCCAACGACTGCAGCTTACTAAATTGGAGGTCTCCCTTGCACACTCTCTCTCACTCCCCCTCCACTCCCCCCGCCGGTGAGGGATATCCCGGCAAACACCGCTCGCAGCCCAAGAATACGGCATCACACTTGGCTTACCTGCACTGCTGGACTAGCGATGCATAACATGGCGGATGCCACAGGCAAGCCAGCACCCAGATCCCCACTGCCCTCACTTTCGGAACGGCTAGACCGCCTGCTAGCCGACTTTTGGGCCAGGCTCTCTGATCACAAGGGCACTCCAGGAGAGGTCCCACCGGCAATAACCCCACAGGACACCACGCCACAGCCCGCAGCTCCAGGACAGGACCAAGGTGCAGCTTTGAAAGCTTGGTGGAGGAGGCGGGCGATCCGACTAAAGCATCAGCTAGTCAGCCTCAGACCAGCGGTGAGTTGCTTAATGCCTAAACAGCGACATACCCCGGGACTACCCCCTGAAAATCCCTCTTTCCTCCGTGAGATCACTGCCCCACCTGTTTAACGTCATCACGCCAGAGGACCCTGGGCTACCTGGCACAATCCAGCCCTGAACCACTAGCTTCCTGGGCTGTGGATCGATACGGGATCCCCCCCCGCACACCACCTTTATTCATCTGAGGTTTCCAGTCACCGCAAACTTCACAAACCTTACACGGGACAACAAGCCCAAGATCTGCTTGTAACCAGACAGGGGACTTGTGTTACCAAAACATCAGAATGTATACCGGCTGGAAGGGCACCGATTGGGGGGACCCCCACTACTTGCTTTTCCGGGCTCCAACACTACTGCTGGTTTGGATCGGTTGAACCTGAAGCTGGACACAAAGCTTGAGTTCCGTGTCACTTGCCATTGACGCTGCACTCTATGCTATATACATTGTGTGCATCCAACTTACGCTCGCAACTGAGCTATTCACTTTGCTTGTAAGTACCATATGCTATATAAATATTAGCCTTAGCTTTGTCCTATAAATGCAGATATCTTTAAGCAATATTCATTATGCCTTTCTCTCAAGCATATTCTGCAGTTTCAACATTTTAGTCTTAGAGCTAATTTTATGTTATCTTGTTTTATCTAATCTTGTTCCTTACTTTCACTAATAAGAAGAACGGAAGTAACTCTTTCACAAGCGACATTAACTTTTAAAAATGTGCAGTATTTTCTAATGCCTAACATATGTAAACCTACGATTGAAATAATGCTTAATCTAGCTGTTGTGGCATTGTGAGCCTGTGTGTCTTATCTTTGCAGAAATAAAATAAAGATTTTTTTTTTTTTTTTTTTTTAATTCTTTATTTAGGTTGTGCATGAGTTAACAAGCAGATTTGCACTGCCACGATAGCTAGTGCAATCAAAGCAGTATACATTAAACAACAACAGTGTGGTTTCATATACAATGCACATTTTCTTTTTTATGATAGCTAAGTAGTCCGTAGGCTAGAGATCAAGGTCTAGTCTAAGCTTTGCAGACATTGTGACGTGGGGCTTTGCTATCTAGACTGAGAATAGGTTAGTACACGCTTAATGGTAGAAGTACAATGTGCTTGGGTTTGAGCCATATAACATGTGGGTGCAGGCATTATTTAGTTGACAAACATCTAGTGAGGTCCCCCCTGCAATCCCAGGCTAGTCTAAGATAAGATAATAAATTCACTTCAACTTATGCCACAACAGCGTGGTGCAAGAGTGACGCCAGGGTTAGATATTGGCATATTTTTAGGCTCCAACCTCATTTTATACTAATAATAGTAAATGGAAAACATGCTAGTTATCAATTGAGAGAGAAAGATTAAATGTCGGTGAGCAATACCTGTAAACACAATAATGAGTTTTTAAGTGTGTTGCGTTTCACAGCCTAAATATACTCATCTAGCTTAGGCAATGTAGCATATCCCTGGCAGGGTTATCCGGCTAGCCTAAAAATTAGTAAAATTAGTAAAATGAAGGCAGGGTTAACTCAGTGCACGTTATATGTCATAATGAGTTTACATTAGCGAGATCAGGCTTGCTATTCATGAGTGTGCTACTATGATATGCGTATGCAGAAATTAGGGTATTTCAGGCTATATATACGTAAAAGTATAATGATCACTTAGATATGAACAGTATTAGAGTGATTCAACAGGCTGATATCCACCCTATGGCACACACATCACCATGTACTTGGCTGCTGCGATTGTATGGACTCCAAAAGAAAAATCAAAACAAACTTATATACATTGAAAATATAGAAAGATGTGTTAACTAAGGCATTAGATAGAGTCATTGGATACTGGGCATCCCGCGAGTTTGCAGATAAGTCTGAAAATCCAGTAGGTGCGGGTAGCTTAAAAGATTGAGTCAGCTCGTGTGGGTAGCGAGTCACGTAACAGTAATAAAGGATAAGAAAAATATGAATAAACTATGTCCGTGATGCCGAATTAACGTTTGAAGTGTTTTCCTCTGCTACATGTGTAGAGACATATGCAGACGGTCGACAGGGGGGGGTATGGTATGCCCGAAAGTGTGTCCAGTATCACTGAGCCCCAGTTCATGTAGTGGCTGCCGCGTATGAGTTTGCAGTGGGTCGTCGGGGGACGAACTCCGGTGCGGCGGCTGCGTTCCTCCCCAGTGGGCGCCTGGGACCGGACATGTCTGTCACTGTGGCGAGTGCAGTCGTGGGGAGGTTCAGTAGTCCTAGTGCCTCCGTGGCCTCTTGCATATTATGGACTATGTGAGAGTTGCCTCCCCGTTCAATCTGAAGGGTGCGCCCTGGTCCCCAGCGGTACCGGACTTGGTGTAGTCGCAGGAGGGATGTGAATGGGCCCAGTGATCTCCTCCACGCCAATGTCCCCCCTGAGAGATCAGAGAAGAAGGAAAGTGTCATCCCCTCAAAGGTAAGTGTTGGTTGGCCTCTGACGGCTGCCAGGATTGCTTGCTTGTCACTGAGGGACTGGAACCGGACTATGAGGTCCCCTGTGGCGGTAGGTGGTGCTCTCGCTGACTTTGGTAAGCGGAATATGCCATCGAGGGTGATTGCTTTGGCTGATTTCGGGGTCACTAGCGTGGTGAGAAGTCTCCTTGCCAGATGTGGTAGTTCCGCCTCTGGGACGGAGTCCAGGACTCCCCTAAGTTTTAGGTTGTTGCGGCGAAGTTTATCCTCCTGGGAGGCCAGTTGCTGCTCGTGGAGCAGTGTTTGCTGCTGTAGGCTATGTATTGCCGCTTGCAGTTCTGTCATCTGTGTCGTGTGATTATTAACGGTGCCTTCCACAGCTCCCAGCCTGGTTGTGATGAGTTTAAAATCCTCTCTAAGCAGGGCCACATCTGCTGCTATCTTTCTATGGTGGTCTGCCATGAGTTCCCCTATAGCCTCCATAGTCACTGGGGTGGGTGCTTTCATGGGTGGTTGTGCCTGTACCAGTGTTTGTACCTGTGTGGTCTCGGGCTGTGGGGGGTCCCCATCCTCTCCTTCAGAGGTCCCGTCCGAAAAATCGGAGCATCCGCCATGCATGGCCGCCATGTGCGCTCCGGTTGCGGCCTGTGCTTGCCGCCATAGCGCCCCGATATCCATGCTTTGTCGGGGATTTTCGGCTTTTGCTTTTTTCGATTTTCGACCCATTGAGGTTGTGTGGGTCTCTGTGGGTGTCTGGAGCGGAGTTGGGTTGTGTTTGCTCGTTTGTATAAGGGGTTTGCTGGCTCAATTGACGGGAGCCCCGCAGCCATGCGACTGTCTGCTTCGACCGCTAAGCTCCGCCCCCCAAAATAAAGATTTTTTTTTAAAAATATAGAGTTCCACTCAGTCTTCAAATATAGCTCCATTCTGTCAGCAAACCGCTCCATTCAGTCTTCTTTTGGGGGGCTGGAATGGATTAATCAAATATACATGAATTTCTATGGAAAATGTTAATTCGGTTCTCGAACAAATCGGAACTCGAACAGCCTTCTGGAAAGGATTAAGTTCGAGTTCCGAGGTTCCACTGTATAAGGTAATTCAAAGTTTAAAATAAGTCCTATTGATCATTTGATATTTTTTTTTTTTTACTTGCTACTCTGGATTTCTGTCTAAATATCAAATCTTTCTAATGCAAGTATAGACCTCAGGGTCAACCTTATAAGTGCTTATTCTGTACATTTAAATATAAAAGGGTTATTCTTTCACAAGATCCAAGTTAGAAACTACTAGAGACTGACTTAATAACTGTCTTAGCGAAAAATGCCCAAATTGGCTATTCATTAAAACATAGTTAATTTAATAAAATTTCAAATACAAATCTGGCTCCCTCCAACTATCCCACCCCATACGTAGTGGGGTGAGATATCTAAGTAAATGGAGTTTTCCCTGCTCATGTCTCATCTTCTGGTCACTAAGAAAGAACCGGACCACTAAATGTTGCATAGGGCCCAGAATCCCCCTATGAACCATGGGGAATATGTGCACTGAACCCTGTGTTCATACCATGTATGGTGGAGCGTAGATACAGTAATGGTTGTATGTCTAAAGGTTTTTGAAAACAGTTATTTGCTGTTTATCCATTGTGTATTGCTATAGTGTATGTTAGTGTTTTAGAAATATAGTCGTATATCTTCATTAAGTTATTAAAACAGATATTCTTTTATCTATTTAAAGGAGTGCCTTGGTGGTCTGGAGACCCCCCCATTGTAAGAGTTAAACCATTTTAGAACATTAGGACTTCTTAGCTGGAGTCCACCTTGTGCCTTCTCTACAGCTCACTAAGTGCCAGAAGCTCAACTCAGGAGATTCATTTAGTTCTCCTGAGATAAGCTATGAAGTGCAAGGCTAGCTCATTGGCTGATAGGGTCAGTTGATCGCTTTCAGCCCATGAGCTATGCCCTGCAGTGTCAACTAAACTCAATGAGAGAGAGCTTCTGTCTTCCAGTGAATAGTAGTGGAGGTGGGGAGCTGCACTCATGAAACCACAGGTAAGAAGTCAAAATATTCTGACATGGTTTGACTCGTTACAGTGTGGGACGCATCATTCTGCAGTGGTTATGGTGCCTGGAGTATTCCTTTAATATTTCCAGAACAAGATAATAGGTGAATTTAAAACTGCTGTAAAATTCGGCTATGGCTGCTATATTATAATATTAAGATATCTACATAATAAGTGCATTATAATTGGGGTTAACAAGTCCTTTAAAATATAAAAGTTTGACTCTTGTGCTTCTTTTTTCCAGTTGTAAATGTAAACCCAATAGTCCATACTGTTCCAGTGGAGCCAAAGGGATTCCAGACATTCAAATCCAGTAGGTTTAAGATGAATTGTGTCTAACAGTATGCATATGAATAGTCTGACTTACTATGTTCCTTTTTCAGTTTGTCATACTATGCTTCTCCATGTATTATTTTAAAATCTACTGTCTTGTACTCTGTTATAAAGATCTATGCAATAGTAATAGTCTTATTAGAATATTACAATGCACACTGATGTTTTTTTTTTTTTAAAGAACACTATAGTCCCCTAAAGCACTTCAGGATTCTGAAATGTGTTAGGGTTAAGTTTTTCTTATTTTATGATCGTTCTAATTTCACGATAAATCAGAACTTTCATACTCCCATCATCTTGGTAATTCCTCCCAGCTGCCAACTAGATATCTGAGAGGGTTCCCTAACTTACTTTGCTGCACATGAGCCATGCCTCCAATACTTTCCATTGAGAAGCATTGGATTGACTGGGATGGTGATCTCCCAGAGGCAGAACGGAGCTGCGGTGAGGAAACCCACCTGCCACTGAATTTGATGTAACAGATTTTTGTGGTCATCGGTGGGGGGTGGAGGGGGGTAGTCTAAACTGTGAAGAATACCTCCGACATTAGGCTCATATGTATTTATTTCTAACATCAGAGTGCCCCTTTAATGTAAACATGAATCAAAAGTTTACCTGGAGCTTGACAAATGATCACTCGAGTAATGACCTTTAGCACTACCCTCCCCTGTCTGGGTTATACTCCCCTATAAAACTGTGGAAAGTGAAGTCTGTAGATCCCCAAAGTATCCAAGGTGTTATATAAAATTATGTTGGCCTTAAGGCATTATACTTTTGATGTAACAGAATAGAACATTTGCCCTAGTCTGACACTTTCTAAGCCAAAGCATATTTTGCTTGTGGATTTTCAGTTGGACAACAATGATCATATTGAGTTGCACCGAGTGTTAGGCTTGAACTCCAGCAGTGTTTTGGATTTTGGAGAATTAATCAAATAATGATCATCAAATTATTTGTATTATATTCTTTGTATTTTAGCAACATCAAAGTTGCATTTCATTGGCAGGAAATTTAACTTAATGGTCACAGGCACTTAAAGGTCACAGATAGGTGATTAATATAGCTTATGCTGGAATGTCACTATTTGGCCTAGATAGGCTCCTCTTGTCTACCAACCCAGCAGTATTCCTGTCCGTCTTCTTGTCAGCATTTTAACTTTACTAATTCCATATCGTCCTTTTACTGCATTCCATGCCTTTTATATGTTACTGCAGCATCTGTTTATACTTTCTTTAAAAATACATATCCATATAATTTTCCTGCCATTGGTGTAATGAGGAGGGAGTTGAGTACCATCCTGTTGTGGTACACGCACAGGGATAACCCATTATAATGCAACATTCCATTTCCATCATTAGCAACTGTACATTGAACATGACCAAGCAAGAATTTAGCTATAGAGATCTGTGTCACTAGAGTAGCATAACTCTTCCTGCCTCATCATTCAACACAAAGGAAAAATAACAAAGATTTCATTGTTCTCCAGCAGCCCCCAGAGTAACACACCTCAACGAGTCAGGTTTGGCCTCCCCAAGGAATGCTATTACTACATATTTGCATATATGTATTGGTTGTATAAGTGTATACCTTGGTTATCTTGTATTTTTATTTAATAATGCGGGAGGATTAATAAAGCATTTATTCAGTCTTTATCAATAATTTTTTAACCCTCCCTTAATTAGTGGTGCTCAGACCAGTCAGACCAGACTCTAATTATCTCTGGTAAACGTATAAACGCAAGTTAAAAAGGTCTGTAGTGCACTGATTTCTTAACCCTCAACTGACATGAATGTCATCACAAAATGGGTCAAGGCGGGATAAATTATGCATCTAATATATACACCAGGCCAGTCTTAATAAACCTCTTTACTCTAGAAATTTACAGCAGGATTTAACTGATAATCTCTTAAACCCATCTTTATCTTGCAAAGTAATTTTACAGTATTAATGGGATTTTAATAATCTGCTTCCCAAGTAAATATGCTAAGGGGACTTATTCATTCCTCCGTTTATTGGGAACGTAAATCTCCCTTCCAAAATTCTTCTTTTGTACTGTCATGTATATATTTAAAATGTTTTGATTTCATCAAAATAAACTATATACATTAAAGCTAGGTGGAGTATTATAAGTGATGTGATTTGTACTAGTGCCTACATATTTTGCAAAAATTATGCTTCAGAGAAACACTAAGGCATACATCAAGAGTATAGATCATCCTCTAGTTATCAGCATTTAGCACATTTACTGTTCTACTTTAGAATCTGTACTATGTTGGTTTGTATTTGCTGGTGTAGTTTTTTGTGTGTGTTTTTAATCTTAATATGGTGAGAGAACACAAAAGATCCTTACTTACCGTAGTTCTTCCCAGATGGAGAGGCTAAACCCACCCAAGAGCTTTGCATCTCATCCTTCTCTTAATTTCCAAGTACTTGTTTGGCTTCCTGTGGAGATGGTGAGAGTGAGTTGAAGCTCTGAAGGCTTTTATTTTGTAATCTTTCTCTATGCATGTATGTCCACTTAAGAGTCCATTTCACCTTCCGCGTGGTAAGGCAGGTTTCACTATACTCACACCTTATTGGTGAGTTGGATGTATAGAGTTTTAGAGGGCTACAGTATTACTGTTTAATACACCCTGTCACATAATAGTCCCCGGTTTGTGGAAGAAGGTCCTACATCCTCAGATTAAAGAAATTTGGCCCATCCATCTGATCAGGTAAGTAGATTTCATATTTGTTATTATTATAATTTATATAGTGCCAGCATATTCTGCAGTGTTTTAGAAGAAGGCCCGGCTCAAATGAGCTTACAGTGTACAAGGATTTGAGGAAGCAGATGTATATCATTAGGTGTCTTGCCCAAAGACACTTACTGGTAATGTGGTCTGACTGGGATTCGAACCTAGGTTCCACAGCCAGTTCTAAGGCAGCTAAAATACCTGTCAAATACTTATGGACCTTATTTTATCAAGTCTCCACCCTGGGTTTTTACCTAACTATACAATAAGAACTCTGCAACGCTTGCTCTATTGCTCCTCTAAATCTAAGTCTTATGGTCTTATCAGTATCTTGGTGGACTTCAGAAAGGATTGTAATATTCTTTGGAGCCTTTCTGCATTTTTCTTTCCTTTTAATTTAAAAGAATTGCCCTAAATTATCTCATTGAATTTAAGACTGTTATATACAGCAGTTTCTACACAAACATTTACTACTTCTATTCCTCTAACTGATGTAATGTGTACGCTGAGATTTTTTTTTTTAATTCAGAGTAGGCTTTGTGTCTGCTTCTCTTAAATTAGAGATTATGAATGGTAATATTTCCTCTTGGACACTTTTATGTGATCCTTTGTTGGCCTATCTCTGCTGGTCAATGACTTAGTAACAAATGTAACACTTGCTCTTGCCATTTTAGTGTGCGGACGGTCAGGATTAAATGTGGCAGTATTGTTGAATCTGAACATCTTTCTTGGACTGCAGGGGCATAACTCGGATTTGCAGGGCTCCGGAGCAAGAATCGAATAAAGGCCCCCTTATCACCCCGATTTGCTTCCCCTAAGAAATACACAGTATCTCAAAAAAGTGAGTACATCCCTCACATTTTTGTAAATATTTTATATCTTTTCATGTGATAACACTGAAGAAATGACAATCTGCTACAATATAAAGTAGTAAGTGTACATCCTGTATAACAGTGTCGATTTGCTGTCCCCTCAAAATAACTCCACACAGCCATTAATGTCTAAACCGTTGGCAACAAAAGTGAGTACACTCCTAAGCGGAAATGTACCAATTTATGCCCAATTAGCCATTTTCCCTCCCCAGTGTCATGTGACTCGTTAGTGTTACAAGGTCTCAGGTGTGAATGGGGAGCAGGTGTGTTAAATTTGGTGTTATCGCTCTCACATGCTCTCTTACTGGTCACTGGAAGTTAAAGATGGCACCTCATGGCAAAGAACTCTGAGGATCTGAAAAAAAGAATTGTTGCTCTACATAAAAATGGCCTGGGCTATAAGAAGATTGTAAACACCCTGAAACTGAGCTGCAGCACGGTGGGCAAGACCATACAGCGGTTTCACAGGACAGGTTCCACTCAAAACCGGCATCGCCATGGTCGACCAAAGAAGTTGAGTGCATGTGCTCAGCGTCATATCCTGAGGTTGTCTTTGGGAAATAGACGTATGAGTGCTGCCAGCATTGCTGCAGAGATCAAAGGGTGGAGGGCCAGCCTGTCAGTGCTTAGCCTCTTCTAAAGATGAGCCCGCACAAGAAAGCCCGCAAACAGTTTGCTGAAGACAAGCAGACTAAGGACATGGATTACTGGAACCATGTCCTGTGGTCCGAGGAGACCAAGATTTGGTTCAGATGGTGTCAAGCGTGTGTGGCAGCAACCAGGTGAGGAGTACAAAGACAAGTGTGACTTGCCTACAGTCAAGCACG
Organism: Pelobates fuscus; assembly: GCF_036172605.1. Taxonomy (NCBI): domain Eukaryota; kingdom Metazoa; phylum Chordata; class Amphibia; order Anura; family Pelobatidae; genus Pelobates; species Pelobates fuscus. The sequence goes on from NC_086317.1 coordinate 260,475,462, forward strand.
GTGGTGGGAATGTCATGGTCTGGGCCTACATGAGTGCTGCCAAACACACCTCCAAGACGACCACTGCCTTGCTAAAGAAGCTGAAGGTAAAGGTGATGGACCGGCCAAGCATGTCTACAGACCTAAACCCTATTGAGCATCTGTGGGGCATCCTCAAACGAAAGGTGGGGGAACTCAAGCTCTCTAACATCCACCAGCTCTGTGATATCGTCATGGAGGAGTGGAAGAGGACTCCAGAGGCAACCTGTGAAGCTCTGGTGAACTCTATCCCCATGGGGGTTAAGGCAGTACTGGAAAATAATGGCAGCCACACAAAATATTGACACTTTGGGCCCAATTTGGACATTTCCACTTAGGGGTGTACTCACTTTTGTTGCCAACGGTTTAGATATTAATGGATGTATGTTTTATTTTATTATTTTGAGGAGACAGCAAATGTACACTGTTATACAGGCTTTACACTTACTACTTTACATTGTAGCAGAGTGTCATTTCTTCAGTGTTGTCACATGAAAAGATATAAAAGATATAATAAAATATTTACAAAAATGTGTTGGGATGTACTCTCTTTTGTGAGATACAGTAAGTAGGGTGTGTGGCGAAATTAACATCGCCACTTGTGCTTGGAGAGGCCTGCTTGCAAGCCTCTTGCCCCAGGATTATGGGCCCTGCAAAAATACATGTGACTTCCATGGAAAAAAACAAACCACTGAACTGATCTGGGTGATTTTTGGATATGTTGATCACCCAGATCAGGGCTATCTGAGGATGTGACTCTTGTGGGTTTCCATGGATCTTGGGGGTACTTTTGGGGTGTTTTTAAATTGTGTAATTTTATGTCTTTTTGTAACCATGTGGTTAATGGGGTCTTGCCTCTGTCCTGGGAGATAATTTGATTACTTCCCAATTATCTCCAGGATTGAGAGGAGGGATTGTGATGTCACTGTGGGAGTGTTTTGTTTGTATTGTCTGTGATTGGCTAATATCCAATATGTGTCCCATTGTTCCATCAGGTCCCCTAGGGGAGTGTCCACCTGGTGGACACTTGCATAAATACCGGGCAGGAAGCCCTCAATAAACCAGACTTACTTGCACCTTTCTTGAAGCCTTGGCTCATGCTTGGGGGAAGGGATACCTACACTCTGGGGATTGCTATAATCACTGTAAGAGCTTGATTTGTTCCTGCTACGCTCTCTGGATTTAGGAGAGGTTCACGCACTGGGAGCTGGATCCTGGTTGTGGATCCAGGGTGGGTGAGAGACGGCGAGACCCCCGCGCAGCTGCATCGCTGGAAGTTGGGTCCGCAGTGCTGATGGTGTCGGTTGGAGTGCTCGGAGTACTCGGCAAGCGCTAGGAGCATCGATTGGCAGAGGTACTCGGTCGGAGTGCCAGCGTTCCATCACAGGGTGTGTTTGGTGGCTGAGTATGATTGTGTTGGTTGGCTAAGTGTGAAATGCATGTATGTGTGGAGTTGGCAGAGTGTGACTAAATAAAGACCCCGTTATCAACCCTCCTTGCACCCCCTTAGCAATACACCTAATTTTGATGTGTGTGGCTGCTTGAGTGTGATGTTATATAGGGTATGGATGCGTGTGAGTGTGGAGTAATTGGCCCTGATAGGTCACTTTTCTAAACATGGCAATTTCATAACATGCTGCCTTAATGCATCCCATACTCCCTCAGCAAGGGACATCTGGGGGAATAATACAGTGACAGGGAGCAAGAGGACCAGTGTATGGCATTAGATCCTGTGTGCAACTGGCACACAGGTCTAATTTTGAGGATTTATTTTGACAGTTAGGGTAGGAGCCATGTTTTTAAAGAGCTTTAACTTAAAATCTATACATTTGTTAGCAGTACTGCTTGTGCAATATATAAATGAAATTTAATACACTTTTTTTATATACACTTTAATGCCATACACATTTATTAATAATACATGCACGTGTTTGTATGCACATACATATATACATGCATACACACATATATATTACTAGAAACCACACAAATTCATTAAACATTTGTATCCTTTTAAGCATATACACGTTCACTGACCTATACACACCCTTATTGGCACACACACTGTTGAACCAACACACACATTCTCACTGACAGACACACAATCTCATTGATACACATACACTGACATACACTCATGGACACATACACTTACCGACAGACACATGGTCATTGGCACTCACTGCTTAACCAACACTCATTTTCACTGACAGACAGACACTGACATACACTGACCGTCACACACAGTCACCACCAGACACACTCTCTCAGAGGCACATATACTGGCATACACCCACTGATACATACACTCACTGACACATGTACACACTGACAGAAACACAAACTGACAGACATGCACTGCCACTTGTTTCTAATTTTGTTCAAGTCAATCCCAGCCTGTCTGCTTCTGGTGTGGGTCCTCTTCCTGGGGTCCAGTAAGGGTTGCTCTGATCTTGCAGTTTTGCTCCCTCGTGCAGCGTTTAGTTAGGAAGTGATGTCATATACTGGAACCCATCATCACCGCAGAGTACAGGAAAATTATAGCTCCCTCACAGGACATGTACATCCTCCACAAAGACACCGTATATTTCGGGAGAGTAGGCACCTGCCGTCAGGGTAAGCAAGTGCCTTCTCTGCCTTACCGCATAGCTGCACACCTTGTGGGGTGCCCTGAGGTGGCCATCCTATCAGCTAATGGGCCGACCCCTTATTGGGAACATAGAGGGCCTGGTCTCACTTGCGAGCTTAGCGACCCCTGTTTTCCTGCCACTGTTAGGCTGTTCTGCTACTCCCAATCAAGCTCTGCCATTATCATATTCTACTTTAAGAAAAGTAGGAATTGCTCACTTTGATCCATTGACGATCTTCCAGCCTTCCCAACTCTCCTCCGGTGACATCACTCCCCCAAGCTGGAAAGGTGGAGAAATGTCTTGCAGAACTGGCTGAGGACAGCATAGAATGGGTACGTGCTGCCATTGGCTGTCTGTCACCAGCATTCTGTGTGTGCTGACACCAGACGCCAGCTATTGATCCGACTGACTTATAACTCTCTAATGATGCTGTAACTCCACCTCCTACAAAGCATTTTCTCTGTAATGAGATACTGCACACACAGCCTACAAGCATTATGACCACTTCAAACCACTGAAGTAGCAAAAAAAAAAGTTTCAGTGTGTCATAAATTTGTCCTGGGATAGGAGAGTTGGAGGAATAAAAACAGGTGTTTTCCCAGTTCTCCCATCCCAGCGTAGATTTATGATCTCCTGGAATAGTTTGTGCTGCTTTAACCTCTGCATTACAGCTAACATAGCTTGCTTGTTTCACTGTGGTCAAAAATGCTTGTGGGGGGCGTGGCCTGGCAGCGGAACGGAATGGCCGCATAAATCTCGAGCTCCTCCGACCAAGCCCGAAAACAGCCTACTATCTGCCGCCTCACCCCGTTATGGGAAAACACTCTAAACCAGGGAGTACCCCCAGACCCTCGGGGACCCGCCAAGCTCAGATGCATGCCTCCATGCGGCAGTTCCTGACCGCGACACCGGACCCGACCTCCCAGGCGGACTCGGAGGCCTACTCTCAATCTGAAGCCTCTACCCCCATCTCGCAATCCCCAGAGAGAGGAGACCGCATGGCAGCCCCACCACCGGACTGGCTAAGCCTCCTGAAAGAATTACCCACCCGGGCAGACCTGGCGACCGCCAACACGGCCCTTCAGGCATCCATCAGGGCAGACCTTCAACTAATGAGGGAAGACATACAAGGTATGGCGGACCGCATGGCCCAAATAGAGGCAGACCACGATAAACTGGCAGAAGCACAAACCTCCCAGACAAAGACCCAAGCTATACAATTGACCCAAATGCAGGCCATGGCACGACATATAGAGGACCTAGACAATAGGGGCCGCAGAAATAATATACGGATAAGGGGTCTACAGGAAGGGGAAGAGACCCCCGCGCAGCTAACGGGCCTGCTCACGACTATATTTAATGGCCTCCTGAACCGCCCTGAAGGGACCCCCATAACATTTGTTAGGGCACATAGGGCGCTTAGACCCAGAGGCCCACCAGAGGCCCCGCCAAGAGATGTGATCTGCTGCCTGGAAGTCTATGCCCTGAAAGAAGAGATCCTACACGAGGCCCGCAACCGAAAGGAAGTCACACACAACGGACAACAGCTTCAATTGTTTCCAGACCTCTGCCCTGCCACCTTGGGATATCGCAGAGCTCTGAAACCGCTGACCAGAGCTCTGGCCAACCAGAACGTCAGGTACAGATGGACATTCCCGACAGGCCTTATTGCCAGTACTACCGGCGGCCCTCGACAGATCCGTACTGCACAAGATCTGGAAGATCTCACAGACGAACTCCACCTGCCCCCGCTTCAGATGAACTGTCCGGACCCACTCGACTACTATAACGGCCCTCCGCCACCACCACGGGGGCAGCCACAATCACAGCGCCGACAGAGGACCCGGACGGAAACTGCGAGACCGGCCGGAGCAATCCACTAGCCGCGCCCAGAGACCACGAAGACGAAGAGGGGGCGGCGGAACACGTAACTATAACCGCATCCAACTAGGCCCTTGGCCACACAAACACACAGACAATACATAGGGACACTGTTCTTTGTGTTTTTTGCTGCATTACTGGGGTGGGGGGGGGGGGGGTGGGGGAACGGGCAGGGGACTTGATATGCACCAGGGACTCTTCTTGAAGTGGGACTACCGGGGCCTGGACTGACCAATGGGACACCTTGGCTGTTTGGGGAGGGGGATTTGGAGGGTGGACATGGAAGGGAGTGATGGTTTCCCCCCCCCCCCCCCCCTGAATTCGTAAACCAGAGAGGCCACCTCCATTACCTGAGCTACTGGGCCCCATTCCCCTATTCCTGCTTTTGCCCTCTTCCCCCCCCCCCCCCCCCAGGGCCCCCACTACCCGGACCCATGCCACGGTATACCTAGGGGTTCCCCACCCGAACCCCTAGACCAAAACTGCACAGTTTCCAGACCCCTGGGCCAGAATGGGGACATGCGATGAGGGACATTCGAAATACACAGACTATCCGAGACCGCCATGGCCACGCAGACTAGGCCGGTCACCCTAGTAGTAACGGGATTCCCGAGGGAGGGGTCTCCCACATGATAATGACCGCTGAGGCTGGCAAGACAATCTCCTAGAGGGGCGAGGAAGGAGGACACAGGACGGACAGAGGTTTCCCACACATAGTCCTCTGGAAGGACACACTCAAATACCACCTAGACTTCCGACCCCCAGACAGAGACCGACCAGTGGGGAAAGGGAAGAGATAGGCCACGCTCCCATCGGACAGGGGTGTACAGTTCACGGCAGGGGGACCCGACTGGACCGACTGGTTCGGCCGAGTCGGCTCCCACCTAGCCCACACCTTTACCTTAGTAGGTTGTATAGTTAGTTAAACAGTTAATTGTTCACGGTTTTATTTTGTTGCCTTTGTGAGCGCGCAGCTCTCGTCCCGGGGACCCGAGAGGGAGAGGGGCAGCTACAGGCTAACGCTGGTAGCGTACCCTTCCCGTCATCCACCCCCCCCTCATCCCCAACCACACCTACCCACCCCTTCCCACGTACAGACAATCCGGAGACGACATGACCTCGCACTCATATACCACCCACAAGAGAGCGGAGATTAACCTCCTTTCCATAAACGCAAAAGGCCTGAATGTGCCGGAAAAGCGCTCCACAGCGCTCCGACACTTTCACAGCCAAAGGGCACAGGTTGTCCTAATCCAGGAGACACATTTTAAGGAGGGTCAAGCCCCTAAACTCACAGACCATAGATACACACAATGTTTCCTCAGCAACAACCCGGAAGGGAAAACTAAAGGCACGGCGATTCTGATACACAAATCCCTACATTTCGACCCCACCGACGTCCTCAGTGACACACAGGGGCGCTACGTCTGTGTCAAGGGAATGGTAGCAGACCGACCCTACACGTTCGCATGCCTCTACGCCCCCAACAGACGCCAACACCGTTTCCTAGGCTCCGTGACCAGAACTATAACAAACTTCGCCACGGGTTGTCTGGTTATAGGGGGTGACTTAAACGTAGCCCTGAATCCACACCTCGACACATCAACAGGCACCTCCTCAATACCCCGACACATACTGAAGGACATTGACAAAACCCTACACGTCCACCGACTAGTAGACTGCTGGAGAGCGACTCATCCAGGCGACCGTGACTACAGTTTCTACTCGACCCCTAATGGTACGTACTCAAGAATAGATTACTTTTTAATACCACACTACTATCTGACAGAAATCCGACGATCCGCAATAGGCACGGCTACCTGGTCGGACCATGCCCCAATCCAACTGACACTGACATCCCCGCTATTCAGACCCACATGCAATAACTGGAGACTAAACGACTACCTCCTAAACGACCCAGTAGCCCAGACAGAAGCTAAAACACGACTGACACAATACTTCACAGAGAACGACACCCCAGACACCACTCCCTTCTGCCTGTGGGAAGCCCACAAATGCGTGATGAGGGGACATTTTATAGCTAAAGGTGCTGCCCTCAAACGAGCAAAAACCGCCAGACTCACCACCCTACTGAATGACATTCGCAAGTTAGAGGACACCCACAAGCAATCCCACCTTCCATCAGACGGGGCACAACTGACAGCCCTACGCAGGGAACTTTCCTCCCTCCTCAACACCAATTACCATAGAGCATACACTCACTCCAAGGCGTTCTTCCATACTAACGCCAACAAATGTGGAGCCCTCCTTGCCCGCATGATTGCCAAGAAGAGATCGACAGCATACATCCCCAAAATCAGGGACAAACAGGGTCACCTCCAGAACATGCCACGAGACATGGCCGACACCATACGGACCTATTACGCAGACTTATACTCACTAGAATCACACCTGACAGAGAGGGAACTAACAGAGAAGAAAGCCCGCATAACACACTACCTACAATCACGTATAGGCACCAGTCTGACACAAGAGGCGAGCACGGAACTAGACGAACCTATCACACTTCAAGAACTAACAGGGGCCCTTAAACAAACCAAACAGGGCAAGAGCCCAGGCCCGGATGGACTCCCGATTAGGTACTATAAATCTTTCCCTGAACTCCTTCTCCCACGCCTTCTGGTAGCCCTCAACGCGATTCGCGACGGGACCCACATTCCGCCGCAGTCCCTGGCGGCGAACATTAGTTTAATCCCTAAGGAGGGGAAAGACCCTGAATTATGTGCCAGCTACCGGCCTATATCTCTGCTCAACTGCGATATTAAACTCTTCACCAAGGTACTATCGCAGAGACTGCAGGCCTACCTCCCGGACCTGATCCACGATGATCAAGTGGGTTTCACCCCACATTGGGAAGCGAGGGACAATACGACCAGGACACTGGCCCTGATCCACGCCGCTACAATCAGTGACACGGGCCTTCTTCTGCTCTCAACAGATGCAGAGAAGGCCTTTGACAGAATATCATGGGACTTTATGTTCCAAGTGCTAGAGCGGCTGGGGATGGGCCCATCCATGATGTCCTGGATTAGAGCCATCTACTCCACACCAACGGCGCGAGTATGCGTCAACGGAGCCTTCACCGACCCCTTCTCGATAATGAATGGGACTAGACAGGGCTGCCCCCTCTCACCCCTCCTGTTTATACTAGCCCTGGAACCATTCTTGACCTCAATCCGCAACAACCCTCTAATACCAGGTCTAGTAGTAGGGAGGAAACGACACTCAGTAGCAGCATACGCTGATGACTTACTATTCTTTGTCACCGAACCAGAAACCACAATGCCAGCAATACTACAGGAATTCGACACGTACGGGGTACTGTCGAATTTCAAGATAAATTACTCTAAATCTACCATACTCAATATTTCAATACCATCACGCACAGCCACAACCCTGAAGCGGGAACTCCCGTTCCAGTGGTCAGGCACATCCCTGCGATACTTAGGGACGAACATCACAAGAGACCTCGCCCAGCTCTACACAGCTAATTTCCAACCGCTACTCGACATCTTCCGAAAGGACTTTCGGGACTGGGAGCAGGTGCGGCTCTCATGGTTCGGGAGAATAGGGGTACTCAAGATGAACATCCTGCCACGGGTGCTGTACCTGTTCCAGGCGGTCCCATGCGCCATCCCGGAGGCCTTTTTTAATTCCCTCAGGTCCATGGCCCTTAGATTCGCCTGGCACAAACTAAAGGCAAGGATAAAACATGACACACTTACGCTACCGAAAGAGAAGGGGGGGCTAGCCTTCCCTGACTTTAAAAGATACTTTTATGCCTCGCATGTTCAACGAGTAGTGGAATGGACCAAAACAGGTGTGCCCAAACCCTGGAAAGACATAGAATCGGCACAGATAGGCAAACCCATCTCGATCCTCCCCTGGCTAGACCACCCACAGGGCAGACGACTGGCGGCTCCACACCCCCTAATCAAAGCCACAATGCAAGTTTGGCACAGAATAGCCATACCACTAACACTCACCACCACACCATCCCCACTACTTCCACTGACCCACAATGAGAACTTCCCTCCGGGGATGGAACCGAAGACGCTAACTAGACTCTTGACACAGGAGACTCCGAGACTCCACCACGCGACCACCAGTGGACAACTTAAAACCCTCGAAGCAATGACAGGGAACGCACACAACTCATTTATGTTACAGTTTAGGTACCGCCAACTACACATGTTCACGCACACACTATTCCATACACATAACGCCGCCAGATCATTGACGGAATTCGAAGGTATCTGCATGGACCCCGATCCCCTAGCGAAGGGCATCTCCGTTCTCTATGGTATGCTTATGCAACTGAGGAGAAGGCCACCCCCAAGTTTCATGGGAAAATGGGAAGCAGCACTTAACACCACATTCACAACAGCCCAATGGGACAAGATGTGCACACTCACACTCCACTGCTCTCCGTCGAGTGGGACACAGGAGACAGCCTACAAAACATTGAGCCTATGGTACCGCACCCCGCTCCAAACACACACTTACGACCCCACAACAGACGATACATGCTGGAGGTGCACAAGCCACACAGGAACCTACATCCACATCTGGTGGGAATGTCCAATTATCCAACCCTATTGGGAACACATACACAAAATCATTCAGAGATTTACAGACACCCCGCCACCGAAGGACCCAGCAGCACTCCTCCTACACCACACCAAAACCAAAGCATCCGTATACAAGAAATCCCTTACGGTTAGAATCCTCAATGTGGCTAAAAGCCTGATTCCAGTATTCTGGAAAAAACAACACGCTCCCCCGATGGCAACCTGGTTCCAACGTATGGAGGAACTCAGAACGCTTGAGGAGCTCACCCTACAGGCAGAGGGGAAATCACAGACATACCAGACTATCTGGACCCATTGGATCCTAACGACCGGTAAACCAGACTTCCAAGACTTGATACGCTAACAGTCATAGACACGGATGACACTTCTGACACACACCCGGAGACACGACCCCCCCCTCCCTCCTCCAACATACCTGACCCCCTGCTCCCCTCCTCCCCCCCCCCCCTCCCCCTCCCGGGAACCGGGGAGCGAAGACGCGTGCACTAACTAAGTAAAAGAAATATGCTAGATTGCAGGGTCAGACAGGGACAAGCATAAGAAACCAGGCTCTCCAGGCAGTGGTTGACTACCAAGTGGGGAAAAGTGTTACGTACCAAATCGGTTTAGGGGGAGGCGGATACACCGAAGAGATACACTAAGCCCACATAGCAGAGAGATAATGGGGAAGGGGGACTGACTGAAGATGGGAGTCAGGGACGACATCCCGAGATACCTTTAGTCATCAGCCGATCCCCACAAACAGAACCCCCTCGACCCCCTCTCCCTCATACCACGAAGAGAAGGGCTCCCACCCATGAACCGAGAGACCCCGGCTACACACCCCTGAAATCCCCGAGTCGGCCGATACCATAATCACGGCACACGCAAGGGGAAGCCGGAGACATGCTCAGCCCTGTACCCATGCAAGCTAAAGGGACCTGCGAGTCCACTAACGTAGAGATAAGTATAGTTGACAGGGGTAATGTGTACCCCCAGTATATATACGTTGCATATTTTTTTTACGGACTGGACCTGCGAGTCCAACAATGTTGAATCTTGATACCCTGATACCGGGACCTGCGTGTCCACACTGTTATTTACGTTTCATGAAACTACATGCAATCCCAATATACAAATAAAAAGATATTTACAAAAAAAAAAAAATGCTTGTGACTTAATAAAGGGAGGGATTCCCAAAAGCTTCTCTCTACACCTTTCTTCTACTTCAATACAAACAAAGATATAAAAAATACAGCAATATTTATATATTTTGTGGACTAACATGGCAACTCAAATATCATGATTACTTAGGCTTACTGGTCAGTTTGATTGATCGGACATCTGCGTAGGGGAGACACAGAGCTGGTGAGACTTACTGCTGCCGCTTCTGCTTTCATATTGCCTGGCATCTACTCATAGGTTTCAAAGACAGCTAGCTGGGAAGAGATTTCTTCTGATTCCCACCTGTTCTACAGACTCTGAGTATATGAGTACTGACCAGGATTCATTTGTATCTTAGCCAAAGACTAATCAAAGGTTGGATGGATCCATACCTGTGGAGTTCCAGATTAAACTGGTTAGCTCAAGCCACGTTTGCCGCTTTTGTCATTTTTTGAGGGTTAATTCCCGTTCTACATTTTGTGCAGGGTGTTCTGACTGTTTGACTTGCCTTCAGCGTACAGTAGAGGATGAAGTGTCTTGTGCTTTTAAGGTGGAGCGTATTCTCTTTTTGCAGATGCTGCACACTCTTAAACAAATAAAGAAGGGATCTCAGGTGCCAATTCTTTAACCATTTGTGGCAACACCCCTAAATTTTCCTGACCCTAAAGCTGTTATGGCCTCATTGCAAACAGAAAGGGACAAGCTAGGCATTGACTTTTTTGACCTAAATCTGCTAAAATATTCCCTCTCACTGGTGGTCTCTATGGTGCCTCAATTTTGAGGCGAATGTTTTGACTACTACATTGCTAAGAAGATAACTACAATTAAAGGAACTTCTCGTATATGAATAATCAAAATCACTCTCGCTACTACAGGCCTTCCTATTGGTCTATAGAAAAATATGTGGTGTAAACTGCGTCCAAGACTTATACGTACATAGATCTTCAATGCCTCTGGCCTCAGAATAATAAAAAAGACAATAATGGTACAGTACAATATGGTAAACTGCAGATTATACAGATATCAGCTGTAAGAAAACCACTCACATTTGATAGAACTATTTTAGAGCGCTGCTGTATTACGCGTGGACGGTATAATCCCTGTCTAAGGATATATGGTGGTATAGGTGGTGCTGGTCCTCCAGGCGGAAATGCAGTTATGCATGATATATATGAAAGCAAAAAAGCAAGACAACTCCAATGGTGTAGCAAGTACTACTAAATTAAAAAGTAATGTACTTATATTTTGTAGAGCTCTAGCATGGGTGGTATAATCCCCACCTAAGGATATGTTGGTACCAGGTAGCAAACAAAAAAAAATAGTTATATAAAAAGTAACTATTTATTTTACAAAAACATAAGAACAATAAAATAGTCTAAAATAAGGTAAAGGTGATGCCTTTCGCCTGGTCAAAGGCTTTTTCACTTATAACAGTTAGTATTGCTCATGTACCAGTACACTGTTATTATCAATGCTATTGCTTAAACTTCTATTAGTATGTCTATTTGTGCTTAGACTTGATCCTTTCAATTTGTGTGTCTCTGGTGTGTGTTCAAATAGAACCTATTTTTTGTTTCCGTCCCCACACTAAGGATCATGAAAAAAAAAAAAATATTGGCTAATTGTTTTCCTTTTACATTAGGGTTAATTTGAATCTAGCAACATTTTGTTTTTAGCCATTCATTCAGTGCAATGTGGTATATTCCCCCTTTTTTTATGTTTAGGCCCATCCTTGACCTCACCTCCCTCGAACTGGTTCTTAGGATTTCCACTTTACAGATGGAGACCCTACGATTTGACCTGCCTTTAATGGAGGGTGGACAATTCATAACAACTGTGGATCATATTCTCTTCCATCTGAATAATCTCTAGTTACTGTAGTTCACCTTTCAGGATTAGTAGTACCAGATTGTCTCTTAGCCCTATGGACTGGCTAGGATTCCAAGGACATCCACTAAGGTTTAAATAGCCCTCTGATGGTTCAGTTCATGCTTGCCCCATTCCTGGATGGTATCCTGGCACTGATGGCCTCTTATCACAAGGAGTTTTAGTATACACACCTACTAGTATGCCTCTTGACCAAGCGTGAGTTCTGTATCAACCTGTATCAACCACTGGAGCTGTGGCAAACCTAGCCACTTCTGGACTATACTATAGAAGGGTTGTCCATAGGCTATATGTATGGCTGTGTATATTGTGCGGTGTGGGTATTGTATTATGGTAGTTCGCATGCTGGCAGCCGTAAGCTACCAGCATGCAAACACTTCGTTCGACGAACCTCGGCTATCCGGGCTGTTCGTCAAACGAATACGGGCTCCCCAGGTAGACCACACACTTAGAGTCGTGTGGCGCTCGTTAACCGATTGCAACAATGTTGCAATCGGTAATTAAAGGCTCTCCTAGGTGGCCGTCGTTCGACTACCGACCATGCGGCAGTCGGCCATCTTGGGTCCTTTGTCTCTGCAGCGGTGTTCGGTCGTCGAATGCCTGGAACCAAAAACGGCTACTCGATGATACGAACACCTCTGGACTTCCAGAGCGTTCGGGAGTTCCGCTCTTCTTGCATTATGTTCCCCATCGGTGTTCGGTCATTTCTAACCGAACTCGATGGTTAAGTGTATTTCGTGCGGCGTTCGGTTAGTTTAGCTGGGATCTGAGCGGTATTCTCACTAAATGTGCCCGCAGACCCCAGCTATCTACCGAACGGCTGTTCGTGTAAAAGCGATGTATAATGTGTAAAATATGGATTTTAATATGAATTGTCAGTTTCGCTGCACGAGGGGATAATCCACTTAATCGTCCATTTTAGTGGGAGTATCCCTCTCGTGCAGCAATGCCTGTTGGGATAATTACACTGCCTGATGGGAGAAATCCCCTGTAACATCTGTACGGAAACCCCTTGCAAGGGGAACTGCATAAATATGGAAGTCTGTGAATAAAGCAAGTTAGTTGACTCCCAAACTGTGTTTCGTCCGGTTATTGGGAGGATTGGGATATTGCCTTACTTTTCAGCGCTGATTGTGGATTTACCTGTTATACCAGCGGAGATCGTGGATTTTAATATTGCACTCCGCTACAGGAGCTTCGCATGTGAGTTCAGTTCCCCAGATTATTAGACATTTCTGATGCAGATAATTGGGAAGTGGACTACCTACATCATCAGGCTTTTCATCCAGGGATGCAGAGTCTCCATCTGGAGATCTTCTCCCAGCTTGTTGAGTACTGAGGTCTAACTCCAGAGATAGACATAATGACCTATCTTTTTAATGCACAACTATTGATATATAGTGCCATGCGCAGCCCTGATAGATGCATTGATGGTTCCTTCAAGCTTCTCCTTCACCTGCTTGTTACCTGGAGTAGTGGCCAGAAGTCATCAGTAATAAGCCTCTGCTCTTTTGGTGGACCTGGTATGCGATTCTGGTTAACATATCCACTACTGAGCCACGAATGCTATCTAAATTTTTTTCCAAGACCCTGTTGCCCTCCAGACCTTCAGACTCTCTTATGGGCTGTCTCTCATAGCATGGACATTGTTCTGGTATGTTTTTTTTTTCCTGGTACTTTTTTCTCCCTTGTGGTTTTCTGACCTTTCATTTCTCTCTTGTAAGCCCCCCCCCCCCCCAATTTGTATTTCATAATAATTGCTTGTTTCCCTTTTTCCCCTTTTTCTACTCTCCTTCATTAATGTTAAACAGGAGTTTGTTCTGCTTTAATTTGACCTTAGGAATAACAATGAGTGATTGTTGCATACTTTGGATGTTGTCCATGCCCTAGGCAGGGGTAGGCAACCTACGGCACAAGTGCCATGCACGGCACTCGAGGTGCCTTTGCACGGCACTCAAGCCTGCTAGAGCCAAACAAGCTCTGGGCTATCAGGAGTCCCAGTAAAACTTCAGATATCTGCTAATACGAAGAGGTGGTGAAGGACAATCCTCAATGTATGCACTGCAGCACGTAGAGGAAGTGATCTCAGAGCAGCTGCTGTCTTTGACCTGTACCTGATCAGCCTGGTCCCCACCTGAACCCAGGGAAGCCACCCACACTGCTAGATATACACAGAAATGCAGAAAGACCCTCCCCTCATACAAATAATACGGACAGCCCACACACACACAATCCGCACAAACGCAACACCACTAACAATCCACATGCATGCACACAACCCCACATGCAGCCTCTCACATGCTATACCCCAAACAGCCCCCCCCACACACAAACACACACTACCAAACACACAATGTGACATATCCATCCACACACACACACAAATTCCGCAAGCTGCCCCCATACACAGCCCACATTCATATGTATCATACACGATACCACAATCTACTCATGAACATATACACTATAATAGCTCATATACGCACAAATACAACGATACAAAGCAATTACAGTATAAATAACACAAGCAGAATACAGCAGCATACACACCTCAATTTAAAAAAAAAAAAATAGGACCGGCACGCTACGGGACATCACAATCCTATTTCGGCACAGTGCTGCTAAAAGGTTGCCTATCCCTGCCCTAGGGTTTATGTTGAGGCTTCTAGACCTTCCAGAAGTGTTCTTTCTTTTTTACTCATTATTCTCAGTGTCTTTTATCTTAAAAGACTATGGCTGTCCATGATCTGGAAGTGTTATGCCATGGCTAATAAGCCTTCCAGAATAGAGTCACTGTTCACTCCAATGTTCTTAGGTACCTTGTGGACCTTTCACTGTGAGGTTTCTTTAGACCAACTATGCAAGGCAGCAACTTGGTCATCCTTGCTCAGATTTTCCATATTTTAGCATTTTGATATCTATATTCTTTACTGCTCACTCCTCACCTCAAAAAGTAGGTCAGCTGAGAAGCTTTCTCCTATAGAGCTCCCAGGGCCAATACTAAGGCCACAGATGCTTGGTTGCAGACATTTGTTTTTGGCGCCCCCAGGTGAGCATGGTGATATTACTAACTCCTCCCCTTTGCAAATGTTCAGTGCAGACATGTATATTTCTACGACAACAACTCCATCTCTCCATCTAAAGGCCCCACCCCGTTTTATAATCAGGTAAACACTCTCACTGACAGAAACTCACTGATTTGACACTCACTGATGGACACACTGAAACACACTCTGAATGGCAGACACCGCCACTGATTTGAAACACCCTCCCTGACAGACACACACACAGTCACTGACGAAATTATTAACACAAACTCTCAATGACAGACACACAATCTCACTGATTTCAAACACATTCTCGGTCAGACACACACACTCTCAATGACAGACACTCACTGATTTGACACCCACTGACAGATGCACACTCAGTGACAGACACACTGACGCACACTCTCAATGACAGACACACTTACTGATTTGAAACACACTCACTAACAGACACACACACATTCACTAACAGAAACAAAGACACACCCTCGAAAGGAAAGACACACTCTCACTGATTTGAAACACACTCACACATTTACACATTCTTGCACACACACTCACAAATTAATTTTATTTATTTTGGAAGTGTAGGCACCGGCCATCCAATAAACAGGTGCTCTGCCTTAGTGAATAAATGGCCTCCTTGAGGTGCGCCCTATGGTGGCCAGATGGCCACCTCCTGGGCCCCGTGTGACAGGCGTAACACACTGGCCTGGTCACACTTAAAAAAGATGGATGCAATGTATCCTTTGCACCTGTCCAGGATCGACTCTGAGAGCTCCACATACAAAGAACAGCCGAAATAGTTCAAATCTTCCACCAGTCTGAAGTACCTGAAAATATCTGCATCCAGTAGCTTTTAATCAAAAAGAGAGAAATGTCAATGTATCTATCCTGCTAAAATATTTTAATAATAAATAAATAGATAAATTATATATATATATATATATATGTGTGTGTGTGTATATGTGTGTATATATATATATATATATATATATATATATATATATATATATATATATATACTCAGTCTGCATCTCTGCTTCTCTGCTTGCACACAGTTGTTAGCAGGCCTGCAAGCCTATGACTGTATGATGTATAACAGCTAAAATGTACAATGTGACATCATATTTCTAGAGTGTTTCACGCACTTAATATTCATATGTATTTTTCCACATCATATATTATCGGAAAAGTTTCTATTTTAAATAAACAGGAAGAAAAACATATATTTTTACATTATTTGATAAGCTGTAGTTTTCTCTCATTTGATCCTTTGGTGTAAAAGTAATTAGTAAATAAAACAATGTACTGGTTCAGTTTGTTAAATATCAACATGTACTAATGTAAAAATAATAAAACATTTGGAAAATTAGTTTTTTTATAGCTAGATGATAGTTATTTTATAACTAGTTAATAGTATGCCTTATAAAACATTTTTCTTTTTCAGCTGTACGGCAGGACTTACACACACCTAGAACAAGACCAAGATCGAGGTATAAATATTTCACATTCCTTAATAAATTCTAGGTTTACCAGAACAGAACATACAGCATGTCTGTGAATCCTAGTCACACTGCCTGAGTTTATATATCTTGTTGCTGACTACAGACAGCCTCCTGACTATTTCTTCTCCTGCATAACCTTTAGGAATTATCAGACAAATGCAAGTAGTTACTTAAAAGTGCAAAGCATTTGTAGTTATTAACTGCCAAGATTCTCTGTTGATCATCCATTCGTCTGCATTAGCTGTGATTCTATATCTTGTTGCCTAGCAACATGAACAAGAGTGTGCTATGCATTAGATTGGCATTTAGTGTAAATGGGTGGTAATGACTGCATGGATTGTTAGCATGGTTTCAGAGAATTTTACGCATTATACAAAAGATATGTACAATGATTGGTGAGGATTCTATTTTTCAGTTTTGTTTGTACAATTTGGCTGTTTTGCTATCATTGAACCATATAAGTGTATTGCAAAGAAATACTGTCAAGAACCATGTTCTAGCATGTTGCTGTTATTTTAGATCATATTCCAGCACGTCAGCAGAGGAAACAATGCAGAAGGTAGAAGATCCACCAACTCCACCCCCGAGGCCACAGAAAACTCATTCTAGAGCTTCCTCTCTCGATCTGAATAGAATCCTTCAGCACAGCTCTCCAGGTGGGTATATCCTCACGATAATAAATTATTTCTTTTTAGAATTGTTTGGATTTGCAAATTGTGAACAGACCCAAATAAAGCTATTCTTTTCTCTCTAAAAATATTAGTGTAACATTGTAACAGTGCTTGTGTAGACCCCTCCAATTTATGTGAAAAGCTGTGGAATAAATTAAAAGGTATATCAATTGAGAATTACTTGCATGTTGCAGTAAATGGTATATTCTTAAATTCTATAAATAGATTAATGTTGTTTTTTTATTATTATTAATATTTAGTTTTTGTAAGTGAATATGTTTTCCAGGAAGACAAATGTGAAAAACTGATATAGCCCAATATTGTTAAATCTATTCTGAATGAGCTGAGCTGTACAACAAGTCCAGTTTGGCAGAATTCCTGTTCTGCTAGTAATTTAAGCTACATCACAGACATGTGTCCAAGCAGTCTTCCATTGTATAATATGAATATGTATATGGTTGTAGATGTCCCAGTGCTGTAATGGGTGTCTTTATATGTGCTTTCTGTTTTGCACAGCTGCTCGGGCTGGATGGATTCAAGCACCCCCACCTGCTCTTCCACCAAGACCATGTGTGTCACAGGTAAAATAATATGTGTGTCCATTATTAAATTGACAAATAGACTGACAACAAATTAGTTTCAGATGGTTCAATCAAATGGCATTCTTCTTTGTTTTTTCATCTCTTTGTATTAATCTCAATTTATGTTCTATTTGTGCTCACACACATTATATACTATCAGATAATATAACAGAATAATGAGACATCAGCAGAAGAAAATATCATTGGTATACATATGAAAAACATATAATATGAAGTGAATTGAGGGTTTTACTATATTACGGGAGATAATCATAAACACCAAAGTGTGCCCCAGAACTGCAGAATGCAAACTATATAAAAGCCGGCAGCTAAAATTGGGGCAAGACATGTTAATTAAAATAGACCTCAATAAATAAAACATCATATATACCCTATAAATAAAGGATATGAAGTGAAGGGTGGGGGGAGGAGAGTGGGGAGGAGTGAACACGCACTTATACAAAACAGAAAAATAAAATAAAAACTGCAGATTTAAAAAGAATAAACAGAAAATGCAATCAAGCACCATCAACTTTAAGCCTATAGCAAAGCATCCTAGTAGCTGTGTTTTAGATCAAAGAAAACTTTGATTAGTTGTCTATCTACACCTTCCAAATTGATTGATTAATGCGTGCATGCTTTCCATAGAAGTAATTCACACTGGAGACAAAGTTTCTGATCAGTGAAAAACTAAGGAATCCTTTATTCCCCAGAGTGGGAGCTCCTTCTTAAAGCAAAAATACGTCACAGTTTAAAGAAACAGTATACATTCAACTATTGGTTAACAGTCTAAGGGGTCTTGTCTAAACCCACCCTACAGGATGTGATGTCATCATTACAGAGTTCTCCCACCCATATTCCAGCTCCATCTTGGATGGATACACGATGGGAGGGGGAGTGAGTAGTTTCTTTCAGTGATTCTCCATTTTGTTACACGTGGCATATAGCTGCTAACTGGCACAAAGGAAGTGGCGGAGGGGAGTTAGTAAAGGAAGCTTGTTCTTTTAACACCTGAATTTGTTACAGAGGAAAGAGTTACTGAGCACACATGTGTAAGACATTATGACTTTCTTACAAGGATATTAGGGAATGTGTGACACAAATGTATAATAGTAAAAAAAAGACAATTTATGTAAAGATAACATTGGTAATCATTCAAACAGGTGATACATTATTAGACACACTGAAACAAAAGGAGAAAAAAAAGAGAATCCTGCCCATGATCTTACAATCTAGACTCTGCAACCCTCAAGCAGCATTTGAACCAAGGAGGATCTTTCCCTTTCCTGTCAGAGTATCTCAAGAGATGAACACAGTTTGTAGGCAACACAATAAGTAACAAAGCTGTAGTGAAGTAATTATTGTGACCCATGTAGTCGATATGACAGTGAGAGCAAACCCTACTTGGCTACGCTGCTGTGATGGTGTCAGAGTGCTAGGCTCCAAGACAGTGTGCAGTGCACCAAGACACAAAGGTGGAAGCAGACTACTAAGTTCAGATGTTTTAGTGGGAACTGACATAGTGTAGGCATTAAGAGCCCAGTTTTTGACACTTTTGTACATTAAACAATCTTTCCAGTGCAGAGATCTTACAATCATATGCCTGAAGTCTGTCAAAAAGTTCAGAACCTTACATGTATGGCATAAAAAACTACTCTGTGGTTATTGGACACTTGATGACATCATTTTGACAATGACCAGAAGTTTGAAGAGTAATTACTTTAAGAACTTTTGAGAGCATCCAAAGATAAACCATGTATTTTTTAGATTTATACCAATATTAGGATGAGTAACTTAGTTGGGGTGCTTTGCAGAGTCAATGAAGTTGTGGTACTGTGTGCAGATCATGGAGTTTGTTTTCCTGATTTGTTTGCAAAGTCCGCTATTGGCCAAACTAAGCAGATTATTGCAGTGATTCCCAAATGGTACTATTTGTATATTATGGAGAAACGCTGATTGAACACAAAAAGGGTGCATTCTGTCTGTCCAAGATCCAAAGTGTGTAAAAGGGAATATAGGATATTCCTTACTGGTTCCAACAAGGAATGAGTATCCAAGATTAGATTGTATTGAAAGACTAGTCCCGCAAATGTACAAGAGCCCTGGTCAGCAGCACAGACATAAAGAGGGCTTACCCCAGCAAGTAACCCAGGTTAAACCCACTGTCATCCACCTACCAGGAACATGCACCAACCTGACCCAGATGTAGCTTGAAAGGGAAGGCAGGGAGCAATTTCTCGGCAGTGGCAGTCTCGGCAGTGGCACTAGGTAGTAGGCACAAGCTTCAATTACAGGAGAAACTGAAGTGAAAATGACTGTCTGGTCTCACAGTAGCCATGATTCCAAAATGGCCACCATAAGCTTAGCAAGATTTGCGGACAAAAGCGGGGTGTTTGGACACGACTCAGTCCCAGTGTGTATGGATCTGGCGAATAGGCATGAACATCTTTTTGCTTGTCGATCAACTGGTAGAGGGCAGCGCCAAATGGACTCGACTTTCGGTGTCACGAATGCAAAGCAATATGGGGCTGTTCGCAGCTGCACGTGAACATTCCTTCACGTGTTGAATGAAAGGAAGCAGGAGGGCAGAGGTCGCGGCCGGTGTCTTACTTTGGCTCTCACAGAAGGAGAGAGATGCTTACTGTGGCAAGCCCCATGCGATTTGATAGAGGGGAGCAGGTGCTTGCAGACTAGGCCGCTGTTTAGGTGGGCAAACAAATGCACCAAAAGGGAGAAGGAAAAAACCTCCAGATGGAGGTTCTCAGTTTTTCTATATATTTCTTTGCTGAATGTATGCATGTAATGCAAAATACAAAACCTCCTGTCAAGGGATGCACCGAAATTTCCCGTCTGCCTGGTGAGAGAGCCAGCACAGTCTGCAGCTCCGCTGGGTTTGAGCTGCAGACTGAGCTGTATCTCACGATCCACGGCAACGCTCTGACTTCTGGATATCGCGGGATCCAGCACAGTCTGCAGCTCACACCCGACGGAGCTGCAGACTGGAGAGACAGCCCACCTGACCACCAGGGAAACAAATGTGTTACTATCAACCTCCCTCAGTCACTGTCACCAGTCACCCCCTTCCTCAGTCACCCTGTCACCCCCTCCCTCAGTCACTCTGTCACCCCCTCTCTCAGTCACTGTCACCAGTCACCCCCTTCATCAGTCACTCTGTCACCTCCTAACTCAGTCACTCTGTCACCCCCTCCTTCAGTCACTGTCACCCCATCCCACAGTCACCAGTCACCCCCTCCCACAGTCATCCCCTCCCACAGTCACCCCCTTCCTCAGTCACCCCCTCCCTCAGTCACCAGTCACCCCCTCTCTGTCGCTGTCACCAGTCACCCCCTACCTCAGTCACTCTGTCACCCCCTCCCTCAGTCACTCTGTCACCCCCTCCTTCAGTCACTCTGTCGCCCCCTCCCTCAGTCACCAATCACCCCCTCCCTCAGACACTGTCCGCAGTCACCCCCTCCTTCAGTCACTCTGTCACCCCCTCCTTCAGTCACTCTGTCACCCCCTCCTTCAGTCACTCTGTCACCCCCTCCCTCAGTCACTGTCACCAGTCACCCCCTCCCTCAGTCACCGTCGCACCCTCCTTTTTTTGTGGAAAAAAGTAATTTTCGGTATACTGGGCATACTGAATTTTCGGTTTTGGAACAGAATTTTCATTTCGATGCATCCCTACTCCTGTCATGTTATAAAATTCATAATCTAGTAAATAATCTGGCAAGTGTTACATTGTGGGTTTTTATTCCAACAATACAAACTTTTTTTTTTTTTTTTTACATAACTGTTGATGTACTGTATATTATTTGCAACTCAAAGTAGTGTATGCTATATTTTATCATAAAGATCTTCAATAGATCATATGTCTCTGAAAAGCCGATCTTGTTTGAAAAAAGAAATACAAACAGTATGTATATTCCATGTATCGTTTATTTTGTACAGGAATCATGACTAAACGTTAAGTATTGCTACTTTCTGTGAACTGCACTCACTGGCCTCCCATGTGGAAGTTAGCTGCTTTGATACCTGAAACCTAAAGATTTAAGGATTTCAACACTCATGGGACACAATTGCTTCTGTTCCTTTTCATTCACTTGTCGTTTCTGTTCACAATGTCTGCGTATTACCTCTTTTAAGTAGGGAATTAGCACCTGTCCAGCTGCTGCCAGTGTGGATTCCTGTATTAGCTCTCCACCTAATTTCTTATTAACTTATGGCTATAATTATGTACAGCTGGGCTTTTCTTTTTAGAAATGATAATATTTTAAGCCTTGTCTGGCCTTGTTAATGGAAACTGTATTTTCCTCTTCCAATTCAAATAACTTTCTTTTAAAAACAGAGGAATAGTGATTCATGAAATTGCTACGGCAATGCCTCATAGGCTTAGACCTATAAACTATGACCACAAAGATAAAGCACCGCACTTACAGCAGCAGTAGCTTAGTATCCAACAGCTTAAAATACATAGTAAAACCAAAGAGAACCTTACCTGCGCTCTGGCCTAAATCCCCATGTGCATTTAAACAAAATGGAGGCTCTTTAGTTTAATTCCAATGGCCATTTGTATATATAGCTCACCTGCCACATCAAGGCAAGCCTCAATAGGTGAGTTCCTACACTAGCCATTAGATATGCTGATATCAGCCAAGAATCTCCAGTGAGACAGGAAGGGGTATTTTATAAACCCTTTCACATTTAACCCTTTATAGGGCTTCTACACATACAATAACACGGACAGAACACCAAACTTTGTAATTTAGCCATTTAACAAAAGCCATGCACATGGGATGTAGAGGAATGTGATCCCTACCATGTATGGATTTCATATAAATGGCAGGGGTGCCTAAAAGGTATATCCCCAGATGTTTTAAAACTACAGCTTCCATGATGCTTTGTTATTCAAAAGGCATGTGAAAGGCATGCAAAGATTTATGGGAGTTGTAGTTATACAATACCTGGGAATCTACCTTTTGTGCAGCTCTGCTCTAATGTATTATTTATCATGGAAAATGAAAATAGATGGCTATACACTAAAAGCAGACTTGTGTAGCGGACCAGGTTTTATTTTTAATTCTTCATTGTGCACCAGTTTCGATCCAAGTGAACTGTATGTTACCAGAGTATGTGACTCTAAGCTGCATCCAGTCTACTTGAGTTGGAGAAGCTGGATGTCCGTTTGTTCAAAAAAAGGAACAAATTTGTTGGCTGAGAAAACTTAGTTGACTTTGTCAGCCAATGAATGAACACCTACACTGGCTTCAAGCTTTTCCTGCTCCACAAAACCTTCTGCCTTGTACAGTCCACAGACTCAATAGTTCTATGCAAAGTAAAATCAGGAACAACCAGATTTACATAAGTCACACACTTCATTGCAGCCCTGCAGGACATGGGTAGGTAAGTATAGGAAAGTCTGGCAACGTCAACCTGCATCCGGCACATTTGCTATTTGTGGCCTAACACCAGTCTAATGACCAGACTTTAGTCTGTTTTATTTTCACTTTTCATTTGCTTATTTTTAAGTACGTAGTTCTCTTTATTTATAGGAATGTCTGGGAATAAAAGCCAGCTCTGACACTACATCCTGAGCTCAGTGTCACTATCACACTCTGCCTCAGTCCAAAATGTTAATTGACATAGCACCAGTTGCCATTAATTAAGTTATTACAAATTATTTAAAATCTAAAGAAAAACGTAATCCTCATCCTTAATGAGTTTTTACTTTTTGGCAATGGCATTTTTGCTTGGGGCAGGGCCCCAAGTAAGCCAGGTGTATTTACCTGTGCAGAAAATTGGAATCACTACTGTTAATGTAGGGTCATGGATGAATGGAGCATCCCACCATCAAAAGTACAGAGGATTGTCATGCATATTGTCAACATGCATTAAAAATACAAACGTATTTTGCAGTGGTCATAGTGCAAGGAGTCATTGGGTATAGACCCTCCGTTGTTTATTTTTTGGCTAACTGTTTTGTCAACTTGATAGAAAACAGGATTAATGTAGACTTGGTTATGCATACAATGCCATAACTGTGTCTTGCATACAACTCTTGGCAATTTAACCCCTTAAGGACACATGACATGCGTGACATGTCATGATTCCCTTTTATTCCAGAAGTTTGGTCCTTAAGGGGTTAAACTCAATGTTCAAAATATTTATCTGATATGTACTTGTTTGGTTAACTTGCAAGTGCATATATTTGAAACAGAATTGAACTTGAAACAGAAAAATAAATTGGACCTCACTTGTATTGTGGACATACTTCTTAATGCAAACTTTCAAAGTCTGCACAAATATTAGACTAAACTATGAGCAGATATCTGTGCTCTGGATAACTGATAAAGAAAATGTGTTAGAACATGATGGGGCTCCAAAGTGCACTAAAAAGGATTGGTTTGTTTTTAAAGCCACGCTGTCTCTTTAATGTATCAGATAGATAGTAAATGAGATAGCATATTTGCTTTGTTCCATGATATTTCAAGTAGTTGTGTCGGAGATAACCTGGCAGTTTCTTTGTGGATGAGCGGATTGTGGTTATGCAAAGACTTGGAATATCTAGACTAAAATAGAAGGCTTGTGAAAAAAAAATCTACAACAACAAGTGGAAATTGTTCAAATGTATCCTTGCTAGCCAGAACTTTGAAAGACATTGGTTATCTGTCCAGTGCTTAGTAATTGGTGAAAAGACCGTGAAACACAGAGTTACATGTTGATTCCATGGTGTGTGCTATTATAGTACAGCTTGCACAATCAGATACATTCAAGAAAGTTTCTATCAATGTCATTGTCTATTTAAAATTAGATCATACCTTATGACGTCATAGCTTTTTTCGCGAAAAGAAAATGTACCCCAGCTTACAGTATTTTAAAGTTTAGTTATACTAACTGTATTCAAATCAAACTTCATAAAAGCCTTTTTTGGACTTGAGCCGGCACTAAATGATGGAAAAAGTAAAATATCTGTGATCTCATTGGATGTACTGTACATTATTCAGTTTTAACGAACATTTTAAAGTAGTTTACTACACATCACTTTTGTTAATTCCACTAGATGGCACTTGAAGGACGGTGCATGTTCTCAGCACCCTATGTGCAATTAATATACTATATAGCTTAAAGGAGCTGAAATAAAACATTTATTCCATCATTGTGACATGTTTTTTTTTTTTTTAAATATCCTTCTGGCATTTAAAGCCACATTGCAGAGGTATGTTTTTTCTGTTTCATATGTTTAACCTGTGAAATACCGACAAGTTAAAAAAAGAATGAATTAACAAGGGAGACTGTTAGAATAGCCCACATAATAAAAGATGCTTGCTTTTTATGTTCCCTTGTTTGCACTGTTTATTGAGTCTGTCTGCAGATGCAGGAAAACCATTCTTACCAGGAAGAAACTCTTATCCTATAGATATCAGGAGAGAAAGCTCATCTTAAGTGCAAAGGCGACTCTAGACTTTATGAGGCCTTAGACGAAACACAAACATGAGGCCCCACTAACAAAAAAGTGAAAAAAATAGAGTTGCAATACATGCACACTGCCACATATACACATTGATACACTGTTTACCTTTGTATGTGCCTAAGAGTGTGTCTGACAGAGAGTATCCTTGTGTGTATGTATGTCTCTGTGAGCATGTTTGCATTTTTGTCTGGGACCCTATGTGTATGGGGTAGCTGCTTGAAGTGTGTTGTGTGTATGGGGGTCTGCCTGTGGCCTTTGTGCATTGTGTTTATGGCAAAGCTATGTTTCCTAACTGTGTGTGTATAATGAACAGGGGCGAGCTGACCACTCGGGCACGTCGGTCATGGACCGAGGGCCTTGGACAGCCAGGGGTCCAGCCACACAGCCATGCTCCAGCTGGAGAGATCAAGGATCTCTCCAACTGGAACGGCAAAAAAAAAAAACAATCTCTTCCTTTAATAGGTTGCTGGGGCCAGAGGCGGCTCTCTAATTAGGCGGTTTAGGCGGCCGCCTAAGGCCTCGCGCTGGCGGGGGCCTCGCGGCCGCCTAAACCGCCTGTTGGCAGAGTGTGTCAGGTCCTCGGTCACTGACCGAGGACCTGACACCAGGAGGGGGCCCGGCGGCTTGCCCGGTATGCCGCCGGGTGCGAGTCCCCTCCTGGCTGCCCGGCCACCATCGCAGACACTGGTCTGCAGCTCCGCAGTGTGCAGAGCTGCAGACCATGTGACTCGCGAGAATTGGCCAATCAGAGCGTTGCCGCGGGTTACCACGGCAACGCTCTGAAATCTCGCGAGATTACATGGTCTGCAGCTATGCGGAGCTGCAGACCGGAAGCAGTGACCACCGGACCACCAGGGAACCCACTGGACCACCAGGGAAAGGTAGGCTCTCCCTCCCCATCACACTCAGCCTCACCCACAGCATCACCCCCCACCACCCTCAGCCTCACCCCCCACCACCATCAGCCTCACCCCCCACCACCCTCAGCTTCACCCACCCTCAGCCTCACCCCCCCACCATCACCCCCCACCACTCTCACCATCACCCCCCACCACCCTCAGCCTCACCCCCACCACCCTCACCCTCAGCCTCACCCCCACCATCCTCAGCCTCACCCCCCACCATCACCCCTCCCCACCCTCACCATCACCCCCCACCACTCTCACCATCACCCACCATCACCCCTCCCCACCCTCACCATCACCCCCACCACCCTCAGCCTCACCCCCCACCACCATCACCCCCACCACCCTCAGCCTCACCCCCCTCAGCCTCACCCCCACCCTCAGCCTCACCCCCCCACCATCACCTCCCACCACTCTCACCATCACCCCCCACCACTCTCACCATCACCCCCCACCACCCTCAGCCTCACCCCCACCACCCTCAGCCTCACCCCCCACCATCCTCAGCCTCACCCCCCACCATCACCCCTCCCCACCCCCACCATCACCCCTCCCCACCCTCACCATCACCCCCCACCACTCTCACCATCACCCCCCAGCACCCTCAGCCTCACCCCCCACCACCATCACCCCTCCCCACCCTCACCATCACCCCCCACCACCCTCAGCCTCACCCCCCACCACCATCACCCCCACCACCCTCAGCCTCACCCCCACCACCCTCAGCCTCACCCCCACCACCCTCAGCCTCACCCCCACCACCCTCAGCCTCACCCCCACCCTCAGCCTCACCCCCCCACCATCACCCCCCACCACTCTCACCATCATCCCCACCACCCTCAGCCTCACCCCCACCACCCTCAGCCTCACCCCCACCCTCACCCCCCACCACTCTCACCATCATCCCCACCACCCTCAGCCTCACCCCCACCACCCTCAGCCTCACCCCCACCACCCTCAGCCTCACCCCCACCCTCAGCCTCACCACTCTCACCATCACCCCCCACCACTCTCACCATCACCCCCCACCACCCTCAGCCTCACCCCCCACCACCCTCAGCCTCACCCCCCACCATCACCCCTCCCCACCCTCACCATCACCCCCCACCACTCTCACCATCACCTCCCAGCACCCTCAGCATCACCCCTCCCCACCCTCACCATCACCCCCCACCACCCTCAGCCTCACCCCCCACAACCATCACCACCCGCAGCCTCACCCCCTACCACCATCACCCCCCACCACCCTCAGCTTTACCCCCCACCACCCTCAGCTTTACCCCCCACCACCCTCAGCTTTACCCCCCACCACCCTCAGCTTTACCCCCCACCACCCTCAGCCTCACCCCCCACCACCCTCGGCTTCATCCCCCACCACCCTCAGCCTCACCACCATCCCCCACCACCCTCATCATCACCACCATCCCCCACCACCCTCCTCATCACCACCACCCTCAGCATCACTCCCCCCACCACCCTCAGCATCACCCCCCTCACCACCCTCAGCCTCACCCCCACCACCCTCAGCATAACCCTCCGTCACCACCCTCAGCCTCACCCCACTCACCATCACCCCCTCCTTCTCACATTACCCCCTCTCACTCTCACATTACCCCCTCTCACTCTCACATTACCCCCTCTCACTCTCACATTACCCCCTCTCACTCTCACATTACCCCCTCTCACTCTCACATTACCCCCCCACTCTCACATTACCCCCCCCACTCTCACATTAGCCCCCCCCACTCTCACATTAGCCCCCCCCACTCTCACATTAGCCCCCCCCACTCTCACATTAGCCCCCCCCACTCTCACATTAGCCCCCCCCACTCTCACATTAGCCCCCCCCCACTCTCACATTAGCCCCCCCCCACTCTCACATTAGCCCCCCCCACTCTCACATTACCCACCCACTCTCACATTATGCCCCCTCACTCTCACATTATGCCCCCTCACTCTCACATTATGCCCCCTCACTCTCACATTATGCCCCCTCACTCTCACATTATGCCCCCTCACTCTCACATTACCCTCACTCTCACATTACCCCCCTCTCACTCTCACATTACCCCCCTCACTCTCACATTACCCCCTCACTTTTACATTACCCCCCCTCACTCTCACATTACCATCACCCCCCGCTCCCTGTCACATTACCATCACCCCCCGCTCCCTGTCACATTACCATCAACCCCCCGCTCCCTCTCACCATCAACCCCCCGCTCCCTCTCACCATCAACCCCCCGCTCCCTCTCACCATCAACCCCCCGCTCCCTCTCACCATCACACCCCCCGCTCCCTCTCACCATCACACCCCCCGCTCCCTCTCACCATCACACCCCCCGCTCCCTCTCACCATCACACCCCCCGCTCCCTCTCACCATCACACCCCCGCTCCCTCTCACCATCACACCCCCCGCTCCCTCTCACCATCACACCCCCCGCTCCCTCTCACCATCACACCCCCCGCTCCCTCTCACCATCACACCCCCCGCTCCCTCTCACCATCACACCCCCCGCTCCCTCTCACCATCACACCCCCCGCTCCCTCTCACCATCATCCCCCCGCTCCCTCTCACCATCACCCCCCTTTCACCATCACCCGCCTCTCACATTACCGCCCTTTCACCATCACCCCCCCCATACACACAACACACTTCAAGCAGCTACCCCATACACAGGGTCCCAGACAAAAATGCAAACATGCTCACAGAGACATACATTCACACACACAATGATACTCTCTGTCAGACACACTCTCAGGCACATACACATGTAGACAGTGCATCAATGTGTATATGTGACACTTTTTTGTTAGTGGGGCCTCATGTTTACGTTTCGCCTAAGGCCTCATAAAGTCTAGAGCCGCCTCTGGCTGGGGCCCCTGCATATTGACCCCCTCCTCCCTCCCACTTAATGAGACCTGGCAGCATTACCTCCTCTCTCTCTGCCAGGTCTCCTTCTTCCTGTCCCATGCAGCGCTTTGTGTGTTGAGAGAGGCGGGGCTAGGAAGTACTCTCCCAGCCAGCGAGGGGAAGGAGCAGCAGCCAGCTAGGAAGTTCTCTCACAGCCAGCGAGTGGAAGGAGCAGCAGCCAGCTAGGAAGTACTCTCACAGCCAGCGAGGGGAAGGAGCAGCAGCCAGCTAGGAAGTACTCTCACAGCCAGCGAGGGGAAGGAGCAGCAGCCAGGGAGAGACCAGAGGGAGCAGAGAGAGAAGTAGGAATAAAAAGGGGAAGCTGGAGAGTCACTCTGTCACTAGGCCCCCCCCCCCCCCATTACTCTGTCACCAGTAACCCCTCCCCCCCACTCTGCCAGGAGGCACCCTCACACTCTTCCACCTGTCACCCCCTCCCTGATGGTGTTACCTGTCACACCCCTTGGACAAATATATATATTTTTTATATTCCACACCCCTGCACATGCAGACACACATTAATGCTCAATACACATATGCGTTCACACTGACACTATATGTAAAAAAAGCACATGTAGTCATCCAGACATGCACAAGTGCATTCACACAGACTCAAATACAAACATGCATTGATACACAGGTCTTCACAACATACACATCCAAATGAATGCCGTATTATAGGAGAGTTATATCTAACATCTATTTAATGCACATATATTTGGCCTTCAAAGGGCCTGGGATCTAATTTTGCCCGGGGGCCCCGAAGGCTCTCAGTCCGCCCCTGATGATGAATATCTTTAGCTGGTGACTGTGACAAGATGAGTACCAGTGGCAGGGAGAG